>NC_141553.1:6625000-6925000 GCF_021556685.1 Rattus norvegicus | reverse complement strand
TCAAACAGACTGGCCCTCCAATGCCCCGTTCTTTGTCAGCTCATTCCCGAGGCTCTCGGCACAATCTAGATAATTACATTAGACGGGAGTGATTGAAAGCCATCTCTCTCTCCAGCTGGTCTGCGATGCCTTCATCCCTGTCCAGTCAGTCCTGTGTGTCCAGTAGAGTCTCTTTACCGGAGTCGGAAAAACTAAAACACAGCCCCCCCCCCCTCCAGCGGGGCCCTCTCGTAAGGAAATGGGTTCTGTGAAATCCGAAGATTTCGAAAACAAAATTGGTGGCTGGTTATTTGCTTTACAAAGGCCGCCTCCCTCAACAAAAGGGTCTGCTCAAACCGTCCTTTAAGAAGGGAGGCCCTGGAGCATTTAATGATATTATTGGATTAAAATGAAATCCGTGGACCATTCAAGGACACCGAGTTGGAAGTATATGAATGCATTGTACTGTGTGGAGAGGAGTCAGGGTTCTTGACAAATGGACCGTTTGGGCCCGGAGAAACACACGAAGAAAACAAAACGCGTTTTCTTGGCCTAAAATGCTGGTGGCTGTCTGGGAAGTCTTTAAGGGTTTTGTAAGTGATTTAAGACCAGTCAGGCCCCCAAGGCCTGCGACGTGTCCATTTTATGAGAAAGGGCTGGTGTCATATTTAGAGTCAGAGTCATGACTCCTGCTGACCCCTGTCACCTGCCCTAATCAGAATGAGTTTCTGGGACCTGAGCTCACTTCTGTTCTGCCAGGGCACAAAGGAAACAAAAAACAAAAAAACAAAAAAACAAAAAAAAAACCCCAAACCTCTCTGTTGCCAGAAAGCATATTGGGTAGAAATGAGGGACATTATTTATGTCTGCATTAGGTACATTCTGGGGCCCATAAAGGTTTAATTGTCCTTCCAACTTTTTTTTTTTTTTTTTAAACCCACAAAGAGGCTGCCAGTTTTCCCCGGGAGTTGAAAACCAACTGAATATAGTTCTTTGGGAACAGCTTAAGTGTGTAACTCGCGCCCGTGTCCCGGGCACAAGGAGCAATTGTTTTGGGGGACATAGCTTAGAGAACTTTTTCGAGTTGGTGTTTGTGGCTGCTGGGTCGCCGGAGAGAGCGGGATTGGGGGGTAGGAAGGGGGGGGGGAAGCACAGGCTCTCCCGCGACTTTCTCGCTGCCTTCTGCTGCCCCCTAGCGGTCATTCGAGCGGACCTCGGTGTCACAGAGCCCTCCAGGCCTGCTGCTGCCATGCTTTCCCCCCACCCCCATTTCAATTAGGGGTACGCTCTTTCAAATCCAGATTGATCATAAGGGGTAAACCTGCGACTGCACGTTTTAATGGCTTCTCTGGAGAAAAGGCAACAGTGTGTGCAAAAAAAAAAAAAAAAAAAAAAGAATCGCAGAGCCTGAGAGTCGCTCGGAGGTGGTGAGGACCGTTGGGGGCATCCACCGGAGTTGTGTGGGAAATCTGGGCGAAGTGTGCTTACAGGGTCTGGACCCTGCAGAGCCCCTTCAATCTTGTTGAGGAAGCGGGACGTGGTTGCAACTTCCAGGGTCGTCTTTGTCCTGGGCTCGGAGCTTCTCTCTGGGATCCGTCCTGGTTGCCCACCCGCCACACTTCCCTTTGACCCTTAAGGGCCACCTCCAAGCCAATCTTCAGATTACCTCAGCCTTTCTCGCAACCTTGGGGTGGGGGTTGGGGGTCGGGGTCGGTGGAGTGAACCGCACTTGTCAAGAGACTAAGACCAATCGTTTGGACGTGCGGTTTTGTGTGCCGGGGAGGCCCCGGGTGGAGTCTGTCCCAGTTTACACGATTCCAACTGGTTCCATTTAAATGTCCCCCCGCACTGTGTTTACTCATCCCCGCCGCTTCAGCCGGCTGCCTATCTTCCGGTCGGTCCGACTGGCTTGGCCTCTACTTAACTTCAGCCTTTACTGTTCAGCCTATCTTGTTGTTTTCCTTCGGAAGATGTAAATATTTATTTACAGTATTGGCGTTTACTTTTACAAAGTTCTGTGCGCCACACAGCAGACACGCTGGGCTGTGGATCCTTCTCGCAATTCTTTCCATAAACTGGTGGTGACCTTGACCCAGTCCTTTTCCATCCCGTGCTCAGAACCGCTTTAGTAAAATTAGATTTATTTTTATTTTTATTTTATTTTATTTTTTGGCCTTTGGTTTTTACTTCCCCATCCTCACCCAGGATTTCTTTTAAAATTTGAGCTCCCTCATAGCCACGTGGAACCAGTAGGCCACTGGATTTTTTGCTTTTTTGTTTTTTTTTCCAGAACATCTTTGGGGATTAAACAAATTTCAGCCTAATTTGTTCCCTAGGGTAGAAGTACACGAAACTAGATTTACCCAATGAGAATATGGATTCAGCCTCACCCACGCCTGGGAATGGCCAGGGCTTCAGAGGTCTGATGTTTCTTCATTACTTTCTTTCTCCCCCTCCCCAACACCCCCTCTCTTCTCTTTCTTCGACAAGTTCTCATGTAGCCCAGGCTGGCCTCAAACTCTCAAACGTAGCCAAGGATGACCCTGAAATTTTGGACCTCCTGCCTCTACTTCCCAGGGTGCTGGGATTACAGGTGTGAAGTCGGACTGGGGTTGGGCAGAAATATCTAACACCCGGTTCTCAGTCTGGGGTGTTCTCAGTCTGGGGTGTGGGGATGCGTGAGGTACAGAGGTGTGATAATCTGGACAGGTAGCCCTTCCTTCCGGGGAAATTGAAGAGTAGGAGTTGAGTGTTGGAACAGAGGTGAGAGGCCGCTGTGGTGTTACACACCTAGAAGCTAGCACTTGGAAGGCAGGAGTATGAGGATCACCAATTTGGGGGAAGCCTGGGCTACATCTTTAGCAGGAGGCCAGCCAGGGCTACAGAGTGAGACCCAGTCGCAGTGAATAAACAAAATCAGAGATACTAAGACTAGAAGTTGGGCTGGAGAGATGGCTCAGTGGTTAAGAGCCACTGACTGCTCTTCCAAAAGTCCTGAGTTCAATTCCCAGCAACCACATGGTGGCTCACAACCATCTGTAATGGGATCTGATGCCCTCTTCTGGTGTGTCTGAAGACAGCTACAGTGTATTCACATGCACAAAATAAATAAATCGTAAAAAAATAAAAAGACTAGAAGTTAAAAGTCAGATGGTGGGGTTGGGGATTTAGCTCAGTGGTAGAGTGCTTGCCTAGGAAGCGCAAGGCCCTGGGTTCAGTCCCCAGCTCCGAAAAAAAAAGAACCAAAAAAAAAAAAAAAAAAAAAAGTCAGATGGCGCTGTATCTGAAAGTGAAGTCCGACTTTGGTGAAGAGACGCCCACCCTGCCGGCCCCAGGCACTCAGGGGTGGAGACCTGAGGCTCCAACAGGGAGTCTGAGGCCAAGGCGACTGCGCCATGAGTTCAGCCTGAAGCTCAGTCGGGTGAGCTTTGGGGTTGGACAGCCGTGGCAAGCAGGACTTTTCCTTCTCGCCTTAGGCTGGTTGGGGAAATGCCTTGCCTGCCTCTTTGGTTTGTACACTGTAACAGGGTTAAAGTGTTGGGTTAGCAAGGAGGGAGAATCCAGTCACCTTTAGGAGAGTTTAAAGATGGGCTGAGGTAGAAGATAAGCCAGGTAGAACCAGAGACTCGGTTCCACAGACAAAGGGCCTTATAGGAAATCTTATGTGCTTGGGACCCCAGATAAAGACTTGACCTGGGACACCCACCCTTTTCTCTGACCTGCACCCTGCCCCTGACCCTGCCCTCCCCCCCCCCCATTCTCACCAGGTCACTGTATGCCAGTTCTCTTTATGTGTGGACAGACTCAGTGTGACTTCATAAGAAGCCCGTGATCTAGTCAAGATCTTGCCCATCCCTCCTTTTGGTAACGCCTTGAAATCGCTCTCACCTGGCCTCATACGTGGGGACAGTCCAGCAGGACGCCCGCTTTTCTGGGTGATCATATGCATCTGGAATGTAAAAGCGCCCAGTAAATCATTAAGCAGTGAGTCAGTGATTAACTAAGACCCCTGCCCCACCAACCCAGAGGAAGGGGGCCATGTCTCGTTTCTCTAGGCCCTCAACGCTAACTTTTGCCTGGTTGCTTCTGATAGCTATTAAAGATAAGGATCCTACGCCTTGCCTGGCCCTGGGAAAATGCTTCCCTTAGCCTTCCTCGGCCACCTCCAATGCTCCCCTCCTCTTGTGTCAGCCCCACCCCCACCCTGGATGCCCGCTTTTGATATTGCCTCACAACCCTCCAAGAATTCAGATCTTAAAAGTTTTAATTACGTGTGTGTGTGTGTGTGTGTGTGTGTGTGTGTGTGCGCGCGCGCGCGCTCGCGCGCTTGTGGCAGGTCTCTCCTCCATGATAGGAGTCCAGGGGACTGAACTCAGGTAGCCGGGCATGGAAGCTTGCTTCTTGGCCCATTAGTCCATTTTGCTGACCCATGGATTTAAGTATCAAGACCAGCAATTTCATGATTACAGATAAATTCCCAGGGGAATTCGGACATCTGGGGAGATCTTTATAGTAGTGATGTTTTTATCGGGAGGAAAATGGGCTATTATCTAAAAACAAGCACTTTTTTTTCTCTTGACATTAAAATTCCCAGATGGCCAGGCGATGGTGGTAAATGCTTTTAATCCCAGTACTTGGCAAGGCAGAGGCAGGCAGATCTCTGGGAGTTTGAGGCCAGCCTGGTCTACAGAGTGAGTTCCAGGATAGCTGGGGCTACACAGAGAAAACCCATCATGAAAAACAACTTGGAAAAAAAAAATGTATGTGTTGTGTGTGTGTGTGTGTGAATACCTTATGTGACAGGAAACTGTGACGTCATTGCATAGCTTCTGTCCACTTCACAGTTGACCACCCAGAGGGAAATGCCAGGGAGAATGGTGGGGGAGGAAGGAGGCTTTTAGTGTATGTTGGAAATAGTTTGGGTGGTCGGCGCTGAGGCAGTGCTGAGAACCGAATTCAGGGCTACCAACCAAGCTACAGCCTTAAGTCCTTTCAATAAGTCCTACCTTGCAGTGGCCCACGTTTCATTACTAAGCGGCACCCATTGTCTGGCCTTATTTTGTTTTTAAATTTAAGTTGCTTTACCTTTTCCGGAACTGTGTAATCCAAGCCGACCTTGGCCAGTCCGTCCTCTTGCCTCAGCCTCCCGAGTAGCTAGGATGCTGGTTTTTCCAGAGTCAGGGGTTGGAAAACAAACCGCGTAGGTGTCCTGACAACGAAGCTTCCCCTCCAGCACCCACCGGCATTCAGGCATTACAACCATTTGTAACTCCAATGGCGGGAGATCGCACGCCCTCTTCTGACCACCTGGGGTACTGCATGCACGTGATGCATTTACATACATTTTCCGATGACTTCAGAGTAATGAAGAGGCGAGAAAGAATGTGAGAGAGAACACACCATGTTCTCTCCCCAAATCCAGGGTCCGGGTACCTATTCTATTTAAAAGACTTATGTAGGGGTTCGGGAGATGCATCGCACGCATGCCTTGCCCAGCAGGGATGAAGAGGGCGTCTGGTCCTGAGGAACTGGAATTGCAGATGACTGTGATCCACCATGTTGGTGCCGGGAATCGAACCCTGGTCCTCTGGAAGAAAACCAGTGGTCCCTAAAGGCTGAACTATCTCTCCAGGCCTCATCCTCATCCTTTTTAAGATTTTTGAGGTGGGCTGGAGGGATGGCTCAGTGGTTAGAGCACAAACTGCTCTTCCTGAGGTCCTGAGTTCAATTCCCAGCAACCACATGGTGGCTCACAACCATCTGTAATGGGGATCCGATGCCCTCTTCTGGTGTGTCTGAAGACAGCGACAGTGTACTTATATATAATAAATAAATCTTAAAAAAAAAAAAGATTCTGAGGGCTGGAGAGATGGGGCTCAGCCTATCTGAAGCCCCTTCCATCCCCAGCACTGTAGGAACCCATGGTGGTGACTCACACCTGTGACCCCAGCACTCAGGCCGAGACAGGAGGGTCAGCACCCCTGGGCGTGCTCTGCAGGCTACCCCTAAGCCCCAGGTCCTGACACCTAGAATCGGTAGGGATGACCGTCTCCGCCCCGTCTCAGTCTTGCCCTGAGTAGCGGCAGGTGGTTCGTGGTGGGTCTTATACTGGAGAGGCGCATGTGCCCCGTGTTGCCAGGACACCTAAGCGGTTTGTTTTGCAACCCCGGGCGTTCCCACTCCTGCCCCGGTCACAGGGTGGGGGTGTGGAGTGTGTGACAGCATCGACGTGGGGGCTCGGTGGCTCCGCCCAGCTCCCCAGCCCCGCCGCCCCCGCCCCGTCCTCCTAGGTGGTTGAGCCCACACCACCCACCGCTCCGCCTTGCACACCCGCGCCCGAGCCGCCCAGCCAGCCAGAGCGGGCGGGCGGGCAGAGAAGGAAGTGAGCGAAGGGGAAAGAGAGGAGTGGAGAGGGGAAAGGGAGAAAGTGGAGGGGGAGGGCGGAGGATGGGAGAGGCGACTCCTAGGGAGAAGGGGGAAGGGGAGGGGGAAAGGGAGGGGTGGGGAAGGGAGAGGTGGAGGGGCAAGGGGGGAGTGGGGAAGGACGGAGAGGGGTAAAGGTGGGGGGTAGCGTCCGTCCGGGCGTCCGTCGGGCTGAGGGAGGCGTCTGGTGTTAGACGACAGCCGAACTCTGCTGCCTCAGTTTCCTCCCTGCCCCAGTGCTGGTCCTTCTGTCCCCGACGAGCCCCTGTCATTTGTCCCCACCTAGATACCACCACCATCATCATCATCACCACCACCAGGATGCCAGACTTGAAGGAGAGGGCGGCCAGGAAGGAGCCCGGCGCGGCAGAGAGCGCCTCCCGTGAATCCCGCGGGGGAAACACCCGGGAGAGCGCGAGCAGCGCCCAGGGGCACCGATCGCGTAGGTTCAACCGTCGCTCGAGCACGGCCGCCCTCACCCCAGGGTCCGCGCAGGGGCGCGGGGTACAGACGGCGCCACGAGCTCCCGTGGGCCACGGAGGACTGCGGACCGGCCTGACCTCCCGGTGTCCCCAGCCCTCCGCCCGAGCGAAGCTCCCCTCGGTCACGCGTGGGGCACCGCTTCCGCCATCCCCGGGAAAGGGCCACTTCGGCGCGACCCCGATCTCGCACAGGCTAGGTATCTGCTTGAGGCAGGGTCCCCAAGTGCGGGGACTGCAGGTCTGGACCACCCCTTCCCCTCGGTTCAAATGCTCCCGCGCAAGCGTTGCCATGGATTTCCTGCGATGCTCGACAGTTAGTCTGCCCCCTGTGGCCACAAGGGGTCACTGCTGCTTAATGCAGTGACTTGAGACAAGCCCCAGGTGTAGGGGGTGGGGTGGGGGGTGGGGTGGTTAGGGGTGGGGCTGTGCACCCGAATAGGATCCCGGCCGGAGTGGGGTTCAGGAAGTGCTGCTGCTGCTGCTGCTCCTCCTTTGGGAACCCCAGTTCTTACAATGGTTGGTTGCATCCATAGGTAAAATGACTCCTGAGTATATAATCCAATTCCTTTTGAAAAACCTTGGAACTGTGTATATTAGGCTGGCTTTGTTGTCTTGCAGTTTTATTTTTTGGGGCGGGGGGGGCGATCTGGATTTTAAAGAAAAAAATTTTTTAAGATTTATTTATTATGTACACAGAGTTCCACCTGCATGTAAGAGGGCACCAGATCTCATTATCGGTGGTTTTGAGCCACCATGTGGTTGCTGGGAATTGAACTCATGGCCTCTGGGAGAGCAAACCGTGCTCTTAACCTCTGAGCCATCTCTCCAGCCCAATCTTAAAGAATTTTATAGCCACACTTTATCTCTACTTTTTGAGCCCTCCTAGTTTACGTCTGGAGCTTGGCCCGGAGTGCTCTGGGTGGAATTTCTGGATGCTTCCTTGCAGCTGGAGGGTTCTTGAGGAGCCCCTGTGGCTTCGAAGGTTTCCTTTCACCTCGTTTGTGTACAGATTTGTGTCATTACCGGCTGTTTCGGCTGGGTTAATGAAGGGCTGCATAAGTGCGGGGTAGAGCAGGGGCGGTTCACGCTTGTTTTTATAAAAAGGTTTGTTTGCTTTTGTGTGAGCGGATGCCTTGCCTGCAGGTCTGTCTGTGCACCTTGTGTGTTCAGGGTCAGAAGAGGTGTCGGGGGGCCCTGAAACTGGAGTTACAGATGTCTGTGAGCCAGGGATGGCACCCGGTTCTGAGGAAAAGGCAGCCAGTGGTTTCACAGTAGGAAAATTCTGCCTTTCCAGGCTTGTGGAGGCATCTGAGTAGTTAAAGCTCTCTACCTACCCAGGCAGCCATGTGACGGTGGGAGGAGGGAACCTTCCTCTGGCCTCCTCACACGCACTGTGGTGTGCAATAGTAGTAACTTTTTTATTATTTTAGTCATATGAGCACACGGTAGCTGTCCTCAGACGCACCAGAAGAGGGCATCGGGTCCCATTACAGATGGTTGTGAGCCACCATGTGGTTGCTGTGGGAATTGAACTCAGGACCTCTGGAAGAGCAGCCAGTGCTCTTAACCATTGAGCCAGCTCTCCAGCCCAGAACATTAATTTAAAAAGACATATTTACAGAAGTAGTATGGCCGGCCGGCTGTCATCCTGAGCCCCCACTTAGCGTTCCTGGTTTGACTTTTATAGGCCTAGATGTGTATGGTTGTTAAGTAAAATTTTCTCCTTGTCCATACTTGACAGCACAGAATCGGCAGACTGTGATCTTTCTTAAAATCTTCTTGGAAATTTTACTAATCTGTGAAATCCTAAACTCTGGCAACTACTGTCTTAGAAAAGCAAATAACTTTGGTTCTCTGTCGGAAAGTAAGACTCATCAGTTGAAAAGCTGCTCAATAAACAAGTGTTTATTTTTGCAAACCACAAATTGTTTCTTTGTAGCAGCTTTAAGCAGCCTTTTAAAGACTGTTATTTTTTTTTTAAAAAAGACTAAAGTGTATGTTTTTTTTTTTTTTAAAGACTAAATGTATTACCATGAGTACACTGTCACTGTCTTCACCAGAAGAGGGCATTGGTCCCATTACAGATGGTTGTGAGCCACCATGTGGTTGCTGGGATTTGAACTCAGGACCTCTGGAAGAGCAGTCAGTGCTCTAACCACTGAGCCATCTCTCTAGCCCAACAGCTTTAACTTTGAATTGGCTTCATTCTGTGCCTTCCTGAACTAGCCTTAGCCTTCATGCTGTCGGACTCCTCTGAGCATGTCTAGCCTGCCCCTGGGGGGCATACAAGTGACAGGTGGAGCGGACTCTGAGATAACCTGGGGGGCCTACAGGCGAGTGACCCTGAGGAAATTAAGACTGGTGTGGGTCGATAACTGTCCACCAGAAGTCCTTCCCGTTACAGGTCTGACGGAGAGAGTCCACGATGCTTCCAAGCTGGATTGCCACTTGGAAGATAGGAAATCGGCAAGCAGGTATCGGCTGTTAGTTTTCTGCCTTTGACTCCCTGACATCGTTATTTAGCACTGAAGGATTCTGGGGACTGGGAAGGTGGCTCAGGGAGGCTGACACTGTTGCCAAGCCTGACATCCTGAGTTTAATCCCACATGCCCTTCCCCAATCAACGGACAAATCAACGGTTATTCAAGATAAACTCAGCGCTGCATGGCAGCATTCGCACACCTGTAGCCCCAGTGCTGGGAGGCAGAGGCAGGCAGATCTCTGAGCTGGAAACCAGCCTGGTCTACGAGGTGAGCTGCAGGCCAGACAGGGCCACACAGGGAGACCCCACCTTAAACAAGCAAAGAGAACAACTCAAATAAATATATGTCTCCTTGATGAGCTGTGTTGATGGCCACGGTTCCTATTTTGATGATTAAAATCTCTTTGGTGCTACTTATAATGACTTAAAATCCACAGCCCAAATACAGGATGCCTTTGGCCCGCCTTAATGTTTAAAACCAGTCTCTACATGGCCTCTTTGGGTTGAAAAGATTCTCCTTTCTATATTGAATGGCTCTGTCTTTCTGTCTCTATCCTTAGACAGGATCTTTCACAGTCCAGGATGCCTCCTGAGTGTGGAGATTAGATTTTTGTTCGTTTGGGTTTTTGTTTTATTTTGATTTGGGACAGGGTCTCTCTGTGTAGCCCTGGTGGTTCTAGAACTCACTCTGTAGACCAGGCTGGCCTTGAAACCACAGAGATCCCTCTGCCCCCTGAGCACTGGGACTCAAGGTGTGCACCGCCACCACCCGGCTTTTAATTTTTTTTTAAAGGATTTATTAAATGTATGTGAGTACACTGTAGCTGTCTTCACACACACAGAAGAGGGCATCGGATCCCATTACTACAGATGGTTGTGAGCCTCCATGCGGTTGCTGGGATTTGAACTCAGGACCTCTGGAAGAGCAGTCAGTGCTCTTAACCTCTGAGCCATCTCCAGTCCTGTTATTTTAATTTTTTTTTAAGGCTTAACAAAGAGCGATAACAAAATGTAGGCTTTGAGACTGGGGAGATGATAATGCTCTCAGCATAAAAATTCCCGAGGAAGAGGTAGAGGGAAGCATTTTTTTGAGACAATTTTATACTTGTGTGGATGTGTGTGTGTGTGTGTGTGTGTGTGTGTGTGACTGTGTATGTGTGTGTGTGTGTGTCTGTGTGTGTGTATGTGTGTGTGTGTGTGTGTATGTGTATGTGTGTGTGTGTGTGTATGTGTATGTGTGTATGTGTGTGTGACTGTGTATGTGTGTGTGTCTGTGTGTGTGTAGCCCTCACTGATCTTCTATATAGACCAGTCTGGTCTGGAACTCAGAGATCCTCCTGCCTCTCTGCCTCCTGGGTGCTGGGAAGCCATCACCCTGACCTGAGTCATATTTTTAAAGCCTGACTGTTTTGAAGATGTTTTTTTTACATTCAATTGTTGTCAAAAAAAAAAAAAAAAGAAAGAAAAAAATATTTTCCTGACTTTTATGAGAGAAAATGACGGCTCCATGCACACGCGCGCGCACACACACACGCAGGAAGCAGGTCACACTTGTAGGCGAGACTCACGCTGGACCAGGGGGACCTTGGCATCCCACCCGGCCCACAGCAAGCGGTGCTGAGCTCTGCGTGCGTTACTCCTGGTGTTGTCTTTGCGGGGCTTAGATTCTGAGCCTGGGGTGGTTTCTCCGGCTCTGGTTGGGTGATCTGTGCGTTTGACTCCCTCGTAGCCTGGAAAGCAGAGGCAAGGAGGTCATGCCCAGTGACTTCTGGGACCATCTGAAAGAACAGCTGTCAGCTGTGCCCCCCGACTTCAGCTGTGCCCTCGAGCTTCTGAAGGAGATCAAAGAGGTGAGGGGGCCACGGTCCCGGGCGGACGGAAGGTTCCGGAGACCTGTGTGAGGCCGCCCAGCGGCTAGTGACCACAGAACCCTAATTGCCAAGGTGGCTTAGACAGAAGTCTTGCCCAGGGGTTCAGGGAAGGGTCTGGTGTTATAGATAGGGTGTGAGCGCCTTGTGGGTGCTGGGAACTTAACCAAGGCACTCCTAGCTGCTGAGCCTTGTCCCCAGCTCTGTCTGTGTCCCACGTGCTCAGTGGAGTCCTTGGCTTTATTAATCTCTTTCTCTGACTCTGCGACCTAAGAAGACAGGGGCTGGGGTTTGGGTAAAGGACTGAGGCCTGGGGAGAATGTAGGACAGAGCTTAGGATGTACTCGGCGACTCACCCGGCAGATCCTGCTGTCCCTGCTGCTGCCGAGGCAGAGCCGCCTGAGGAACGAGATCGAGGAAGCGCTGGACATGGAGTTCCTCCATCAGCAAGCTGACCGTGGCGACTTGAACGTCTCCTACCTGTCCAAGTACATCCTCAACATGATGGTCTTGCTGTGTGCGCCGGTCCGCGACGAAGCTGTGCAGAGACTTGAAAACATTTCGGATCCCGTCCGGCTGCTGAGGTGAGGAGACGCTAAGTTTGCAGTTGTGCGACCCTTCTCTGGCCTGAGCTGGGAAGGGCTAAGCAGACCCCGGGCGGCCATTGTCTATACTGTTTTCTTGCCTCCCCCTTGGCCTGTTGGTTCTCACTTCTTCCAAAAAGGACCTTTGGGTCAACCTTATCTCCACAGCACCCTTTGCTTTGTATAAGCCTCTTCAGTAGGGCAGAGTTCTGAGGCGTGAAAAGACTCCTTCCCAGCTCCTCTCTGGTCTTGGTTCACATGAACTGTAAGGGACAGTGGCGGGCCCCCTTCTGTTTTATGGCCATGTGGAGTTTGGGAAGTGGCGTTCACACGTTAAAATTCAAAGACAACACCCGCTCCTCGCCTGAATGGAGGAGGGTGGCATCACTTAGAACTCTGCCTTCTGCTCACAGGGCCCTGTAGCCCTCGCTGGGACTCAGAACATGTCCCTCCTTGGCTCTCCCAGTTGAGGGGGGGGCTCCATTGTGCACCACCACACCCAGCTCTCTGCAGAAAGGGCCCTGGGTCTTTCCTACGTGCCACAGGCTCGAGGTGGGCCCTGTCTCGGCTGCAAGTCCTTCCGCGCCTGGAGGAGACACAGCTCTGCGTTGAGTTCCTTTACAGGCTCTGGAGCCCTGTGCCTCAGTTGTCCCTCTGTGGCTGTTCCCTTTCTGCGACAGGGGGATCTTTCAGGTCCTGGGACAGATGAAAATGGACATGGTGAACTACACTATCCAGAGCCTCCAGCCCCAGCTGCAGGAGCACTCCATCCAGTTTGAGCGGGCTCAGTTCCAGGAGCGCCTCAACAAAGATCCCAGTATGTACTATGGCGTGAGGAGAGAGAGGGTGGAAGGGGGCCTTGTACCTGACTTCAGGAAGGGCTGTTCTCCCTCTGCCTCTTCAGGGAGGATGTTCTTCTTCACCCAGTGGGGGGCAGGGGTGGGAGAGGCCGACTGATTGATTAACCCGGAGCACAGACTTTTCACACTTGGACGTAGCGATTTACTTTAGTTTCTTTGTGAAACTTCGTTTCTTTGCGATTACTTAGTTTCTTTCTTTTCAGCCTTGGCAGTCTTAAAAACTTGAGTTTTCAGGCCGACCCCAGACTTGCAGCATTGCTGCTGTGTCAGCCGCATGGGACCCTCACACGCTGCGCTCCTCTCGTTGCAGGCCTCCTCAACCACACCACGAAGTGGCTCACCCAAGCAGCTACACAGCTCATCGCCCCCTCTGGGAGTTGCTATGACATACAGGACCCCTCCAGCTCGTCGGGGCCGTCTCCCAGTGATATAGCCATCCCGGAGCCTCTCAGCCCCGCAATGGTGCTGTCTCAGGGGTTCCTGAACCTTCTCACCTGGGACCCCGAGAATGAAGAGTTTCCTGAGGTAGAGATGTGGGAAGGGGGCATTTCCTCATTTCTTGTCTTGAGCTTTTGCCAGAAAGCCTGATGGCTGATGGCCTCCTCCTCCTCCCCCGCTCCTCCCCCTGCTCCTTAGACCCTGCTGGCGGACAGATCCCGGCTGCAGGAGCTGGAGTCGCAGCAGAACCAGCTAACCATCCTTGCCTCCGTCTTGTTGGTGGCCAGTAGCTTCTCTGGCAGTGTTCTTTTTGGCTCACCTCAGTTTGTGGACAGGTTGAAACGAATCACTAAGTCCCTGGTGGAGGATTTCAACTCCAGGTGAGCGGTGGTGGTGGGCATCTTTTTTTAAAGGAAGGAGCTGGGGAAGCGGTTTTGTTGGTAAGGTAAGGAGTTTTTTTGAGCAAGCGTGGAGGCCTGGCTGTGCCCCCAGCATACTCAGCAAGAGCCAGGCCCACTGTGGTCCCGCACGCCTTTAATCCTAGCCCTCAGGAATCGGGGACACGGAGATCTGTAAGTTCAAGGCCAGCTCGGACTTTGTAGAGACTGTCTCCAAATAGCAAGAAGCCGGGCATGGGGGTGGTGCATGTCTGTGACTCCAACGCTTTTGCGGAGGGTCTGGGTAGGTTCGGGGGTGGTGGCTCAGCTAGCCCAGCCAACATTTGAATTCCAGGTTCAGAGAGAGAGTAGAGAGCTACGAGGAAGACACCGGCCTCCAGTCCATATGATACCTGTGTGTGTGTGTGTGGGGGGGGGTATGTGTATGTATGTGTGTGTGTGTGTGTGTGTGTGTGTGTGTGTGGTGTGTGGGTATGTGTATGTATGTGTGTGTGTGTATGTGTGTGTGTATGTATGTGTGTGTATGTGTGTATGTATGTGTGTGTGTTTGTGTGTGTGTGTGGTGTGTGGGTATGTGTATGTATGTGTGTGTGTGTGTGTGTGGTGTGTGGGTATGTGTATGTATGTGTGTGTGTGTGTGTGTGGTGTGTGGGTATGTGTATGTATGTGTGTGTGTGTGTGTGTGGTGTGTGGGTATGTGTATGTATGTGTGTGTGTGTGTGTGGTGTGTGGGTATGTGTATGTATGTGTGTGTGTGGGGGGGGGGGGTATGTGTATGTATGTGTGTGTGTGTGTGTGTGTGGTGTGTGGGTATGTGTATGTATGTGTGTGTGTATGTGTGTGTGTATGTATGTGTGTGTGTGTGTGTGTGTGTTTGTGTGTGTGTGCGTGCGCGTGCACGCCCTAGGGAGAGCCAGGCTGTCCTGAAGAGCTGGGAGCTCTTCGCCAAGCTTCAGTATAGAGCGCTGCTTGCAGAGTTAGCCGGTGTGTTCGGAGGGAATCACAAGGAGGCAGAATCTGCCTGTCATCAGGGTTTTTGCAGTTCTCTGGAGGCAGTAGCTTCCCTCCTGTCATCCTACAGAAGGGTGCCAGCTTCCCTCTGTTGTGGTCTAGGCCGGAGGAAGTGATGCAGACCGTGAGCGATCAGGTGACCGAGGAAATTCACCAGAGTCTCAAGAATATGGGCCTGTCCCCTCTGAGCAGCGAGAACACAGACTCCCTCATAGGGCAGCTCCAGAACATTGCCAAAAAGGAAAACTGTGTCCGCAGCGTCATTGGTGAGCGCGCCCGTGTTGTGCAGATGCTGGAGGGAGAGGACCTGGGCAGGTTTTCCAGTTGAAACCGCATTCCTTTTCCAGCCACAGGTGGACTCTGGTCCTATGGGAGGGAGGTCTGCATGGGGAACCCTGCCCACCTACCCTAGATAAGGCACTCATGGCTTCTGATGAGTCTCTGTGACATCCACACCCACCTACCGGCAAGGAACCAGCTCCATCAGTTTAAGAGAGCGTGTTTCTGTAGTGTAGGCCCCAGCCCTGTGCTGGGACTTGAACCTGTCCCCAGCTTTAAGCAACTGAGAGTATCAATTGAAGTGTTCCTTAACATCAGACCCTTGATCTAATGGTGGAGCCCAGGTTAGCCTGGGATACCACATGCATCTCAGACTGGCCTTACTCTCAGCTTTCCCCCTGCCTCTGCCTCTGCCTCTTGGGTGCTCGGATCACAGGTGTGAGTTAGCCACACCCGGATACCAAACAGTCTGGTGTGCTTGGGAGGCTCAGTAACAGAACGCCTGAGAGAACTAGAATTCAGACCCCCCTACCCCCCTCTGTGAGTGACCCGGACAGTGGGCGGGTGGCCCAATCCCAGCTGCTCCAGTTGATGCAGTCGTCGCCTCCTGCTCGCCCACAGACCAGCGGATCCACTTGTTCCTCAAGTGCTGCTTTGTCCTGGGTGTGCAGCGATCTCTCTTGGACCTCCCCGGGGGCCTCAGTCTGATCGAAGCAGAGTTAGCAGAACTGGGCCAGAAGTTTGTGAGCCTGACCCACCACAACCAGCAGGTTTTTGCCCCTTACTACACCGAGATCTTAAAAACCCTCATCAACCCAGTCCAGACCCTCACCACAAAAGTCGGTTCCCTCTGATGGCATCGGCTCGGAGCCCTGGCACCTCAGACCCAGGGGATGACGTCACCAGTGAGCAGCAGAGCAGTGGGTCCCCTCTGCCCCACCCCCGGACAGCCAGCACCCTGGGGCTGTAGGGACCAAACATGTAAACAACCGGCCCAAACCCGCTCCATAATAAACTTCCAAACTGCAAGCTGACAGCCGTTCTTCTTTGATGCGGTGGAGGCCAGACTCCATGACCCGGTGACTCTGCAGTACTCCTCTCTCTGGCCACGTGACGCCCCCCCTCACCCCCACAGTTGTGCACAGACAACAGCCAACACGCTAGGGCGCTCTGGTTAGGGTCAGCTTCCCTGGAGCCTCCATGTTAACCTGGAGGGTTTAGGTGCCACAGCAGGAGGTCAGGGGATGGGGGGGGGCAGCCTCTTCCAGAGCAAGCACTGGAGGGACCTGATGTTGGCTTCAAGCAACCGCCATAGCCAGCAGCCCCTGCTGTTCTTGGCTCAACTCCTCAGGTTATTTAGAGTTCGGGCTGGGACCCTTGGATCTGCTTAGCCCTGGTCCAGTTCTTCTGTGCTCTTAGCAATGGAACACCCACCCCGAGAGACAGGCCACACACGTGTGTGTTCAGATGGGAGCAGACTTGGTCTCTCTCTGCCAGCGTAGGTGGTTTGGGTGGTGACTGTACCTTGTCCCAGACCGACATCAAGTGTGGGACTCTGTAGGAAGGACCTGGGCTCGCACCTACTGTCATGGCTGGTTGCAGCACACCGTGTGGGTACAGACTCGGGGCTGATGAGCGACTTGCTTCCGTGTTGCCATTGAAGTCCGGAGTAACCCAAACAGTAGAAGTTCTGAAATGATTTTTCCTTGTTCTATGTGGAGGAGGCAGGAACCCCATCCTTACGTAGAGAAAGCACTGCTCAAACTCGCCCATGGGTCTGAGGGTAATTCCGTTTGTTCGTTTGTTTGTTTGAAGCCCGGGTCTCACGATGTAGCCCTGGCTATCCTGGAACTCACTCCGTAGACCAGGCTGGCCTTGAACTCCTCTGCCTCCCGAGTGCTGGGATTAAAGGCTTGAGGGCGTCTTAAATTTTTTTTTGTGTTTGTTTTCAGTCGTGATAAATACAAAGTCTCTTCATGAGAGGTTATTTCCTTTCATTCTGAATGTGCACAAGTATCGTGACTTTACACTTGATCTTAGCCAAAAGGCCGAGAAGCGATGTATCGTGACTTTAGATCCAGTTTCATTACCACAAAAAAGAAATACCAGTAGCCAGTCACCCCCTTTTCTCTTTCCTTCAAACCAGGTGACTGTGACTCCACTGCCTTGTCTCAATGCGACTTAAGCATTAATCTATTTAAACATTTTTTTAAAGACTTATGTGGGTGACCGGATTAATCTATTTAAACATTTTAAGACTTATGTGGGTGACTGGTGTGTCTGCATGACGTGTGTACACCAAGCACATGCAGTACCCATAGAGGCCAGAAGAGGGTGACAAACGTCTAGAAATGGGGTCACCAATGGTCGTGAGCTGCTGTGTAGGTGCCAGGAACTGAACTCAGGTCCCCTGCAAGAGGAGGGACTGCTCTTAACCACTGAGCCATCGCCCCAGACCCTGTATAAATATATTATATAAATGGCGCTCATGTTTAGAAGCAGAGCATGTAGTTTTTTGGTCGGTTTCTTTCACAAAAATTTTTTTTTCTTTTTCTAAAGATGTCATTAGTGCCCAGGCTGGCCTTGAACTTGCAGTCATGCCTCAGGTTCCAGGGTGCTAGGACTCTACCTCGCCAAGCACTTGTGTATGATGTTTTCCCCAGGTTATCGTTCCTTCCGGATGGCTGGTTTGGAACGCCAGCCATGTGGCAGTGCCACATCTGCCTTGCCGACCATCAGCTGTCGGGCGTGGTGGTAGCCTTCTGTAGCTTCTGTGAATGCTACCACCAGGAGTCTTGTGTGGCACCATATATTTTATCCCTTGATTTGAGTCTCTGCAAACTTGTCATCCTGCAGGGGGCTACTGTCGCACGACCAGTCCATGTTTAATTCATTAAGGACCGAAAGCATGGATTGGTGTGTGGGGACCGGAGGTGAGGCAGGTTTGTTCTCCTGGGTGGACACATCATTCTAGGACACATCATTCTGTTGAAGCGACCGCTGGATCTCTAGCCATGCTGTCAAAAAGAGAACCAACCGGCTCTTTGGAAGACTGAGGCAGGAGAATAGCTTCAGGCCAAGGACAGCCTGGGTTTGTATCCAGGCCCAATCTCAAAAAAGAAGACACGGTGCACGTAAGTGTTTGTTTTTGGCTCTTCTAGTCTAGTGGTCTGCAAGCCTGCCCTTACGTCAGTAAACTACCACTTTGATTCTATAGCTTTGTGGCTAACCTTTGAAACTGGGAAGTACGTGTCTCCTCCCTGGCCTCTCTTTAGGGTTACTATGGTCATCTCCTGCATTTTGACACGATATTTTAGCATTGGCCTGTCCACTTTTGTTAAAGGTAGTTGGGAATATCTTTACATTTTATTTAATTAAAAAAAAAAAACGCACGTGGGCGCTGGAGAGATGGCTCAGTGGTTAGGAGCACACTGGCTGCTCTCCCTGAGGCCCTGGGTTCAATTTCCAGCCACCCACATGGCGGATCACAGCTGTCTGTAAACCAGGGGATCTGACATCCACTCACAGACACCTGCAGGTGACACCCTCACACAGACATACGTGCAGGCAAAACACACACACACACACACACACACACACACACACACACAAAAAATAAATCATTAAAAATGATGTGTAGGCATTTTACATGCATGTATGTATGTACCCCATATACATGAAGTGTCCATTGAGGTAGGTAGAAGGCATCCGATCCCCTGAAACAGGGGCCGCAGATGGCTGTGAGCCATGGGAATTGAACTCAGGACCTCTGGAAGAGTAGTTGGGTGCTCTTAACCGCTGAGCCACCTCTCCAGCCCGACATCTGACAGTCTTTAGAGTACAGATGTCACATGTCCTCGACTCTGGTTGTCCCGAAGTGCTTCTCCTGTGCGGCTGTGAACAGAACTTGGTAACTTCTGCTCACTTGGTAACGTATAGAGATAAGCCCGTCCATCTTGTTCACGAGGGCCTTGCTGGATCAGGCGCACTTTCTGGTATGGGTGGGAACTGGCATTTTTCTTTTTCTACCCAGGCTCATGTGGACATCAAGAATAAACATTTGTCGTTTTCCTTTCCAGTTTGACTCTATCTTGCTTTCTTGCCTAGTGAATCAGGTTAGGGCTTTGTAGTCGGATGCTGAGATGTGGTAGAACACAGACACCCTTTCCTTATTCCTAACTGGGGGAGAGGAGGCCTTCTGGCCATTTTGTTTTATCTTGTTTTTTTTTTTTTTTTTTTTTTTTTTTGGAGCTGGGGACCGAACCCAGGGCCTTGCGCTTCCTAAGCAAGCGCTCTACCACTGAGCTAAATCCCCAACCCCTTTATCTTGTTTTTTGAAGATAGGGTTTCTCTGTGTAGCTTTGGCTGTCCTAGGTCTAGCTCTGTAGACAGGCTGGTCTAGAACTTAAGAGATCTGCCTGCCTGGGTGCTGAGACTAAAGGCATGTGCTAGTCCCATCCCGGTGGCCGCCATTAGCTTTTTCACTATTGAGTCTGACTGCCGGCTAGCTTTACATCAACTTGACACAAGCTACACTCATTTGGGAAGAGGGCACCTTGGTTGAGAAAGTGCCTCTACCAGACAGGCCAGCGGGGCATTTTCTTGATGACTGATGGATTCGGTATACCCAGCGTTGGCTCACGGACCTGTAACATGTGAATTGGGTATAGTGTGTACACTTCTCCCTACGAGGGCCGCAGGGGCGTTAGCCTGTTTATTTCTCATCCTGGTTACCAGGATTTTGAATAATGTCTTTCAAAAGGCCTGGTGGCCGCCCACTGTACCACCGAGAGGTTTCAAGGACATGCCATTGGAGGGCCGTGGGTGGCTTTGACTCTCCCTGTGTCAGAGAAGAGACTGGGGAACTTTAGCAGAAATCTGCCTCTGCGATATTGGTGTTTCCTCTCCTCTCTGTCTTGTTGAACTTTCTCGAAGATGGCTCTATTGTCTGTCATTGACTCTAAACTTTTCCTGTTTTGGTTTCACTACTCTGCCCTCTCTCATTTTGCTTTGGGCTTCTTTGCCCTGGAAGACCTGCCTCTCCCCATGTCCAGTTAGCACTACAACCCTCTCCAGCAGCCATCTGTGTCCCTGTCCCCGCGAGGCAGACTTTCAATTCTTTGTCCCAGATTCACTCCCTATTTCGTAGGCTGCCCTGCCTGCCATTCTGCCATCAACCCCTACATTGACTCTATGGTGGCTGAACACATCATACGCAGTTTTAAATCTTATTTTACGAAGGCTCGTTTTGTGGCCCAGAATCGATTCTCTTTTGGTATGTGGTTTGTGGGCACCTGGGGACCGAATGCTCTGCTCTTGTTGGCTGGAGCGTTGGCTCGGGTCAGAGAGAGCCTCGTAGTTCAGAGGTCTGCAATGCCCTGCTTTGATCAGTGGCTGATGAAAGGGGTGTGGCTGTCTCTATCTGTATAGTTGTGTAGTATTTTTGGCAGGAGATCCTGTGGATCCCTTTCAGATCACAGGTTTGCACAAGCCCATATATGAAACAGAATAGGAACTTCATATAACCACCATCCGTCTGTCCTGTGCACTTTAAACAGTTGTTATGTATAACAGGCCATTACAGTGTAAATGCTATGTGTGTATGCATTACTTAGGGACGGACCAAAACTCTATGTGTTTAGTATAATTAAAAAAAAAAAGAGTGGAAGAGGGGGTGCTCAGAGGCTGAGAGCACTGCCTTCCCCTCCAGAGGACTGGAGTTCGATTTCCAGCACCTAGCACCTATATGGTTGCCTTCTCCGAACTCCAGTTTGAGGGGACCTGATGCCCTCGTCTGGCCTCCGTACCAGGCATGCAGATAGTGCACAGACACGCAGGCAAGTAAAACACCCAGAGACATAAAAAAAGTAAACTTAAAAACTATTTTTCAGGGGCTGAAGAGGTGGCTCAGCAGTTCAAAGTGCTCGCTGCTCTTCCAGAGAACCCGGGTCTGTTTCCCAGCACCCATGTTGTTGGGTGGCTTACGGCCATCTGCACCTCCAGGGAACACAGTGCCTTCGTTTGGTCTCTGAACGTACGTAACACTCACATGAAATTCACACACACGCACACATAGGTACACACACACATGCATACACTCACACGTATGCAGATAGGGAGGGCACTATTTTATTATTATTTTTACCATAAATACCATAGACCAAGTAAATGGCGTCAACAACAGAAATTTATTTCTGACTGCTCTGGAGGAAGGAAAGGCACGGATAAAGAGCGGCGAGGTAGGTGGGGTTGGGGATTTAGCTTAGAGGTAGAGCGCTTGCCTACCAAGCGCAAGGCCCTGGGTTCAGTCCCCAGCTCCGAAAAATAGAAAAGAAAAAAGAGTTTGTGGTGAGTGTTCTTTGCAGGGTCATAGGTGTCTCCCTTCTCACCTCAAGGGACTTTGTCCTTGGCTCGGGGTGAGGGTGGGATTGCATGTTTGTACACATGGGGTTGGGGAGGAAAGGAAGGAGAGAGGCTGTGGTCTAGAACCTCCTTGTAAAAACTAGCAAACCCAGTGAATTAGTCGTCTCCTAAAAGCCTTAGTTTACCTTAGCCTCCTCATGAAAACTCCACACATACCATGCTCTGAGGGCTGGAAGTCGGCGTAGGAACTGGGGTGGGATTCACTCCAGAGCATCTGTGGAAGCTTTGCATTTTTCCTTCAGTCAGGTCTCATTGCACAGCGTCTCAGGCCTCGCTGGGTGGCGCGTCCGCACTGAGTGTCATTAACACCTTCATGCCACGACCCTCAGTTGTCTTTAATTTGTTCTTCATAAGCGATCTGCATATTTTCTCTACCTTTAGGACTAGTGTGTGTACGGGCACGTATGTAACATGTATGAATGTATGTCTGCATGTTATGTACGTATGTGTGTGCGGTGGTTCCTTGTGAGGGTCAAAGGACAGCCGCCCATTCTCTCCTCCTAGCATTTGGGTTCCAGGGACTGAACTTGGGTTGTCAGTCTTGGCAAGAACTCTTCTGCACTGACCCTCTTTAACCAGATCCCCCACCCCCAAATATATTTACTTTCAGTATGCCTTGAATGGTAGGAGTCCCTTGTGGACATATGGTCCACCCAACCACCCACTCACCCATCCATCTACTCACCCACCCACCCACCCACCCACCCACTCACCCATCCATCTACCCACCCACCCACCCACTCACCCATCCATCTACCCACCCACCCACCCACTCACCCATCCATCTACCCACCCACCCACCCACCCACTCACCCACCCACCCACTCACCCACCCACCCACCTGTTTATCTGTGATACAGGACAGCAAACCCAGGCCTTGTGCACACATTCAGGGCAGATGCCGTTCCATCCAGCAGCGCTCCTAGCCCCAGACCACGTTATCTCTGAAGAGATTTTGAGTGTTTGCCTCATGTGAGTGTGCCCTGTGTGTAGTCCCCAAGGAGTCCAAGAGAGTCTTGGAGCCCCAGGACCCGGAGTTTACAGACAGCCGTGAGCTGCCGTGTGGGTGCTGGGAACTGAACCTGGGTCTATGCACGGAGCAGCCGGGGCTCTGAACCACCGAGCCATCGCTCCAGCCCATCTGGATCACATCTTAAGGATCGACTGTGCGGATGTTCTACTCCTCCTCTTCCGCCTTCCTCTGATGTTTCGAAGCCGCATGGGTTTTATGCCGCTGTTTTATGTTTCACTTATTAGGGGGTTACCCCGCACTTGGTGTGTAGCTGAAGAGGGCTTTACACCCCAGATCCTCCTGTTCTACCTCCCTCGTGCTGGGGTCACAGGGGGTGTACTACCACGCCTGGCTCACCGATCGTTTAATCGGTAATTGCAAACAACTCACACTTAACATTATTGTGGTTGAATAAGAAGCATTTCCCAACAGGTTCTTGTGTTGACTTGATCCAGGCATCCGGAGGTGACCAGGTCACAATTACCCCGGGGGGATCTGTAATTTGATGGCTTTGTTGGGAAGCCTGCAATTGTAGGAGGCAAAGAACTGATCATACCTTGCTGTAAGCCCCTTTCCTTGGCCCTTTCTTGCTTCCTGGCTGCCCCAAAGTAAGCGACCCTGAGACCCTGTCGTTCACACCACACGCTTTTCCCCCTGGAGGCATGGCGCCTGCAGACAGGAGGGACAGTGGCCTGGGCTTCTAAGAAAGTATAAACCTGGGCTGGAGAGATGGCTCAGTGGTTACGAGCACTGACTGCTCTTCCAAAGGTCCCGAGTTCAATTCCCAGCAACCATATGGTGGCTCACAACCATCTGTAACAGGATGCCCTCTTCTGGTGTGTTTGAAGACAGCTACAGTGTATTCATAAATAAAAATGAAATTCCTTTAAAAAAAAAAAGTGTAAACCCAAATCTTTCCTTTCCTGGGGTAATCTGTCATAACAGCAGATGCCCGGCTAACGAACTGGCTTTAGAACGTAGGCCTGCTGTTTTCTACTTAACATATTTTTCTCTTTTTTTTTCTGCCCTCTTGGAATTAGTTGGCTTTTGAGATGGGGTCTTGGTGTTGCCTAGGCTAGCCCTAAATTTGTGATCTTCCCAAGTTGCTAGATTATAGGCATGAGGTACACCTGGCACCCCGGCATGTGTTGTACGTCACTTTGGTTTATCTGTAGTATCTCCTTTTCCCATAGTAGTATGTATGTATGTATGCATGTATGTATGTGTGTGCATGCATGTGTGTGTGCAAGCATGCATGCGTACATACATAGAGTCTGTATATAACTTGCCACACTCATCATCTACCAGTTCAAGTAACAGAAGCTTTATCTCCCAGCGCTGCCCTTTAAATCTGTCACTGTCGACGGCTGTGTCTATACAGGCAAGAGCTGAGAGCCAGAGTTTTGCATTAAGTATGCTTCTGTTTCTGTGTCTGACCTCCCTGTGTGCCTGGAGAGCCAAGGCTTCTGTCTGGCTAACTTTCTCACCACCTATTTGAGGACAGTTTCCAGTGACAGAGTCTCTCCATTACCCCCCCCCCCCCCATATCCCAGGTTCTCGCTCACTCCTGAAGAATACCGACTGTTTTCACTGAGGTAGGATTCTGGCTTGTCAACTCATTCCTCTCCCTCCCCGCCACATGATCTCTTTTGGGGTGGGGCTCACCTTAGTACAGAAATGGACTGGAAACTCATGACACAGCCCAGAGTAGCCTCGAATGGTGGCGGCACACCTTCCTGCCTCAGCTCTCTAAGGTGTAGGATTATGAGACAAGCTGTGCCACCAGGTCCGTGTCGTTTGGCCTTCTCTGCTTGAAGGTTTGTTCATGGATTCGGGCATTTGTCTGTTTAGTAATGATTGCCCTTTTTGAAATGGTCCCAGCAGATAATCTGGCTGGCTTGCACCTCTGCCAAGCTGCTCTCAATTCATCACCCTCCTAAAAGCTGACTAGAGATGGGTGCCGCACCACAGGCCTGAGGATCCTTGCTCCTCCTGGGATCTGGACTCATCAGTCTTAGCTAAACCTGTGTGAGCGGTCGCTGTTTACCACTGCTCTGCGAGAGAAGGAGATACAGCATCCTTACAGCTGAGTAGGGCAGAAATCCAGGTTCCTCCCTTCACCTCAGCTGTCCTGGGGGTTACAGCTGCTCTTCACTGCCTGGGGTGGGAGAGCACTCGACCGTCCCTCATGGAGAGCCTGACCTGTGCTATTGGGGCAGCTTACAGCAGAGGTAGGCAGGCTTCCTTCCTATGGTATTCAGCTAAAACAGAGCCAAGATTAGCACCTTGCCTTTTGAGGCTGCTTCTTCCCCGGTGCTGATCTAGAACGGCCTTCGCTTGGCTTTTTGAGTTAACTGCTGTTTCCCCTGTTAATCTGTCCCAGGTTTAAACTGTCCTAGAGAGGGGGAGCAGATGTCCTGCTTGCTCGGGACAGCTGTCATCAGCCTCCTGTTTGGGGCACAGACATTAACTGCACTTGCTTGCTTTCGTGAATGGTCACACTTGGTAGTGCAGGGATGTTTGGCTGAGCACGTGGAAACGGACCTGGGGTGTCACTGCATGCTTGGAAGGGTTTCTCACAGCAAGACCCTGAGGTGGAGCTCTGGAGACATGCACTGTGGAAGGATTATCCTAGCCAACTGGGGTGGAGCAGTTCTCTCAGCTTAAGCCCCATGCTGTGACAGAGGTGCTCAGTGGCCACCTGTGGGTGAGCCGGGCACACGGTATGAAGACCCATCTGTGGCCACACATCCCTTCTCAGTTCAGTCTTGAGGTCCCTGCTTCCAACATGGTTGACCGTCCCAGGGCCAGCTTGGCATCTACCTGCTGAAGGATGCTAGACAGGGGATTCCCAAACTGCCATCCAAGCCGAGCAGAGGACGTGTGTCCCTGACCTGCAGCGACATCTGGCCTGTGTCCACGCTCAGTGCCGGCGAGGAAGCGTCCAATTCAGAGACTCCAGAGCTACGACCGGTTTCTACCCTCCTTTATTAGCTGGGTCACAGCTACGTAAGAAACCGAGCTGGAAGCCCAGGGCGTGCGCACTCTGCAGTGAGGTCAGTCTACACCGATGCACAGATTGGTTACGTTTGGTACCACAAGGTGTTTATAATTCAAACAAAATTGGACAGACTAACAATTTTATGTACAGTAAAACAAAAGGGGAATTCAAGTATCAAAATATGGAAACAGATTAAATAACATCTTTCTTACAGTCCAGTCCCACTGTCCGCCATGGGCAGTAACTTCCGTGACCTGCAGTGCAGGTCCGGGGACCTCACAAGCTAACTGTGAACCGTCTTGATTGCAGCCGTGTGTTCCAAGCGCTCAAAACCAAGGCTTCTCAGAACCCCCAAGTGGGCAACCTCAGAGGCAGAGTCCAAAGTACCCCGTTGGGACGCAGGGCAGCCGGCTAGACAAGAGGCAGGCCAGGGAGCCTGTAGCCGCTGCTGTGAGGGGATTGGGCACATCTTGCTACTCCCATCAGAATGGCCCCTTCACAGTTCAGGCACAGCCTTGGTTGTCGCAAGGCATGATTCACACAAGGGCCAAAGGCAGGCCCTTCCGTTTGGCACCTGTCCTGAAAAGGAGAGACCCACCCGAGGAGGAGGAAAGGAGGAATCTCTTGAGTGTCCAGAAACCAGTCTTGAAAGAGACGCAGGGCAGACAAGCCGGGACTCCGTGGTAGAAAACCCTGAATAAGACAGCAGCGTCGAGAGGGGGAGGCGCCTGCCTGTGACCCTACGGCAATGAGTCTGAGTGCCCATCGTAGTGTCTACAGTGTCCCCTGGGCTTGGTGCCCACCACACAGCCCGCTGAGCTCACCTCTGGCACAGGGAAGGGGTTGAACATAACTGATCTAGGAACCTAAGGGTGTCTCTGGGTTCCTGAGAGGTGGGAGCCGAGGGCTGCTTTCCAGGGCTGAGAGTGCGAGGCAGGAAGGGAAACACTACCGCCAGTGCCTAGCAGCAGACGGCCCACGGGTCTAGTGGCGGGGGGGGGGGGGGGGACGCCCCTGCTTCCCACTCTGACCAGCCACAGGTAAAGGCACCCAGGGATGCTCCCCGCACAGGCCCAGAATTGCAGCGCCCAGCCGCTGTTCAAGCCTCTGGTCCTTTGGACCAGAGTGAGTACCTGCCAGGGAGGCCTGAAGCCTCCTCACGTACCCATGGGCCAGGCCCCTCCCCCCATCTTTCTTTTTTTGCTCCCTACTCTGGGAAAGCTGGTGAGTGGCCGGGGTGGTCCCCAACCCCAGCAGCCTGCCCCTCGCTGCTCCTTAAGCCCAGGAGGAGGACCAGCACCCAAGTGACTTTAAAAAGCAAAGCGAGCTAGCAGAAGAGTTGAAGCAACGTCAGCTTGACCTCAGGACCGACCACAGCTCGGGGAAAATAAGACTGTGACCCGACTAGCCTTCCCCACATCTGGAACAGATGTGCCCAGCCTGCCACAGAGGGCACAACAGTCTTAACTGACACTCCCATTAATGCCCTAAACAAAGCCACTTCTCCCTTCTGACATGGCTCCGACCCGGCAGCAGCATGGGGACAGCCGCCTCCGGCAGTGCTAACACAGACAGGCGAGTGAGTACGAAGGTGTCCCCTGCACCACGAACTGCTTGCTCGTCCCCACTGGGAACCCCATGAACGTCTACGTCATCACCTCGCTAGACAGTGAAGCTCGACTCTGCCCCAAGTTGCCCACAGGTGTGTCCTCATGGCTCTAGCCAGGCTGAGCGCCCGCCCGCCCGCCCGCCCTCCTCAGTTCCTGTCTTGTATAAAGATTGGCAGCTTTACCGAGAGGCCGGAGCCAGGTGTTAGAAATGTATAAAAAGGATTACTTCTCCTATTAAAAACACATGTCCTGGACCGGCTGCTTCCTGGGCCATCCAGAGTTCCGGTCTCCTTGGTCTTCGCTGCCTCCAGGGCAGGGCACTGCAGGTTGGGGCAGGCCCAGGCCAAGCAGGTGATAGGAGGTCCCACAGCAGGGCTGGGCCTGGGTCTTCAGAGCTGCAGATGAGGCTCTCGGTGCTGGGGGCAGGAGCCTGTGCTCCCCACGTTTCTGCAGCACAGTGCGGCTCCTCAGTGGCTCAGCTTGGCAGAAGCAAACAGTAGGGGAGGAGAGAGTTAACCAAGGAGCCTGCGCAATGTGGAGGACACGGAAAGGGACACAGCGCAGACAAAGGTCCCTGCCTCCCGAGCCCTCTGCAGCCTACAGCCCACCACTGCTTCTGGCCCATCTGCTCAGAAAGGCACGAGGAAAGGCAGGCAGCCGGAGGGCCGGCCCTGGCGTACGGCCTGGGTGCTGACTGACACTACGCTGCCCGCACCACGGCCTCAGGAATCTCTTCTGTCTCCTGCCATCTACACTGATCTTTCCACATCAGGGCACGTGAGGCTTCTCCGAGACTCTGCTCCACTGGGCTAGCTCCTAGGCAGGATGGCTGGGCGACGGCTGTCTCGGACCCCACCACCAGAGGAAGTATGAGGACGCTCCCCGACACCACAGAAGTGGCTCAGCTCTGCCCTGTCCAAGGACAGCTCCACTCTGAGGAGAAGGCGCACTTGTGTGCAGGGCACCCCTCAGTGAGCTGGATTCCGGAACCAGGCCCACAGCACAGAAAGGGGCCAAGCACACACACGGGTCCCTTGGGAACCTGTAGTTCGGAGGATCACAGCCCGAGGTATCAGAGCCAGCCAGTGCACAGGGGCGTGGCTGGCACCACCCTTCCCCCTGATAGAAGTCTGTCCCCGGTGCAGCCAGATCACCCACTGACCAGGAGAGAAACCAGCACCTGAGAGCAGCTGTGTGTAGGGCATCCCGGCACTGAGCGGTCACAGTGGTGGTTGGGTCAGGAAAGGTGACAACTGGTAGCTCTTGGCATCCAGCTGTGACCCAGGCGAGGAGAGCAAGCTCAGAGGGAGCTCCTGTGGTTTGCTGGAAGACTACCTCACCTCACGGTGCCTGTCCCAGAGGCTTTGGGGGCCTCAGCCCCACTCTGCTGCCTACGAGGCCCCCCGTCAAAGACAAGTCAGCCTCCAGCTGTCCTCAGCCCAAGGGGAGGATTCACAGTGTTGGGTGGTGGAGGCAGGGGCTGCTGCCAGGAGGGCAGGTCCCAGGGAGGTGGGGCCTGGGTGGCTGCAGCTGGAAGGAAAGCTGAGAGCAGAAGACTGGGTGGCAAAGGCACAGTGGGGCGGCGGAGAGAGCAGCGTTAGAAGATAGTGGTCTCATACTTGGTGCTGAGGCTCCGCTTCGAGTCTGGCTTTGGGTCCACGATCCAGGAAACACTAGCGTGGGACGGGGCCTCTTGGTCAGAATCGGGAGGTTCCAGCTGCCAAACAAGGAGAGAGGGAGGGAGGGTCAGGACAGGACGGCATACCTGCCCCTCTGTGAAGCTTCTAAGGGACCAGCATCCCCATGGACAATCTCAGCCGCTCTTTGGGGACCTCGCCCCACTAGATTTATGCCCCATGCCTTAGTATGGTCACAGTGGGCAGGAAGGGTCCCTCTGGCGGGGCAGAGGAGCTCAGCCTGGGGCAAGACCACAGCACTCATGCCAGACCTTCGCAGAGGACACAGGACAAAGACAAAGACACACGGAGGGCATCTCCAGGAGGAAAGGAGCAGGCAGAGCATGAGGCCAGGGTATGAGACAGCTCACGGGCACTTGAGGGAGCCTGACACACAAGACAGCGAGAGGCGGAAAGACCTTGGCTCCAGGACTAACAGACGGCAGCGGTAGGTAGGAAGGACGGTGGGTGGTGCAGGTATGACAGTGACAACAGCGAGAATCGGGGGGCACCGGCACCTGGGACGCAGAGCAAAGCAGACAGACACAGGGATGTCACTGGGTGCTTGCTGCAGCCGTGTGCAGCAGCCCCGTGATGACCATGCCCTGGGTTGGGCCTGATAGGGAAGACACTGCCCTCTCCTGCCAGAGGAACCCAGGGTGGAGGGAGCTAAAGGAAGCGGCTGTTTTCCTGGGGAAGCTGCCAAAGAGCGAGAAGACACTGGATGTGCCCAGCTCCACCCGAGCCCTAGGGTGCCTTGGCGGCGGCAGGGGCACGTACTGCAGACTTCCTCATGCCGACCCGAGGCTTAGGCACCGGTTTGGAAGATTTTGTCTCAATCATTGAAGCTGCAGAGGCCGCCATGGTCCTGGATTTCTGGGCCTGCAGGGCCAGCTGATAGGCCACCTCAAATGCCTGCCCCAGGGTCAGGATGATCTCGTAGGTCAGGTTCTGGGGAGAAGCAGAGTGCCAGCTATCAGTGCAGCTTCCTGCAGACCCGCCCTCCTCACAGGGAGCAGGAAACTCAGGGTTTTTGAAAAGACAGATTTGTTTCAAAGTGGTCAGTGAGGAATTCTAGCAGAGCAGTGTTTCTTTAGGGATGACTCTGTTCCAAGCACCAGGACAGTGCAATCCCGGCGGACTGCATCTATCAAGAGGGAGCACCCGCAGCACAGCCCTGGGGACTATGCTCTCTCCGAGTCTCTCTCTGGCTGGCTTGTGAGCTCTAACCTTTCCAAGGTAGAGAACCTAGTGACTGGGGATGGATAACATGCAGAATGTAACCCAAGCTCATCTGCCCATAATGTATGCAGCACGGTGCACTAGGAACATGTGTGCCCGCGTGAGCCACAGGGGGACAGCTGTGTTAGCTAACCCATGTGATCTTCAGCCCCAGATAGGGAAAGGAGAGGCAGAGTTTCTAGACCATGGAGCTAGCTGCCAGAGGCAAAACCGGACATCTGATGCCACAGGCCAGGGCTGAAGGACTTCTGTGTGGAGGAAGCCCCAGAGAGCTGGACATTGGTGAGTGTCCCTCACCCTTCTGGGTGAGAAGGGGCAAGGAGGGTCGAGGCCAGAGTGTATAGCTAACAGCAGCCTGGGGATCTGGGAACAGTGGGTTAACAAGTAGCCAAGGGGAGACGGGACCTGTGCCACCCAGGAATGCATAGCTAGGCCACCAGGTAACCCCTGGGCCCAGGGTGCTTCTGTGGATGTTGCTGGGCTAAGCCGCCACCGTCGGCCAGAGCCTGCACCTGTCACAGGGCCACTCACCACATCCACGGTGCTGAAAACATGGCAGTAGTGGTGGCTGGTCTGCAGGTCCTTGGTGATGTAGGCAAAGGTACAGAGGTCCTCCGGGTCCTGCGCGGCGCAGGAAATGTTCCGGATCTCATGCTCGGCGATGACATTCTGCCAGGGAAGGTGTGTTCTGGAGATCCTGCTTTCCTCAGGGCATGCCCCACACCCCTTTTTTTAAACCGGCCTGGGAACTCCAGACAGACCCCACTTTTTCCTCAATGGGACTAAGGACCGTGTCTAAGCTGGCTCATTTAGGCACAGGGCCTCACCCCTGACCATGGCCAACAGGTAGCAAAATGTCTCCAGGCAGACACAAGCTCCATCTGCCCTCACGGGAGGGCGGGAGATGGCTCTCAGGAGGTGGATCGCAGGCGGTCTGTCTGTCAGTGAAGGAAACCGTAAGACCAGTACCAAGGAAGAGAGGAAGTTGGGTTCCAGGACAAGGACCTGAGCAGTGAGGGGCTGGGACTGGCAGACAGGAGGGGTGAACTCCAGCAACCCCACAGTGAGATGGGCTCCACCCACCCACCGCTGCCCTTTGGACAGGAAGTGCTCCAAAGACTCATGGACTGAATACTTGTTCTCATGCTGGTATTTTGGAAGGTGCTGGAAAGTGTAGGAGGTGGGGCACAGGCAGAGGAAGTAGATCACTGAGAATGATCCTGGTCTCCCTCACTGTTTCCTGTCCGCCACAAGCAGGCTTCCTCTGACCTGTGCTGTGCTCCCCCTCTGTGACTTAGAGGACTATAAGCCAGACCCTTTGTGCTCTGGTTCTCAGGGTGTGGTCACAGCGACCGGAAGACGTCACAGAAGTGGAGCCTCTGCGGTAGCTAACCCGACCACGTGGTTCTCACACCTTTGTAAAGGCGTCTGTGGAGGAATTCGGAAATGTGGGCTAGAGAAAGACCAGGATGCTGCCGCAGAGCTTGGTGGGAAATTCTGGAGGAAGCTCAGACAGGGAGAGGCTGTCTACTGGGGACTGAGCCACTCATGGTGCGACAAGGAACTTTACACCCCGCCTGCCCCTGGACTGAGAAGCCGAGGGTGAGGATGACAGACGCCTGGACCCAGGCAGAGGAGGCAGCGGGGACACAGACGTGTAAGAGGGAACGGTAACAAAGGGACAAAGATGTGGAAAACAAGTAGTTGGGTCATGAGACCCCGATGAAGCCGGCCCCGGGAGGACAGGGTGTCTGAAGACAGTGGGGCACTATGAAGGAGAGTCAAGTGCACTGGGGGAACAGGATGATGACTCTGGAGACAGTTCTGGCACCAGGCAGAGAAGAGCCGGCTCCAGTCTGCTTGTCATGGTCACCTAGAAACGTGTATCTCCGGGATCTGCTTGACCATGCGTAACCATCCAAGTACTCGAAGCCTGCCACAGCCGTGGCCCAGGAGGGCCCTGCTGCTCCTTTAGTGGGTGGCAGACCTTGGGGTCACCTTTGTGGCGCTAGTCTTGCTGCTGTGCAGAGTGAAAATGATGCGGACCGCGGAGGCCTGCACTCCGGGTTCAGAGGGAGACCTAGGGCCAGGCAGCGTGGGGGTCTGCAAGGGGAGCTGTGAGGCTGGGAAGGTGAGGGTACAGGAGCACAGAGACGGCACCAGGGACATGGGTGCTTTCCAGGAGAGGCTGGGGGCTGGGAGCAGACAGGCAAGAGCCGAAAGCAGGGCCTCCCACATCCACTGGCGCTCCCAGGACCGCACCACATGCCCAGGGGCCAGACACACTGTGGGCACTGTCGCCTTGTTGGATTCTGGTTTGCTCTGGTCTGATCTTGCTATTTTATTTCTTCCTTTTTTATTTTTTCTTTTATTTTAGAGTGAAACTGTTTATTCTGTACTAATCTTGGGAGCGTGTAATTTAGCTTCCGATATTGATTTATTTATAAAATAAAATATCTATTTTAGGTGTATGGAAGTTTTCCCTGTATGTACGTCCATACACCACATGTGTGGCACACAGGCCAGAAGAGGGCATTAGATGTCCCTGGAAGTGGAGTCACAGGCAGGTTTCGTGCCACCACGCGAATTCTAAAAACTGAACCCAAGTCCTCGGGAGACCAGCCAGTTAACACCTGAGTTTTACAGGGGTCACAATTATCAGTTTGCTTTGAAGCTGGGCATGGTAGCTTTTAATCCCAGCACCTAGGAGGCAGAGGCAGGGAGATCTGAGTTTGAAGCCAGCCTGGTCTATACAGTGAGATCCTGGGTAAAAATGCATTTGCTTTGAATCCCAGAGGAAACTCTGAACTTGTACTTTTGTTAAGTGTGAGATTGTAAGGGCTCTGCGGATGCTTCAAGGGGGACTGCGTTTGCGTTATTAGATGGTCACGAGCCATTTGGGGCCAGTAGCAGAATACTATAGTTAAGAAAGCACCCAGTGATGGTGCCATTCTAAGATATCCCAGAGAGTTGTTCCTGCCCTCCCTCTGCTGCTTCCTGAGCACCAGGAGGTGAACAGGCCCTGAACCACAGAGGCAAGTGTGCACGGGCTGGCCCTCCTGAACTGTTAGGTTGTTGTCTCAGCCGTCTTGTCAGTGAGAGGGGACACAGAGTCCTCGGAGCAGCATACCTTGTTGGAGGCGTCCATGAACTTGACACCCTTGTATGTGATGGACAGGATGATGGTGGGAATCTTCTTCATGTGCTCTGTCGACTTCTGTAGAAACACGGGGTGGGCTGAGGGGTGGGGCCCAGGCGGTCATAGCGGGCGTCCCCTTGCTTGCTGTTCTGGTCAACGCCTCCCACCTACCCACAACTCCCTTCTCGTCCTCATGCTGTGTGTGTGGCTGCTTTGTCTGCGCATGTCATGCGCCTGCCTGGCCTCCGTGGAGGCAAACAGAGGGTATGGATCCTCCGGAACCAGAGTTATGGATGGCTGTGAGCTGTCATGTGGGTGCTGAGAACCGAACCCAGGTCCTCTGCTAACCGCTGGACCATCACGCCAGCCCCCTTACCCGCATTTTGGCACAGGCATCTTGGGTGGACTCGGTCCCGCGCAGATCCTTGATCAGCATGGAGCCCAGGTACTGTGGGGATGGGCGGAGGGTGGGCTTAGGGACACTCGTGCTGCTGTGTGGGATGGCCTGGCTAATGGGCCATCCGGCTATTACCGGCTTTAGTTTTCGGATCTCATTCTCCTGCCCCCACAGAAAGCTCCCCCGTCCCCGATTCGTTATCCGGCTAGTGTCCCTCGCCTAGTACAGCAAAGGCTGTCCTCTGGGTCTTGGGTCCAGCCTTGCTAACAGTTCGAACAGTTCAAGGGCCCAGGTAAGAGGGGGCAGGGAGGGAGGCTGGCCATCTTGGGAGGGCAGGAGCAACTCACATTGGCCTCATAACCACAGGATTCGAAGATGAGCTTTTCCGGCCGGTGCTGCCAGCTTTGTACAGGGGCGTAGGGGGCAGCCAGGCTGGGCGGACGGAGGGTCAGCTTGCTCTCGCTGGGCTCCTCCTGCAGAGCACACAGTGGGACTGACTCTCTGGCTCCAGTGGACCCGATGAGTGGGGAAGCCGTGGCCTCGGCAAGGTCAGGGCAAACTGGAGTCTGAGCAGCGCTGGGGTCGCGGGAGGTGCCCTAAGTGTGCCTAGGCCCTGAGAGGGCATCACAGCCAGGAAGAGCTTGGATGTCTGAGACAGGAGCATGTCCAGGCAGGCCGTGTGGGGAATGCATCCACGGGGACCAATCAGCTCACAGAACTTAGACTGAGGCCATGGAGCCAAGCCCTGGGCAATGGATGCCCTCTAAACAGAGCCTTGCCTAGGAGCCGGGGTGGTTAGGGTGGAGACGCAGGCTCAGAAAATGGCTTCTGCCTCTACTGTGTGTGAGAACTGAACGACTGAGCACTATGTGAGTAAGATTCACAGCCAGCCGTGCTTCGAGAAGGAGGGACCGGGGAGACACCTTGTGACCTGGAATGTGTGCAGGGTGTTAGAGCAGGGGGGAGTGAGGCATCAGCTCCCCCAGAAGGGAAGGGACATGGACCACTCTGCGGTCTAGATGGCTGCTTGCAGCAAGGAGCAGAGGCAGAGCTTGGCAAGGCGGGAGGTCAGACAGGCCAGACTGGGGTATGGAGGGTACGGCCGAGCCCATACTGTCCCGGGGAGGCACAGAGAAGCAGGGAGAGCCTAGCTCTGCTTGTAAGCTAGAGAACACATGGTGCTGGTCTGTGGGTCTGTGGGCTGGGTGGGCCAGGAGGAAAAGGAGCTGAGAGCTGCAGAGGAAGACATTCTGGGGATGGAGATGGGTCAGAATGGGACTGCTATGGGGATGGGCAAGGGCCTGCAGGGGTAGACCACGCCCCAGGAGAGCCCCAGGTCTGATGGAGAGATATGGAAGCTTTACGAGGAGGCTCTTCTCAAGGCTTCTGGAGGCCCAAGGCCTCACCTTGCTCTGGGTAGAGGTAAAGACAGCAGGTGGCACTGCCTCCTGACACCGATGGCCCCTGTAGACTCTGCCTCTCCTGTTACCTGGACCCGGAAGTGTTCTGCTCGAGAGGTGGTCCCGGGGTCATGCAGGCTGTCATGCCGCCTTCTGCTTGTGTCTACCGAGGGCAGCAGCAGGTCTGCCGACCGCCCTGTACAGGAATCATTCTGGCTGAGCGGGGATGATGTCTGGGAGATTAAATCCTGGCACTGTTGGGAAAGAAACTGGTGTTGAAATTCCCAGGCTGGAGGCATCAGACTGCCAAGGGTGGCACGGAGGCAGGGCGCTAAGAGGTGAGCAGCAAGGAGCAGCATACAGTGGCATCATCCGGCCAAAGCCCGCATGTGGACAGAGGCAGCTAGGCCTTGCCTGTTCCGAGGAAGAGCCAAACCTCCCAGGGGCCAAGAAGGCCCAGCAGCCCACCCTGCAGAAGCCTGTACAAGGCTATGCAGTGGAGAGGAAAGAGTAGGGGCCCCTCCCACATTCACCACAAGTGAAACTATCCGCCCCATCAGCAAAGCAGAGCCCTCTCTCAGGAACAGCCTCAGAGGAGCGGACTCCTCCAGCAGGAAGCCGGTCTTCATGGCCCTGAGAACTGAGGTGCCTTATGTGGCTCCAGCCCTGGCCTGTCTCAGCTTCCTCACGTGTGAAAGCAGCTGCTTCCTGAGGCTGCTGCCCAGCACAGAGCTGCGGGTTGGCCCATCAGTCACAGTTGAGGGGTTCCCAATCAGCAGCCCTGAGGGGCTGTCAGGGACTGGCTGGTCTGAGGAAGCCCCAGCTGACCCAGGCCTGTAACTGCTTCTGCTCCAGGATTTGTAGTTCAGAGGCAGGCACTAGGGAGAGCCTGCTGTCTGTCTGTCTGTGTGTCTGTCTGTCCAGGGATTCCCAGCACTGCCTCAGGCACACTGGAGCGAGCATCGGAAGGGTCTCTTCAGCAAGTAGGTAGAGGGCAGAGTCTAAGCCCTAGATGTGGCCCTCGCCTGGAACTGGTTACGCTAACTTCCTTCCTAATAGTCCCAGTGGTCCTTCGTCAGCAGGCACCTGAAGGATTTTGGGTACAAGCAAGAGGCTGTCACCTTCGAAAAGGGCAGAAATTACTCTCTTGCACGTGAGCCCAGCGGGCGAGGGGCAGGGACGGTTGTGTGCTATCCCAAGAGTCATGCTGTTACCAGGACTAACACACAAAGCTCCCTGAACTCACTCTTAGCTGGGAAAACCTCGGAGGCTTCTGGGGCGGCTCCTCATAGGGCCTGTCGGCAAGCGAGGCGATAATGCGTTTGCGGTGGCCCAGCAGGTGGACCTTCAGGACCTGCAGAGGAGCAGAGGGGCAGTCAGTGGTGTGGGGACCTTCCGCCCCCTCGGCCCCAGCCTGCCCCATGCACTCACATTGACGAGCTCTAGCTCCCAGAGGTTCTTCACGGTGTCGATGGAGCTGTAGCCACTGGACAGGAAAGAGTGGATATAGTCCTGCAGCCCCAGCGAGTCCAGCCAGGAGGGCACTGAGGCGGGGCTGACCCCATCATAGCCAAGGGCCTTCACCTGTGGCGTGAGGAGGCAGGAACGGTGTCCCTGAGTCACAGAGCAGGAACCTGGGGACCAAGGGCTACCGAAGCCCTCCCTTGGCACAGCCCATTGCTGTTCTGGGATGTAGGGGCTGCTGGGTGTGGGGAGGAGGGGCTCGTAGGCAAGGAAGATGGAGAGGAAGGGTGGGGATGCTGCTCCGTGAACTCCAGGAGTCACTTCCTGAGCTCTGATGAAAGGACCAAGGGGCATGCTGGCCATGGCAGTGACAGTCAAGGGTGGAGGCTGCGGCCTCAGAGAATGGTCCTCTCAGGCCTCTCTGGGGTCAAGATAAGCTAGCCTGGATTCTAATGAGTCAAGAGACTCCAAAGGGGGCTTGTGACAGGCCCCGATGGAACTAGGCTCTGTGCCAAGAGGACCCCTGAACCTCCTCAGGGGTCCAGACAAGGCACTCACTGTGCTGGAGCCTTGCTACTCTCCAAGGGCCCTGAGCCCTGCTGGGCTCTTATGAGGGAAGGCGTGGGATGAGATCTGCATGCCTTAGAGCCACACTCCTTTCCTGCTCTGGGTCTAGCCTAGGGATCCTCATCCTTCCTACTGCTGCGCCCCTTTAATACAGTTCCTCAGATGGTGGTGACCCCCAGTCCTAAAATTATTTTTGTTGCTACTTCATAACTGTAACTTTACTACTGTTGTGAACTGTAATGTAAATTTCTAACATGCAGGATATCTGATATGTGACTCCTGTGACCCTAAAGGGGTCGTAACCCACAGGTTGAGAACCTCTGGTCTAGGGGGTCAAGAGGGCCAAGGCCTGGAGTAGTCACCTTGGGCAAGGAGCGTGCAGCCTGCAGCAGCTTCCGCCGGTGCTGGGGGTCACTGATGCCAATCTCCCTCAGGTCCTGGTCTTCCATCACATTAGACCCCTGAGGTAAAGAGGATGTCAGATCATTCCTACACCGAGGCCTGGCGTCCAGTCAGGTCAGCCAGCCGCCATGCCATACCAAATGTTTCTCCACCACGGCCACTAAGAAAAGGCAGAACACCAGACCCCTGGGTAGCAGCCAGTGGAAGCTGTCGCAAACCTGCTTATCCCCGGAGCGCATGGCGCTCTGCTCCCCACAGATACCGCTTAGTCAGCCTGGGGGACAGATGCTGACAGGAATCAGACAGGACAATGGGGACAGGGCTTACTGCAGGAGGGAGGGTCCACACTAAGCTTTATTCAGCTTTCTCACTGCCTCTCCGCTACCTGAACAGAGCAGCCAAAGGGTAGAGAAGCTGCAGAACCTGAGTCTGACAGGGACAGAGCAGACATCGGCAGGCCACATGCCTGCTTCCCAAGTGCGTTGGTGTGAGCTATCTCACCTCACAATCACGACAACGTTAGCATCTCTGTTAAACTTGGTCACCATTAGAATTTTCCAGAACTTATATGTGGAGTAGCAGAGCCCAGATCTGAAGCCAGCAGTGTGACTCCGCCTGCGGCCTACAAGGTGGGCTGACTGACTGACTTCACACCCGCAGCCCACGAGGCCGGCTCGCTGTAACAACCATGAGAAGCGTTTGTAGTTTTTTTGTTTGTTTTCTTTTTTGGGACAGGTTTCTCTCACTGCATATAGTTCTGACCCAGAACTCAAGAGATCCTCCTGCCTCTGCCTCCCAAGTGCTGGGATCAAAGGTGTGCGTCCTCATGTCCAGTTGTGAGAGCACATTTCATGTAGTCTAGGTTCATCGTGAAGTCTGATCTTTCTCTTCCCCTCCCTATGAGGGGGTTTCAGGTGTGTAACCCCACGCTGGGCCAGATTACACACAGATGGCGCTACCAGAACCCCAGGTATCATGCCTGCTAGGCCAGAGCTGCAGAAGGGCACCACTTGCTTAAAGGGTATGGGCATGTCTCCTCAGCGCGGGCTCCCCACGTTGGCAGGGGCTTTTGTGAGCAGTAGCCAGCCCATGGCGGCTGTGTCAATGACACCACTCTCAGCGGAATGAGAGCTTCGCGTCCCAGACAAGGTTCCCGCCTTCTTATTTTGCTTAGGCGGGGGTCCCTGCTCCATGTTCTGCATGTCGAGCATACACAAAACCTTTCTTGGTTACTCTCTCCCCGCTTGACTTTCTGTGTTCTCTCCAGTGAGGAAATAGACCTTTCTCTGTGGGCAGGCTAGCTCAGCACCTGCAGGACATATCCCTGCCCACCATGCACAAAGCCAGGGCCAGCTTCTGGGTGATGTCGAGAGATCACCACACTGATTCTGCAGCTGATCTGGAAACTGCCCTTCCAGCTACTTCTGACGTCCATCTTAGCTCTGTTCTCTGTCAGACCCTTCTTTTTACTTCTGAAAGCGCTCAGATCCCATGGGCGTCTTGGTGTGTCAGGCTTGGGAACCCCTTCTAGAGTTATTCTTTAAGCACTGAAATTTTCTTCTGTATGTAGTGATGTCCTCCAACCAGTGTTCCTCCCTTGTAGGCAGAAGCTGTCTGTTTCTTCAGTGCGCGTCTTTCCTACCAACCTGGAATTACACCTGTAGGTCTGGAGCAGCTGCTTCTGGGCCTCTTTCTGGATTCTTTCTAGAAAGGTGGGTATTTTGTCCCTACTTGGTACTTAGACATGTGAAGTAGCTTGGGTCAGTGATACTGACCACGACCTGGTGGCCCCACTGTCCTGGGTGTGGGACAAATATCCTACAGAGGACACCACCAGCCTAAGCTTAAGAGAGTTTGGTGGCTCTGCTTTTCCTGGCCCGCAGAGTGTATCCCTGCCTACCACACAAAAGCCCAGACACTGCCACCTCTTCTGGCTGGAGCTAGAGTCTGCTGGTGGGTAAGGCAGAGAGGGGGCCGCCTACCCAGACTGCCTTCTGCAGACACCGAAGCAAGGACCTGAGCTGAAGCGACATGAACTTCTGGAAGCAGTCACTTCCCACACGCCCACTGTCACTCCTACCAGCTCCAACACCAGACTGGTTCTCTTGTTAATCAAGACCCAGGTCCAGGGTCAGGAACTGTAAAGCTCTGAGAAAGGTGAGTGGAAACAAACAGACGAAGGGCATGATAGGAATTGTTGCTGCTGTACCCTTCTTCTCCCTGGGACCTTGACTGTGTGAGCTTGCAGGAGTCAGATCCCTCCGGAAGGAGACAGCGTTTATATGGATCCGTGGATCTTGCTACCCCAACAGGCCCTGCCGGGACTCAGCTCACTTCTTCCCCACTGGTTTACATCTCCAGATTACTTTCAAAGCTCAGGGCGGTGCAAGGCTGCCAACAGTTGTTACACAGCATTGTTATTGTGTTGCTTCAAACACCAATGGCTGAATCCGTTGCTATTGCACAGAGGGCTGACTGCACAGAACTATATGAGCTGAACACTCAGACTTTCTAAATAAAACATTGTAACAACTGGTGGTCTAGTAGTTCTGGGAGGGGGGATCTGGGTGGGGATGGAGAGGTTCCAGAGAGGTGGGGCTCAGCTGGGCCATCAACAGTGGGCAAGGACCGGATGGTAGAAGGCAGGTGTTAAGCAGAGAACGAGGTTGCCACTGCCACTGCAAACAGCACCAGTCTCAGTCTGTATGTGTCACAGGTCTCAGTAATCAGTGTTCCCAAGGTCAGCTGAGTCTGGGGTCAAGCCCATCTAAAAGGCTCACATACCTTCACCATGGAATAAAAGCCATTTCACAAAGACTAAGGCAACCAGGCCCCTTACCCAAGTGACCTAGTTCCTGAGCTGTTAGCCGGTTGCGGCTGCCTTGCTGAGAGGCCTGGGGAGGGGCACAGACACAGGGCTCAGTGGCTAAGAGCACTGCCTGCTCTTCCAGAGGTCCTGAGTTCAAATCCCAGCAACCACATGGTGGCTCACAACCATCTGTCACAGGATCTGATGTCCTCTTCTGGTGTGTCTGAAGACAGCATGGACATGTCTTGGCACTCCTTACACATCGACGGACAGAGCGACAGCAGGGGTCATGTGTTCATTCCTGTGTGCCCCTTAACAGCCCCACATGGACATTCCCACATTAGGAATTCTTTCACCACGTGACTTTTTCACATCTGTCACAACCTCTGGCCTCAGGCCATCCAATTCTGCCACCAACACTTCCAGGAGGCTGTTGGAGAATGACACAGCGTGCTTCAAGTTACAGGTGTGCCAGCCGTCACCAATCTCCTGCACTGGCATTTGCTCCTTAGTCCCCACAAAGCCCATTTCCTGTGGTCATGGTTTGTGGTGACGATGAATGGGCCATGAGGCAGTTGGTAGGGCTGCTGGCTGGCAGGACGGCCGCACTCCCTTGCTAGTGCTGGGTTTCCTGGTGCTAGGGCTGGGCCTCCCATTAGCCCCATTAGCAGAGGGAGCTCATGGTAGCCTAGCCCTCACAGCCCTGACCTCGCCTGTTCTCTCTGCCTACAGGCAAAACGGTACGGGAGAAGTTTAAGCTACAAGGTTTGCTTGCCCAAATCCATCACAATTGGGATGATCAGGAGTAAGAGCACTGAACCCAGACAACAGAGAACCCATGAGGCCACTATAGACTTCAACAGAGCATAAGTGTTGTGTGTGGCCCCGAAGGTGAACCTGAGAGCAGTGGGCGCAGGACCCATTGCAAATATGAACATTACGGCAGCCAGAGCACTGGGTCCTCTGTCCCCAAAGACATCAGGGCAGACTGTCCTGTAAAGCTCCCTTAGCCACACACAGAGCTTCCACAATGCTCACAAGTACACCGACAGGGAACGCCACAGTAGCACCTTGTCTGGGAACATGTTTCCAGATGTTCCCAGCATACCTGGATCTGGGCTTACCGGGGCTACTTTGTATCTAGTAGAAATCTCCAGGGAATCTCAGAACCAGGCGAACCATTTCCTGTCTACTGTGAACCAAACTGGATGATCTACACCAGGACCAGGTAATGGGGAGTTTCAGGAGTGGGAAAATGTATTTTAGTCCCTGCCAAAATGTATCCTTAGGCCACCTGGCAGTTTACTTACAGTTACCTAGGATGCTGTGTCCATCACTCAGGTCACTCCAGGACTAAAGCAACATTATACTAAACTCAGGTGTGCTCTGCCCACCCCTGGTGGATACCTCTGTGGATGCTCAGGGACTACAGAAGCCCTGGAGGGACCAGCTGCTGGTCACCAGGGTAAAAGGTCATACAGGCTCTGCACCTTTCATCGGCATCTGGCTAGGGGCATGTTTGCCCCAAATGTCATCTAGCTGCTCTCTGGTCTGGCTCTCAGGTTGGGTCAGGGAGTCCTGAGGCTGCTCAAGGACTGGAAAGTTAATCCTTTCCAAGTTTAGCAGAGCTGCGCCATCATTCCATTCACAGACTTAGCCCCTGAAGGACCGGAGTGCAGGGAGCGTCTGCATATCTTGCTGGCAGCGGCAGCATGGCAAAGGGTACTGAGAAGGAAAGACCCCAAAAACCCAGAGCAAGGGCAAGCTGTCCTCCCCACTAACTGAGCCCTCCTCCTTCCTAGTTCATGGTCCTCCTCTAAAGAGCACTGTGAGTCAGAAGTAAGGTTCCAGCAACCGTCAGCACCCAAGTAGCCTAATTTTCAGAAAGAAAAAACAAACTGCTATTTTAAAACAGCAGATTTTTAAAATCTGAGAAAGAACAGCCCCCAGCCTTGCCATGAGAGGGCAGCTTGTTGAGGACTTGCCCAGGACAGGATGGCTTGGTTAAAGCACTCTCCATTGGGCCTTTCCTGCAAGTCACAAGCAGGATCCCCCCCACCCCCTCCCCGAGACACCAAACTCTATTCTGACAGAAAAAACCCCACTCATCCCACTGAGCGGACGGTAGACTGGGACTCTGTGCCAGCTCTAAACACGGCTCCTCACGTGAGGTCAGGGCGAATGGGCGCAAGTAAGAGAGCTCTGCTTCAAGGTAACAGTCTGAACCCCTAGGACTAGGAGAGGAGGGGATAGGCCTCTCAGAGAATGGCGGAACTGGGCAGATGGGTCTGTTTGCTTACCAAGATACATAGCATATAAGTGACGGTGTTCAGAGAGGGACCTCTTGCTTTGTCCCTTCCAAGTGTACATTTTCACACGGCCAATTACCGGCAGTGTGACCCTGAGCGAACCACTTAGCCTCTGCCTGTATGTGGGAAACAAGCAGACATCAGCACACAGCCCGTGGTGGGTGCTGAGGAACCACAGAGGCCATAGATTATCAAGTGCTGAGATTGGCACCCAGCTCATAGTAAGAACGTGAGCTGTCACAGCCACTGCTGTGACATCGAATGGCCGGCTCCTGCACATGTCTTGGCTCACTAGGACACGCTGGGCAGGGCTTCTTGGAGACGGATGACAGTGGGACCACTGGCTTCTGAGCCCGGGGTGTAAGCTGAGTCCCATCTCCTCAGAGAGCAGGGCTGGCCCTGGGTTTTCCTTTGACCCCTTGTATTCCCTGTGAGTACAGAATGAACCTCGGAAAAGCAACCAGACCAATACTCAGCCCCTCTCCGGTCAGCTCTGGGGCCAGGCCCACGTGAGGCTCTGGTTTCCTCCAGGAAGAAACCTTTGGTGGCCAGGGCCGTCTGCGAAGTGAGCATCAGCTGCCCAGCTGACCTCCTGGTGCCCACGGCCCTCTGTTGGCTCTCCCCTGGGGTAAGGGATTATACACCCTTTCAAACTCCAGCTGGGTGCGCCAGTTCAGTCAGGGAGCCCAGCTTCCAACAAGCAGCGCCAGCCTGGGCCAGCACATCTGACGCACTTACCAGGAAGCGGACATCGTCAAAGCCGTTCAGTAGCAGCTTGCTCTCATACTGCTGCAGGCCGATCGACTCCAGCCACTCCCCGACGCTCTGCTCCAGCGTCCGAGAACCTGACGAGAGAGGAATCGGCAGACGCTTGAAAAGGGAGAGCCCGTTAAGGCGGTAGCAGCGGCACTCAGAGGAAGACAGATGGCACTGCCACATCATAGTCATTACCATGAAGCAGCCAGACTATGTACAAGAGAGCAGAGAGCGGGCGCCCGGCTTCTCCTCCCTGTACAGGCAGGGACAGAGCTGCCTAACGCTGGACAAGAGCCAACTCGTGCGGCTGCTGCCCACTCACACCCCACAGCAGGAGCTGTCGGGGCTGGGACCGAGGCTGCACATGCACGATCTTGCCCCAGGGTTGGGGGAGCCAACCCCCAGTGGTCTCTGGGTCAACTGCTCATCAACGTCCACACAGAGGCGTGGCAGAAAGTCTTCCCCACAGGTACTAGAGGGGGACGCCAGAGCTCCTAAGTGCCCACCAGCCTGGCTGCTCCTCTCATCCATGCAACTTCTGGAGCTGCTGTGGGGCTGTGGCGAGGGGCTAGTTCTGCGACCTTGCAGCATAGACCAGTCAGGAGAGAGCGCGAGTCTTCATGCAGCTGAGGGACACAGGCACACAGCGAGGGCTCCGGGAAGGAAGCGGCCGCGGTCATGGGGACCCAGCACATGCAACACAAGCAGCACACAGAACGGCAGGGGGACAGAAGGGGCTTTTACTTGTTTTCCCCCAGCAGTCCCGGAATAAGCAGACCATGGCCCCAAGCTCCTTGTGCTCCCTGCTCAGGACAGCGGGGGGCTGAGTGGGACAGGTGGGCTGGAGTGTTGGAACCAGGCTCAGGTACGGCTCAGCTGGGTCAGTGGCATGGTCTTCTATCGGGCAGTGTGGCTGGCCGACTGGGGCCCACCTACAGCCTCTGGAGGACGACGGCAAGCGGGGTGCCGCCTTCCTGGCCTGGGTTGGTTTCCAGCAGCGTGGTGTTCATGCTCCCCGTCTTCGTCTTCTGGAGTGGCTCCTATGACCTGCCTGCCTGCTTAGGGGACGGCAGTCAGGCTGTTCAGTTCTTGGTCAAAGAAGACAAAACCAAGCAGACGGAAGAAAGGGCCACTTGTCATCGGGAGCTCCGGCAGTGTCTAGTCACAGTGTGGATCTCTCCGTCTGAGTGACACACACACAGCTTTTTTCCCAGGGTCCCTGCTCTCGAGATCTTTACAGATGCACAGGAACTGAACGTCCTCTCTCTATGCTCGGTCAGGGCGGGACTGAGGCAGCGCTGGGAGGGCAAACGTTCTGTCCCTCCTGGCAGCCCTCACGGGTTCAGTCGGATGCCTTCACATCCACCTGACTTCTTTAGTTCTTGTAGCAGGAACAGGTAAGAGGGGGTGAGGAAGGGGGGGACGAGAGGGGAGCAAGGTGGGAGGCAGAAGAACCAGCTACAGAGACACCACCTCCAGGAGCTCTTCTTTGGCACGATGAAAGTCATCCAGCCGTCACTGGCTGTCTCTGCCCTTCACAGCAGGGCAATGCCAACTTGCTTGTCTTAGGGACCCTGCTGACCAACTGTGGCAGTCTCTGCTCCTCTCTGGTCCTCCGCAGCACAGACGGTGGGCGGTGACCCGGTAGTCTCTGGATGCGGGCTGTGGCAGAGCCCCAGAATGCCAAGTCTGGGGGGTCTCCCGGACTTGCCCTTGAATGGGAAGTCGGCTCCAGGAACCTACACGGCAGGCTCTTGAATGCTCGTGAGCTCACGCAGCCCCGGCTGCTGATTCATTCCTGCTTGTAATCCCAGGGCTGGACAGCTGTGGTCCAGTCTGCTGCCGGGAGATGCGCGCTGACAGAGCCGCGGCGGAAGGCTTTGTCTAAAGGCTCTGGGGCTCCACACCGCTGGCTGCCGGCTCCGCTGTCCTTGCTCACTCTCGTGTCTGGCCCTCCCCCTCGTCCCCTCCCACCCTTCCCCCTTCCACACTCAGGAGAATACATCAGGGATCGGACACCGGAGCAGAAGCTGCAGGCGCTGAGGGGGAGGCAGAGCGAGATGACAGGTTTCCTGGGAGTGATGCTGGAGATGAAGGCACAGGCACTAAGGGGACAGCAGCAGCATCTCCAGCTCGGGGCTGGGAACCTCATACAGGGCACAGACAAACTGTGTCTGTAACTTGGGCTGGTAGTTTTGAGAGCCAGGGGAAGGGACCAAGGGGCACCACAGCCCACAGTTAGGTGACCCTGCTGGCCTCTTTAGGAAGCACAGTCCTATTAGCGCAAAGATAGCGAGACAGGTCTATTGCACCTGATGCTCCGTAGATGAGGACACGAAGCCCAGGGGAGAAGCACCTAGAGCAGGATGCTCAGCAAGGGAGAGCCAAGGGGAGACCTGATCAACTGCAAGTCCAGCCAGAGAGGGACAGCAAAGGTCAGAGGTATACAAGAACCACACGTCACCCCATAAATATGCGGGAGGTGCCTGCACTTAATAGGTCGCATACAGGGAAGCTGTCAGGGGTCTGGGCTCCAGGAGGATGCGCTCAGGAGGTGCTCAACAGTGACTTGGGTGAAGCGCAGGAAAGCCAGGCTACCTCCCGACAATGTAGACCTTTGTTAGAGAATCCAGAGTCCTCAGTGTGATGGAGTCTGGTTGCTGGTAGAGGTACGGGGCCATTGTGACACCTGTCTTTGGGGACTTGGGTATCTAGCTCCAGTGTAGACATTCTGGGGGTCCTTGGGACTCAGTGCTGCCGTCCTGACTTTGAGGAGAGGACCCTGTGCAAAGCCAGTCTTTCTGAGCAGAGGGTGCTGGAGGCTATGCCAGAGTCTAGGAGTTTCCTCCTGGACCCTCTCTGACAGGTGACCCCTGGTACACTCTGACACTGAGTACTGAAAATGTACAATGATTCTGCTTTGGCCTGGGCCAGCCTCTCCGTCCCCTGGGGCTCCCTACACAGCATGGTACACGGCTTTGCTGTCCTGGGGGTCCCTGTGCTGTGGTGTACAAGATGGCAGCAAAGTGAGCGTGTGCACAAGAAAAGACCAGGTGCCGGGGTTAGCACAGCCCAGCCCAGCACAGCAGAACAGAGAAGCCCTCTTGCTACTCCCATGGGAGGGCCGGGGGGAAGGGCAAGAAGCCGAACACACATCAAGGGCAAGGCTCTTCCCGGGAGGCCTGACTAGATCCAGAGGCAGAGCTCTGCTGAATCTGGCCTCTTGACACCCGATGGTGGCTCGGGCTTGGGCTCATGGTCCTTATACAAGGGATAGTAAAGCAGGTGGCCACAAGAAAGCTTAAAGCTCTTGGTCCCAGCTTTGAAAGTGGCCTACACTACTCTACAGACGCCCGACCCTTGGAAACACGTGTGCACGCCAGCACGGTAGAAACCGCGGTCTGGAGAGGCATCCAGGGTTCCCAGCTGGGAAAGCCATCTCTGTCACCTCCAGCAGACGTCCCATACCGGCAAGGACAGCCTGAGCTCAGTCCCTCAGCTAGGACCCAGAAGTGGGGCCGTGGGAAGGAAGGACCAGGAAGTGGGGCTGAACGCGGAGGGAGCCAAGCCAGGAGCGGATGCTCTGTTCTTGGAGCTCCTTAGCACCACAGACAGAAAGGGGCAGGGCCCCTGTGGACACAGGGCTCCTTTCACTCTTGAGTCACAGGTGCCGGCTGGTGGGAACCTGGCTCTCGGGTGGGACGAGATGACTTACCCTGAAGTCTACATCTAGAACTGGGCAGTGTGTCTCCAGGGCCCAGGCTCTGCCCAGCGAAGCCCACAGTTCCCTCCTCCACTGCACATGGTGCCCTCCCTTGTTAGGCCCCTTAGCAGGGCCACAGGGGGCCTGCTGGTCTAATGCTGAGGGAGGTACGGAACCCTGCCCTTGAGGGTGGCACTCGTCAGGAAGGGGAAGCTGGGCCTCCTCCTGGGTACCACAGTTCTAGGGCCTGAGTCAGGACTCTACGGGGTGGGGTGGGGACTGTGAGCGCCGGCTCTCAGAGGTCCTTTGAGGACATCTCTCTTGAGAAAGAAACCCAGCAAGCATGATGGTCCATTTCACAGAAAAGGAAACCAAGGCAGACCTGACTCTAATGGCTTGGATGAAAAGAATGACCAATGCAGGGATGATCTGCGTAACACCAGCAGATGACTGAGGAAACCGGAGGGAAGGAGACAGCTAGTCACTTCAGGAGACTCTGACGTGCTAACAGTGAGGACACTTGTCTACCCCCCCAGGCTGCCAATGTACACAAGGCACGCAAGGGCCACGTTTTCATGCCCAGAGCGAATAAGGACCAGTGTGGAAGTGACCCCAATGTGGGCCGCTCTGATGAAGTCCACACCGACCAATACAATCACGGACATGTCACCTACTGAGCAGTACAACCCCGTCCTTCCCTTAATGAGCTCTGTCAAACTCAGTTCATGTGCACCACGAGGTGGGGATGGCACCGTACCTGAGATCTTCTGCTGCTCCTGAGAGAAGTCAATCCCTTCGCCGATGGAGCTCATGATCTTCTCAATCTGAAACAGAGAGACGAGAAGCAGAAGGGTTAACTTGGGGCCGGCGTTGCCAGCCCAAGGCCAGAACCACTTGGCTCTCCTCCCCGAGTCCAACCCAGCCTGGGATGGGGTGGGCAGCCACTCCGCAGAGAAGTGACCCCCTTCTCCCAGCGGTCTGTACATGTCACTGTTCTCGTTCGAGCTTGGGTTCCCTAAGAGGGCAGTTGTCAGCTTTGCTCTGTACTGTGTTTCCAGTCGTGCTTGGCAGACTGTGAGTACAGTAAAAGATAACTGGTGGCCATGACCGCCAGTTCTGAGGTATAGAGGCAGGCACACAGGAAGTTCCCAGAAGCCAGGGGAGGTAGGCATGCTGCCCTGCAAGGAAACCCTACTGCAGCTGGGAGCCCTATTTGCACTTACTAGGTAGGAGGAGTCATCAACACTGTCCTTCCCCTGTACCGTGGTAGAGACAGTTAGCCTCAATGCATCCAAATGTCTTGAGCACGGCCCCTGGTATGGACCACCTGCCTCAGCACCTGGCTTAGGCTACCATGGGCTGGATCCAGGCTGCCCCACCTGCCCCCCAGTCCAGCATTCGTGGCCCGGGGTAGGTCTAGACAGCCAGACGAAGAGCGCCTGTCCCCTTTCTTGGGCCGCAGTGATAATGAGCTCATTCACGGCCTCTTCCAAAGCCATGAAAAGAGGGACCTTTTGTACCAGGGCTTGGATGTTTTTCCCCTAAGTGCAAGCAAGGAGCCTGCGCCTGACAATCAGAAAAACAACTCCCAGCCGGCCTCCAGCTGGCAGGCAGGGGCGCAGCTGACAGCCAGGAGAGCACAGGGCAAGTGCCCCCTCTCTCCCTGAAGCCAGTTCAGCTGCAGAGCTCAGCCGAAGCCCAGGGGCACAGCAGAGGTGACAGCCTTCCGAGCAGAGTGGGGGTGGTGGGAGGCTGTCTTTGCTTGGGAGGCAGCTCCAGGGCAGGTCCGCACTGCCCCTCCCTCGGGGTGCACATGCATCCCTCCCTTGGGCTCCAGTCATTTCAGGTGCTGTAGCACAAGTGAGTGTCCCAGCCAGGCAGGGAAAGACCTTCAGCCTCTGAAAGCTGGGATGTAAGTGGGGAAGTGCGCATGACATGGCTCACTGTGGATGCTCAGTAAAAATTAGCCGTGCGCCTGTTTTCCTCCTGATCACCGAAGACTCCAGCCTACCAAACTGGAAGTTTGAAGCCTGAAAAATTATTTTTATGTGTAGGGGTGTTTTTGCTGAAATTATGTCTAATCACCGCATATGTGCCCGGTGCCGGTGGAGGCCAACAGAGGGCATAGCATCCCCTGTAACTGGAGCTGTAGATGGTCAGAGCCACCAGGTGGGTGCTGGGAATCAATCAAAGGGCCTCTGCCGGCGGCAAGTGCACCTAAACGGCCAACCACCTCTCCAAACCGCTCGAAAACACTATCTTGGCTTTTTTCTTTTGCTGTTTGCTTTTGGCTGGCCTGGAACTCACAGAGGTCCTCCTGCCTCTGCCTCCCAAGTACACTGCTAAGCTTGGTCCTCTCCTCCATGGAATCCTTACATACAGACTACTCAAGAACTCCAAGAGGTTATTTAGAGAGCCGGTCTGTCCTGCCTGCCTCCTATTACTTGTTCTCCCGGATCTCTGAGATCACGTCTCAGATACGGGCAAACACCAGGACAGCCCTGCCCGTCCACCGCAACAGATACCCTGTGTATTGCTTTTTCCAATAACCATGCTCCGGAGCTTTCTCAGGGTTCACAGAGAACTTGCAATGCATGGGCCGCAGTGTTAGTGCGGCTCTCAGATCGTACTTCTGTCCCACGAGTCTTTGCTCACTCGCAAGCACATGAGTGGGGTCAGTTCTGTGAGTCTGCTGAGGGCCGGCCAGGCGCCACACGACAAGAGCCAGCAGCGTGGTCTGGGGAGGGGGGTGGGGCGTTTGCTGTGAGGTGAGTGACCCTGAGGCAAGGATTCCACAAAATGCACACGAGGATGGATGTGGTAAGGGGTGCCTACGGCCTGCGCACCAAGATGGGAGGTAGAGACGGGAGCCTCCTCAGGAGCTCACCAGCCCGGAGGGCACAGTGGCAAAGAAGAGACCCGGTCTTAAAGGAGGAGAAGGGTGAGGTGGGTGCTGGCCATCATATATGCACCATGATGAGGCACTCACTTACACATGAACACCTGCATGTGTACATGCACACAGACAGAGCCAGCAGCGGGTCAGAGAATCCCTCCCCTCATCCACGGTTCTGTCAAAGGTTGCCTGAAAACCGGCGCTCACCGACTCATACCATCAGTTCATCCCGTCTGCAGAGTGTGTCTACTGGCGCCATCTTGTCTTTTTCACAGAGTTAAAGCTTTTCTGTAATTTTTAACTCGGGGGTGGGGGGTGCCCACCTCCAGACCGAACCCACTCCCCCTGGTGAGGCAAGGCCAGCCCGTGAAGCGCACCTTAACACAGGATACGTAGGCGCGTCCCGTTACACAGGCCTAGCAATGGAGGGCTGTTTTCTGACACCATGCTTCATACAATCAGTGGAGAGAGCTCAAGGTGGGTGGTGGTGGTCCCACCTCATTCCTGAGATTTCCCAGCCGGCCACTTGACAGTAGTGAGTGCTGCTGGTCCCCAGACCCATCCACTTGTGCCTGGAGGCCAGCGCAGGCCAGGGCTCCCACAGCCTGCCCCGTGTGCCTAGTGGACACTGCTAGGAGGCTTTGCCCAACCACCTCACCGTTCTGCAAGCTGCCACAACCAAGTCAGGCAGAAGAGCCACTGTGCAGGGGAACTGGAGGGCACGCCTGTCTTCTGCTAGTCTAGGGAGGCAGAGGCAGTCAGAGCTCTGTGAGTTCCAGGGCAGCCAGAGCTACACAGAGAAACCTTGCCTCAGACAGACAGACAGACAGACAGACAGACAGACAGACAGACAGACAAGCCTTGGAAATGATCCATTTCAGCAGGTATTCACGATGCTTCTGTTCAGACGGCTCCCTGATAGGCTGCATGGAATGTCTCCCCAGACGGCAGACACTGGCCATGCTGCTGACATATGCTCAGAGCCCCCAGGATCCATGGGCATGGGCCTGTCCAGCCACTGAGATGGCACCGCGCCATTCAAATAGCCCTCGGAGTGAAAGGAAAACCTTCTCAAGTCCCCAGGAGAGTTGTGTGTGCCAGAAGTGTCTGAGGTGCAGACAGTCCCTGTGGCGCCCTGGGCCAGCATGCTCCCGCTCTTAGGCCTGTGGGAAACTTCCCCTTTGGGCAACCGTGTGGCCAGAGGCTCCCCTGTGGGACTAAGTCATCAGGATAACAGGCACCACTGCGGTGTGTACCTAGAATTTCGGGTTCAATAGGGAGGAGAGGGCCTGCCTTCATCCTACTGTTCTAAGTGTAAATATTAAAAGGGATTTTCTGGAGAGCAGCAAAGTTGGCTACCGGCAGCTCCCGTTGCTTCCTGGGCTGTCCCCGCATACACAGGATTCCTTAGGGCCAGAAAGCTTGTGTCCTCCGGTGTGCCCGCCTCTCCTCCTCTACCTCACACTTACGAACTTATTCAGAAACTTGTCTGACCCTGTTGCTTCGACACTTTTTTTTTTTTTTTTTTTGGTTCTTTTTTTTCGGAGCTGGGGACTGAACCCAGGGCCTTGCGCTTCCTAGGTAAGCGCTCTACCATTGAGCTAAATCCCCAGCCCCTGCTTCGACAGTCTTAACAGTGTGTCCCAGTGATGTCGAGAACCATCAAGGGGCAAGGCCTGTTTCAGGGCTTTGGATCTAACCCCATGTCTTTTCAGAGCTGGTGAGTGTCTTGGGGGACATTCAGGTCTCCATACGCAGTGGCAATATTCGATGCTCTCACCAGGCTGGTCACTGAAACTTGAATCGCTCTTATATAAATGGAGAACGTAGGGAAGGTGGCCCACGGTGCCGCTCCCGGGTCCGGCTGGACTCTCTGGCATTCTTCCCTTGTTTTCACACCGGCCCTGCATCCAGGGAGGAATCCCGAGTGCCACTCCATGGTAGATTCTTAAATGTGCGTGCAGCACAGCCTGATGAGCACGGAGCCGGCTGGGCAGTGCTTCAGGGTGTGTGAGTGTATGAATGTTGAGGACTGAGCAACGACCTCTCAGTCCACCAGAGGCTCACCCCACCCTGTCCTGTGACCACTGATGCTGTCAGGGAACCTTAAAGATGCTGACAGTGACACTCCCACACCAGAAGCCATAGAAGAACTCACGGCCCCCTCTACAATGGCTGACTTGCCTCTCGGGGCAGACGGGCACTCAGCTTTGATTCCATATTTGAAAAGGGGTCACTGACCGAAGGCTACATTATTATTATTTTTTTTCTTCCCCTTCCAGACTGAGTTGCCCCGGGAAAGACAAAGATGGAGTGAAGTAAATTATGTGTCCTGGTTTTCTAATATTGTCAACGGCTTTTAGGAGAGGCCAGGATGGCGTGGAGAAGCGGCGGGGAGGGCGGGAGCTCGGCGTGGGGATAAAGAGCGAGCTGCCAGTGGGTTAAGGGCTCTTCTCTGGCAGATCCGGGAACAATGGCCAACTTCTCCTCAGAGCAGACCGTTAGTCTCAGCTTAATTTATCTCAGCAGGGAGGGCACGCAGGTTGATCCCGTATTTACTGTGGTATCCTTCCCTCCTCTGCTTGCCCTCTCTCAGGGTCCCGTCTCTTTTTTTCTGGGATACGGGATAACAGAGTTGTTTCATTTCAAAAGTGCTTTGTCCTGCCCTGTGAAAAGCCTCCCCCGCCACCCCCGTGATTGCTCCAGATGTAGAGGGGCAGGCAGCCTGGTAGAGGAGAGAGGGGAGGGTGCTCAGTCCTAGGCTGTGTCTCTCTACTCCTGTGGCCTGCACCTTGGGGTTGTGGACACCGGACACCGGCTCCTGAAGCCTCTGAGCACCTCCAATCCCACAGCCACCAACAGGGTCCCTTTTCCACCCAGGGCAGGCTTGTGGTGGTTAAATGTCATTCTGACATTTGGACTCCTGTGAGAGCACCTCTTGGCATTTCTGCTGTGGGTGCTTTCCGAGAGGTTTAAGTGAAAAGACCCCCCTGAATGTGCCCAGAGACACCCCACAGGATCTGGGCTGGACTGAACAAGGAATAGCCTGGGCAGATGTCTCTCTGCCTCCTGACTGTTGGAGCGGCCTCAAACTGCACCACGCCCTGCACTCTCCCTCAGACTGCAATGAAGTAGACCTTTCATCTGCTTTTGTGACAGTGACAGGGAAGCATAAAGGACACAGAGAGGCCCCATGGCAACAAGTAGCCGTTGACGAGTAGCCTTCTCCAGCAGGATGGCCTGCTCCGAAAGCAGCCTTTAACTCACACATACCAGGAAAGTGCTGAAAAGGAGAAACTGGGAGACCCAGATTCCAATTAACTTGATTATTGCTTGCCCCGTAACTCTGGGTTATGCGCCAGGTATTGGCTTCAAAAAGTGCGACAACTGCGTGAGTGATTAATGGGACTTCCTCGCTTGGGTTCTGGTCCAGTTTATGCTTGGCTTGGCCCCTGCAGGAGGGACACGAGCCTAAGGTGCCTGACTGGGGACTCTCTCCTAGTGTCACACTCACTCTTCAAGTCGTCCCCTGTCCTGTTCTGTGTGTGCCGTGATTAAAGAGGCCAGGGGTTCGAGGCATCACTGCACCAGCACTGTGGGGAGAGCGAGGCGCTCACCTGCTTCTCAGACCTACAGGCAAACAGCTGTTTGTAGTATGGGCGGTCAGATCACGGCGTGCGTACGCTCAGGAGTCAGCACGCCACCTGCACGTCCATCAGCCTCCCTAAGGTCTCCTTAACTTGCTGCCCCTAATGTCCACTGAACAGGAAGAAATCAGAGTAAGGGAACTGACAGAGCCCCAGTCTTATTTCTAGACACTCAAGTAAGTCCTTACCTCACACTCAAGGGCACACCCTGCACTGTGCTTAGATGAGGTCACAGATCAGGTGAACAGCGGCGGAAGAAAATGCCAGAAGAGTGGGTGCTCAGGGAGGCTTTAGGGTGAGGCTGGGTAGGGACTGACTGGGAAGGGCGGAAGGGAACATTTTGGGGCCATAGCAATCTTCTTTGTTCTAATGGAATTTGTGGTTACGTAATGGGCGTCTGTTGAAGCTTACGCAGTGACAGCTATGATCTGAGCTTGTCTTTGAGTATACACCCCTTCCCATCCCAAACTCTATACAAGTACTCAACTCTAGTTAACGGTACAGCCTTCTAAGCCCAAGAAGGATGTACTTATGCAGTTTACCTGAGACACGTCAACAATAACATGGCTTGCCAAATGGACAGAGGCATGAAGGGCTAGAACATATAGCAGGCCCCGAGAAACAGCTGTCCCAAGACATTCTCCACCCCAATCTCTCAAGTTTCTATAGTTCAAAACTCAGAACAAAATCCTGTGAAGAATGTTTCAGGTGCAAATCCTTTAGAAAATATCAAATTGTACAGCCACACAGATTCCCTTTCTATCTGTAAAGGACTCTGTTTAGCATGCCACACCTGGCAGAGGCCACACAAAGGTGTGGGAAGCTGGCACCCCTGCCTTTCTGTAGTACACAGCTTGGGCGGAGGGTTCTCCCAAGGCCTCAATGTTGTGATGTCTGGAACTTGAATTCAGGTGTTCTCAAGAAGGCAGAGCATGGGAAACTGGTCATACCCATCGGGTGCCAGTGGAGTTGATCACCGCATCGGGAATGAAGTGTGGCGGGACGACGTGCACAGAGGAAGCAGCACTCAGTGAGCAGAGCAAATTCCTATCCCTCCCAGGCTGGGATCCAGGGGATCAGAGCCTCACCCAGGATACAGAAGGAGCATGGAGCAGGCGTGGGTGTGCTAAAGGCTTGTGGGCTAGTCCTCTCCTGCTTCAGGAGGTGCTGTGTCCTTGGAAGCATTACAGCTCTAGCCTTGAACTCCGCTTGGTTCTGCCAGTGGACCTGGAGGACCGGCCACCAACACGGCCGGCCCTCTCCCATCTTCTAGCCCATCTGTGATGTCCGAGTTCCCAGAGCTTAAAAATCTGTGGCTCTGACTGACCGTGATCCACTAGCTTCCAGTGTCCAGCTTGATTTTTGGGCTAGCCTCTGGTCTGTGAAAGCTTAGGGCAGAGTTTCAGGTATGACAGAAGGGCATCACTAAATCAAGGTGGCGATCAGGGAAGAGCAGACTTCAGAATAAAAGGCCTGAGTTCACAATCTGGTTCTCTCCATTTGTGAGCAGAATCTTGGAGAGGCCATTGGGCCTCTCTGAGCTTTAGCATACCTCCAGAGATTACAGGAGACTTCCTTAGCCACCGGATCACTGCTACGGTCAGTGACTTTTCTTCTCCCCTCTCCCTGCTCCCCTGAGCTGCTGTTACTGTGCAGCCCAAGCTGACCTCAACATTGAGATTCCCCTGCCTCAGTTTCCCCAGTGCTAGGATTTAGGGCATGTTCAGCTACTTCCTCTTCTGAGCTTCAGCTTCCCAAAGGATGCTGGGAAAGTCTAAGACGTGGTAAAAAGCACAGGTGGGAGAACAGAGCCTGAGGCCTGCGCTGGTGCACCTCCTCCATTCCGAGGACATCATCCTCTATGACGCGGTTCTGTGGTTCCTCTCCAGAGGCGATCTGTCTGTCCTTCCCAGGCCAGAGCGGGAAGTTAGTCCTAAGGGCCTCCCTGGCCCAGTGAAATGTGGGCTGGACTGAAGCGCTGTCTCTTTCCCCTGCTCTGTGACCCATCTGACCAAGTGCCATCCTTCCTGCTCGAGGAAACATCTGTAGTCTTCCAAAACTGCAAATGCCAGGCAGGCGAGCTGCCCGCCACCTCTCACTACTGATTCAGTCTGCTGTGACTAGAGAGACTGCCGGAATTTGTATGCATTTCATTCTGAAATAAATAGAAGTCCACCTCAAAACAAGTTAAGAGCTGGCCAGGTCCCTTAGAGATAAACCAGAGGGAAAGAGCAGAAAGTGTTCACAACCCTCTGTGAACAATAGCGCACTTCCTGGACACAGCTGGTGGTGGCTTCTCCATTCAGGACAAAGTGTCCAGTGAGGGAGGGGCTTCCTGTTAAGAGCTCAGGCCTGAGCTACTCCACCGGTGTAGAGGGGGATGGGGTGGGGGGTGGGGGCACTGGAGGCTGCTGTATCTGCACTTTCCAGAAGTTTGTCCCCAAGAGTTGGACGGCGGGACGAAACAGGCAAAAAGCATGCTGGAGTCTGCTCTGGAGGCTCCTGGTTACCATGAGCTACCAGCTCATAACTCTCTGGCCACCTTTACCTCAACTGACCCGGCAGATTAGCTAACTTTACAGCATGTCCTCCTGACAGGAGGCACTGCGCGGCTCACAGCCTGCAGATTTCTGTCAGCACCCACAAGGGAGTGGTGTGCTTATCCAGAGAGGTGGGACTCACTCCCAAACTGATAATGGTGGTCATATCTACAATGACCTCGGGGCTTGAGGGGCTGAACAGAAGGTTCTAGAATCCGGGGCCAGCATGGGCTATACAGTGAGATCATTTCTGAACTTAAAGCAAATAAATGAAACTTAAGGCTGGGACCTTAAGGTTAGTATTAGACTAAGTGCCTAGCACGTGTGATCTCCAGCTCCCCGCCCCCCACACACACCAGGGAGGAAGAAGAAAATGTAATTAAATGTTACAAACAGACACAGAATGAAACAAATACAAGTGCTGTTTCTATGACAACCAAGTGGCTACTTCAAAGAGATACAATAGTAGGAAGCCTTCGAAAATGTGTTTTTGAATGAAGTGTGGTTGGTTAAATACGTTTGAGAAATTCTGAAAGAAATCTATGCTCAGATTGCTTCAAGAGTGGTGTAATTCTGGCTTTAACAAAACAGTCAAACTGTAAAGGCCAGTCAATGGAGCATCTTGGCTGTGCCTAGTGTCATACAGAGAGGCAGAGAACACAAGGTGAACAGAGCCACTGGGGAGAAATACCCAGGTTCTCCTCCAAGAGTGGACGCACATCTCTTGTTAGAGTAACTTAATGTTTAGATTCCTTTAACAAAATCATTGCTTTCTTTATCAGGGTTTGTAATTAGCCTAAGAGCCCCATGCAAGCTGCTATGCCAGAAACTCCCATTAAAGATGGGATACCTAGACCAAACGAAAGCCCCTGCGGAAGCTTGGAAGCCTCATAAACAAGGCAGCAGTCACTTTCCAATCACCTTCATCATCGAGTAGATCCGCCTCCCCAAGCAGAATCCCTCTCCTCTGCTCTTTCTTAGGAAGTCTCTCCACTGACTAGGGAATGACACTAGGCGGCTTCCTTCTTCTTCCTGGAATAGTTTGGATAGTGTCCCATGGATTGCTACCTCGGTTCAGGACAAACAGTGGGTCTGTCCTTCCTGACCTCCCCGGCAGAGCACGCGGGCATCAGTAGAGCCTGAGCTCTGCTCCGTGCCCAGAGGCCACCCAGGTCCTAGTTCCAGACTTCATTCACACACGTGGCAGGTGGTCAGCCAGAGCTGCTCCCAGCCAGCCCAGTGCCCAAGCTGGGAGCACAGAAACAGGTTACGAGGCTAACTAAAGCCCTTTTCTGCATGTGGAGCCCTATCTATCCTGAACGCCTATTGGACAGGGAGGCAAAGCAGCTCCAAATCTCAAAGACCACTCTGAAGCTCGAGGTCTCCTAAAGCTATGAGAGAAGGGTTAAGCTAGGAGGTAGGAGCTAACCTGGGCTCAGCCTGATCTTTGACCCATCAGGAATGCAAGAATCCATAGGAAAGGCATCTTTGTGTCCCTGAAGGTAAGTCTCTACACACAAGAATTCTCAGGACACCAGAGCTCAGGAATGGGGCAAAAGCGGGAAGTCTGGCTTTGGTGGACGGTGTGACGATGCTTTGCCCGTCGGTCCTGCCCCTATTCCTGCCACTGCAGGTCTCTGGCTGGAGCCAGCAAGCCTGTTCTGAACTCACCCCCTCCCCAATGCCTCTCAGGACCAGCCAGGTCTCTGCCCTCCCCCGATGCAGTTGGAGCAAGGCTTCTGGTTGGCTGGCCCTTTGAGCTAGATATAACCCACCTAAGCCGGGTCCATGCGTGAGAACCAAACCCCTAACGAGAGCAGCAAGGTGAAATGCAAGCTCACGTGCATACGGCACTCACTCACTAGTTCTGTACCCAAGGTTGCTGCCTGGAGCTCTAGCAGCAGAGGTGGCCTGGCTGCACACAGGCGTAAGTGAGGCTTGGCCCCGCATGCTCACAGGCCTCTGAAGCTTTCCTCTGTGTCCACTGCTGCTCCTGCAAGGACTAGACCCTGGGTGACTTGAAAGGCCGTACAATGAGTCTTTCGTGAGGTTAAACCCTAACTGGGTCTTAGGCACGGTTATCTGGTTATCTTAGGGGTTTCCTCTTTTCCTCAAGAGGAAAGGGGAGGGGACAAATATTGGCTCACTCTGAGAGTACAAGGCATCTACAACTGGTGCCTTTCCTCTTGGGGCTCAAGAAAGGAAAAAAAAGAGAGAGGATTCTTAGATTCCAAGCCTCACATCAGCACAGCAGACCCTTCATGATTTCCCTGGCATGCACACCCCAACAGCTCTCCACCTGGCCATCCCCAAGCCCTTCTGAATGCAGCCCCTCCCCCGCTCCTCACACCGCCATCCGGAAAAAAAGTGTTAGCGCCCCTGCCAGTGTTCAGACCGAACACAGGGTTCCTAAGAGCACAGGAGCAAAACTCTTGCCTCCAGTGCTTCTGGGCCAAAGCTCAGGGGTCAGGGGCTCATTTGGCTGGGGAAGGGATGGGAGGCCACAGAAGGACCGAGGCCAGAAGAGACGTACAGGGAGCAGATCCCCTGGCCACCCTGTGCGGACAGCTGGTAAGTTCCCTATTATCCAAGAAGCACAGGGATGAGCACCTGAACAGAGCCCTAGAGAGGCTCTGAGACCCCTGTGGGGCTCACGGCCAAGGGAGCTGCAAGGTGGGAACTGTGGAAGGGCAGGAAAAGTACTCTGACACCTTTGTGCAGGGAGACCCTTAGGCTGCCCTGCCCATCTGCTGAAAATGCTCTCCTTCCTCGGCAAGCATGGAAACCCACAGCAGCCCACAGCAGCCCCACCCCCAAGTCCAGTGGCTCTGTAAGCATGGCTCAGTGCCAAGGCTGGGCCTGTGTGTGTCTGGGCTCTTCAGACAAGGAGTGGGCGCTTCCACCTCCAAGAGGAACCGAGGAAGACCCAGTTTATTAATGCCGGAGTAAGACGGAGGACAGTAAGACCTTAGTATTTCTCCTAATTTTATAAGAGCCTGCTTCTGGTTACTTATTGGGCTTCTGCCAATCTCGGTGTCTCCCACTTTTGTTACAATAATCAATAAAGACTTGGAAGGGGGATGTGTGCTCCTTTCAGTCAGATGCGGCAAAACCGCGGCCGAGCAGCTTTGCTCCTTCCGGAGCTCTGGGCAACAGGAATGAAGGGAGGACTGGGGCAGACAAAGGATCCCGGATAGGCCTGGCAGAGGGGCCCAGGACCTAGCCTGGGCTTCCCAGCTCTGCTGTCACTGGGGTGCCTCCTGAGATAGCCCTTGTGCATGGTTGTGAGTGAGCTGTTGGGGTGTGTGTGCACGCTGAAGGAGTGCTCTACACTCGCTTTTCTCACTCTGAGCTCAGGCTGTGTGCACACATCACACTCTCAAATGTGCTCCCACAGGGGTGAAAGTACACAGGACAGCTGTAGTCAAAACTGTGACGCACGGAACTTGTAGACTTTCTCCCAGAAATGGGAGCGAGTGAGAACGGCTGGCGCAGGCCCCCTCCTCACAGGGACCCTGTGAGTCTCTAGGTCAGTCAGTAAACCAGGCCAGTAACTGGCTCAGTCTTGCTCCCTGCCTTCGGCTCCCCTGCCCTCTCTCCCACTCTGTGATAAGGAGTGGCAGAAAGGAAGCAGTCCTTGGTGAAGGTGCCCTGGATGGTGTCCCTGAACTCAGATGCTAGAGCCTAGCCTCTGAGGTAAAGTGTGTGGCACCAAGGCATTTGCCGAGGGAATATGGTATCTATGAGCCGGGAGGAGAGCCCTCAGGAGTCCTGACTCATTCCAGGCCTGAACAGCCACAGGACAACGACGAACGGTGAGCACTCCAGCCTGTATTCTCCTGGCTCCACAGCAGGAGAAGCGCACACCTGTTCTAACACTGGGGTCTCCAGTTGGGACATGGTTATGTCCCAGTTCCCCTGGGAGCCAATGACCCTGTGCTCGGCCAAGGCGCACCGTGTCTCTGGTTCTCTGGAGGAATGGAGTATGAGGAACACTGACTTCTCTCTCTTTTTTTTTCTTTTTTTCGGAGCTGGGGACTGAACCCAGGGCCTTGTGCTTGCTAGGCAAGTGCTCTACCGCTGAGCCAAATCCCCAACCCCCGAGCACTGACTTCTCACGGCACAGACCTGAGGCTAGATGAGGTGGGCCTTGGTAGGCGGGTCTCGGTGCTCGGGGTGGGACGCTGCTGGGGTGTGTTTATATCCGTTATGAACTATTTCCCCACAGCCAGAAACTGGGGAAACAAAGGACCACTGGGAACTATTTCTGAAACTTCTAATATATAACTACTCCAAATTAAACATTTAGATGAAGAAAATGTTGAATTAACCATGCCTTTTCATAAAGGTCAACTGAGCCCAAACACTGGGGAGGTCAGGCCTAACCGTGCCTTACTTAGTTCTCTCCTGTAGCCCAGCTGCTCGGGGTGGAGGGAAGCCTCCATCTTCCTCAGCCTGGCAGGCACGCGAGGTGCCACCGTCCTGCCCCAGCTTGTGAGGGTCTCCCTTCCTTCCCAGGTGGGCGCAATGACAACCATCGCTGACAGGCCTGGTGATTCTGCTGATGAGATTCCAAGTGCCTGCTCTACACCTGCCTGAATGTCACCAGGGCCTCTGCTCCCACTGTCTCTGTCACTGTCACCCAGGGCTCTGTTCATGGGTCGTGAGAAAAGCAACTTGATACCAGCTGTTCCCTCTGCTCAATTTTGCATTTTTACTCGCTGAACCCTGTTCTTCCTGGCTGACACTGAGGGCCAGTCCGTCCTCAGAGGACCCAGCCCCTCCTGCTACCGGGCTGCCTCAGCTCCCTGTGCTGCTTGAAGCAAGTCTTCCTCTGCAGAAGGCAGTGGCCATGCTCCTAAGACCCAAGGGGCGGCACACTGGACGGCAGAGGCCTTGGGCTGTAACCTCAGTGTGGGGAAGCAGGTCGCTGAGGGGTCCCCACAGCTTTTCCCACTTAGCACTTGCAACTGTAAGCCTCTGTAGTTCCTGGGAGGGGCCACCTTAAGTATCAGTGACCTGTCCTGCCTCCCCTGGGGGGAGTCGCTCACACTGTAATCTTCAGCCCTAGTTGCACCTCTGAGTTTAAGAGGGCCTGTGCCCTGCAGCCCGGGAGGTCCCTCTCCTCAGCTCTCACCAGCGCCCACTGAAGTCCCAACTCCAAATAGACAGTGTGCACTTAATTTCTGCTTTTGGAGATCTCTACCCAAGACAGGTGCTCAGAGGGGAATTAGGGTCACATGCCAAGTGCAGGCAGTATAAACAGGGTGTGCATGAACCACCCCTGGCAGTGGGGCGGCCAGCAGACACCCAAAGCTTGGGTAACTCACAGAAAGAGAGTTTATAATGAGAAGCGATTTCCTTGAAAGACTCACTGCAGCTGCATGTATAAACTACTTCCGCTTGCCTCGTTACCCCAGCCAGCCACGCACCTACAAATGTGTTAGCTAAAACTCGCATGGAATTTTCCTTCCGTAGCAGTGTTAAGGAGGCCCAAGCATTTGAAACAGCTCCTCACACACTGGGGGGCCTGAGAACTTTCTGAGGGCTGGTCAGAGCCAGTGCACTGGGCAGCTCAGGTGTCTGAAGGATGAGAAGCAGAGAGAGAGAGCATGGCAGAACTGCAGGCTGAGCTGCCACTGGTGATAGCATGGGGTGACCCATGCGCAGACCATGAAGAGAATCAGGCAGCGCTGCCTCAACCTGTATGCCAGGCCCTGGCTCACCCTGGGTCTGAACAATGGGAGCTGACACCAGCTCTCCTCAGGCAGATGCCAGGAGACACCGGCTTGCCCGTGTACAAGTGCCCGCCTGTGCCGTCATGTGAATAAGCAACAGAGACTTGGCTTTCTCCAAGGTCACGTGAAGTCGGGGGTCACCTCCTTATTCCTTGTATTTAAGGTCTTCTAGCTGTGGTGCTTACAAAGCAAGGCTGCAGAAACACTCTGTCTTCCTGCAACCAGCCAAGGACTGCCAAGGACTGCCAAGGACTGCCAGCATCTGAGCCCAAGGACCCTCTGGCTGGTCGGAGTCCAACGAGGTTCGATGGGTGCCAATGAAAGGTGCTACCAAGGTAAGATCGTGCTGCACCCAGGGGCAGCCCACAGTGCAGAAGCGCCCGGCGTGAAATCACGTCTTAATTGGCACTCCCCTGGTATATTATGACGGTTAATCACAGCACCGCTGAAGAGAAACCAGGCCCCGCACCAGAACTGAGAAAGCTGTGATAGCCTCAACCGGGCTTTAAATGAGCCCTCCTGCTTGGAATGCGAAGCAGGCAGTAGTGCAGAGGGACAGGGCAGCCACCTGTGAAGGGCATCCAGACACAGCGCTCAGTGAGGGCTGGCACTGCAGAAGCCACCAGGCCCTGACCTCGCAGGCCCCACGGGAAATGCGCAGGGAATGCTCTTGTCTTTTTCGGTTTCCTATGAAGCAACACCCATGGATGACAGCAGAGCTGTGGGCCTGAGAAGGGACAGGAGGGTGGCCCAGGAGAGCCAGCTGTGGGCACTGAGCAGCCAGGCTTCTGGTAGGGAATAATTCTGTCGTAATTAACTACTCTAAGACCTAATGCTGCTGTGGCAGTAAGGCTGAAAGGCTGGATTAGAGACCTCTTGGCGGACCAATACGAGTCCCGCCCTCTTCTGACACATTTCAGCCTTAAATAAGTAAGAGACCCAGAAAGCTATCCTTGTTGACCTAACACACAAAACCTAAATCAAACAGGGAAACTCACTGAGATGAGCCCATGAGCCCTCCGTGAACAGCTCTGCTCTCAAAGCTCTTTCTGAGCGCCGCATGCTAGCAAGCTCTTAGGGGAGTTGTGTCCTTCAGCCCCAGCCCCTTGCCTGCGGGCACCCTGTGCAGCCTACCACACAGAGGCTATCGTAAATACCTGTTGATAACAACGTGAAGGGTCCTGCTCCAGCAAGGGCATCGACGCTGAGAACAAGGCTCCTCCAGGGAGGCCAGCGCTCAGCGCTCGCCTGTTACTCAGGGAGAGAGTGTTCCTAAGCCAACCCGTCCCACCTCCTCACATAGCAACCAGTCCCTTGGGTTCACAGTGGCCTGTCTCTCGGATCTGCTTGCTTGTGTTTTAAAATACCAGCCTACGTCTCGGTGTCTGTGCTTTCGCTGTGGACGCCAGGATTCGAAATCAAGGCTGCGCTGTCGATGTGGCCTCACAAAGTCACACACCTGTCACCCACAGCAGAAGCTCCTTGGACTCAGCTTTGTGGCTTTGTTAGCCTCTGACAATCTCAGGTCAGATCTGTGATACTTTGTTCCCTTTCTAGATAGATAGGTTGGTCTACACCCCACACAGAGACAGACAGACAGACAGACAGACAGACAGACAGTGTCTCTGTCTCTGTCTCTCTCTCCCCCCTTTTTTTCCTTTAAGACAGGGTCTCGCTAGGCAGCTCTAGCTGTTCTGGAACTCACTATATAGACCAGGCTAGACTCACAGAGACTCCCCCTGCTTCTACCTCCCGAATGCTGGGATTAAAGGCATGTGTCACTATACTTGGCTTGGAATATATTTTCGTTAGGACAGTAAAAAAAAAAAAAAAAAAAAAAAAAGGTGTAAATTAAGCAAATCAAGGGCACAGCACAGACCTGAGTGGGGTGAACTTGCCACAGGCTGGGTGTGATCCAGGAACGCTGTCCTTCCCTTGCTTTGTACACTCTGACCGGGGAGAGGGGTGATGTTCCTGCATGGCGGCTCCCTATCACGTCACCTGCTCCCCCACCTCATTCACCTTCTCAATCTGCCTGGGCATACACTGCAATGGTCAGCCACCGGGGCTGCTGCATTTTAAGGATCAAGGACATTGAGTGCCCCTCCCTTCCTTCCAGGCTCTTGAACCATTGACTCCCATAGATTTCTTCTTTCTTTCCTTTTTGTTTTCTTTGTTTGCTTGTATTTTTGAGTCAGGGTTTCCCTGGCTGTCCTGCAACTCCCCTCTGAAGACCAGGCTGACCCTGATATCTAAATGGCCTTGAAAGAATGACCTTGGCTTACTACCTTGGAAAGGGTCCTGATCTGGCTGGGAAGACAGGTCTTGCACACACAAACAAGACTACCGACACACACAGCGCCAAGTAACGGGAGAGACGGCTGCCCAAGCAGACGCAAACCCAGGGTGGAGGGAAGACGGGACTGCCTTTGCACCCTAACACGGCCTGCTCCTTGCTGTCTCTTCTTGTGGCTCACTCCAGGCCTGCACAGCAGGGAGGGTGTGCAGTCTCTCCACCTCGCCACCCTCACAGCTCTCTGCTCTTCCTTCAAGAGCCTTTATTTCATCTGTGATCGTCTTACTGGTTTGACCTTGTTTGATGGCAGTCTCTCCCTTTAGCTTGAAGAACCTCAGAGTGGGCTGCCCTTCTGTTGTCAGCAGCAGAAGGCACTGGCCAGGGCCTCAGCATGCGAGGCGAACACTGTACGCGGCTGAACTATAGACTCTGACCACTGTTTCCTTTTACTCTGTCTTGAGATAGCATCTGGCGCTAGACTAACTCTGCAGCCCAGACAGGCCTTGAATTGGTGATCCTCCTGCCTCAGCCTCCTGGGTAGCTGGGACTACACAAGGCCACAAGGCGCAAATAAAGCTGTGTATTTGTCATGGTCATACTTTCACTTGGCATGACCGACTCTTAGAACCATGCTAGGCATGCAGTGGGCTTTGAATAACTGTGGGACTGGGACTGGGAGGCAGCTTCCTGGGTGAAAGGCTTTCTGCATGAGCCTGACAACCCGAGTTGGGACTCCAAGCAGTTGGGTGCCATGGCAGGCATCTGTAACCCTAATGCTGGTGGTGGAGACAGGTAAGCCCCGGGGCTTGCCGGCCAAACAGTCTAGACAATCAGCTCCAAGTCCAGTGAAAGCCTCTACATCAGAAACTGAAGTGACTTGTGACACAGGGGACAGATGCACACACGCACGCACGCACACACGGGAGAAGTGGTAGAATGAGCTTTAATAAAGGGTGAATTTCAACACAAGAAATGGAGAAAGGTATCCTGAGCGGCAAAGGGTGTAAACTAACAGAGTAAGGGAACATGGCCAGAAACGGGAACAGATGTCAGCAGGGCAGCGACAGAGGTCACACCAAATGCTCTTATGTGGCGAGTCTCAAGCTCCAGCTGAGGACTTGGCTCTCTGCTCTCAGCACCAGGGAGCCCAGGGAGCCTGGGGAGCCCGGGGAGCCTGGGGAAGCCTAGGGAGCCCAGGGAGCAGAGAACACAGGGAGCAAAGGGAGCACCAGAGAGCACAGAGGGCAGAGGGAGAGGAGGCCTGTGGTCAGGGACAGTGAGGTGAAATGGTTAGGGGCACAAGGAGGCAGCCACCATGAGAGAGCCTGGAAAGGCCTGGATGCTGTGTCTGTCCAGAGGGGGAGAATGGTGAGAAGAGGGGGTGAATGATGAGGACAGGCAGACATGTCAGAGGAAACCTTGGTAGTGACAAATGGGTGGAGGGGTTCAGACATGGCCTTGGCTACCCTCTAGGATCTGGCTTGGCTCATCTATAACACCAGGGCTTTCCTAGCCTCCGTCCGTCCTATTGATTTCAAATAAAAACTGGGACAGAGGCGTCTGTGCTGCAGATTAAGGTCACGGCGAGCGAGGCTGCTATTACAAATTGCTTGAGAAAGTCTCTCTGACCTAGAGCAGGCCGAGTTTACCAGCGGGGAGAACAGCCAGAGCCACTGGCATGAGGCAAGACACAAGGAAGACCTGTGTTGACTGTGCCAAACATGACAGCACAGGAAGAGGCTCTTCTGTATTTCCTGGGGTAGGAGTCACAGGAGGAAGAGTTAAAGACTGCCAGATGGCTTTGGATGTAGGTCAGTGATGGAGCTAGGGTGTGTGTGTGTGTGTGTGTGTGTGTGTGTGTGTGTGTCCCTATGTTCAATACCCCAGCACCAGAGACAAAAGAAAGAAAGAAAGAAAGAAAGAAAGAAAGAAAGAAAGAAAGAAGCAATGTGCATTACACAGCGATGGCATCTAGGGATCAGCATGTGGCCATCAGTGACTGAGCTCCCCGACGGACTGGGAGGCACACGCAGGTCCTAGATAAAGAAGGATTTGGTGAAAGCTCCCTACGGCACACGATTAGTCCCGCACACATTCTTCTGCCCTTCTTGTGGCTCAGCAGGTACAAGCAGGGCAGGGTAACCGGAAACAAGCAGAGAGAGAAACAGAGGGTAGAGCAGAGAATGAGAACGGACTTCCCAGGACTTCGCAAAAGGAATGACGGGTGACAGAGGGGATACGGAGCGTCTGAGCTGAAGCTGGCAGGCCCGTCAGGTAACATACAGGGAGTCTAGTCTGTGCACGAGGCACTGGGCTATACTGAATTTGAGAACTTGATGGAAGTCGCTACGTCCACTTTGTAAGCCACAAAAGAAACAAGCAAACAAACAAAACAAAGCGAACAGTCTGCCAGGGACGGCAGCAGCGCTGAGCTTTAGGGGACTGGGAGCGGCACTGCTCACAGGAGGCCTCCTCCCCAGCTACTGAGTGTGTGCATGGGGGAGAGAACCGACTCCCACACCGTCCCCTGACTCCCTATGTGCACTGTGGAATGTGCACACATCCTCACTGAATAAAGTTAACGCTTCAAAGTGTCCTGATAATTGAAACTAGAGCAATGGGAAAATAAAAATCAAGCTCGCCCCACTGCTAAAGTCAATCGTTTTGTTAAAAGCACCGCTTCCTCCACTGGTCGGCACGGAGGCCGCAGGCCAGCTCTTTCTGCTTCCAAACTCTGCTTTCCTCCTCTGGAGACTGAACTGAACCGTGGGCTAGATCAGATCACTGCTACAGACAGAGAGCTCACCAACAAAAGAGACACTGCTGAAGAGACCAAGGCTGGAACCTGAAATAGAAGCTGTAAGGTTTGGCGGGAAAACAACGCTGCTTTTGGAAGCCGGTGCTTAGGGAAGATCTCCGTAAGCCAGAGGTCAGAGGTCACCGGGAAAAGGCATGTAAGAAAGAAAGGAGGGAGGGAGGGAAGAAGGAAGGAAAAACAAAAGAAAGAAGGAAAGAAAGGAAGGAAGGAAGGAAGGAAGGAAGGAAGGAAGGAAGGGAGGAGAGAAGGAAGAAAGGAATAATAGGGGTGTGGACAGCGAGAGCTCAGCTCAATAATGGAGCATTTCCCAGCATGCATAGGTCCTGGGCTCCATCACCAGCATGAGAAACAAATCCAAAAGGCAGCTGACATCCTTGAGAAGGACCAGTCCCTTCAGGCACACAGAGCTTCTACAAATCAGTAAGAAAGAGGTACATCAGCAGCAGAAAAGAAAGAAAGAAGAAGAAAAAAAAACTACTGTTTCTTTTTGTTTTTTTGAGATAGGGTTTCATGTAGCACAGGCTAGCCAGAAGTTACTTTGTAGCCGAGGATGATCTTGAGCTTCTATCTCCCAGGTGCTGAGGTTCATGTTACCCCACAGCCGGCTAAAATTTCTGCTGCTGTCATTTTCAAACCATCTTTTAAACAAATGGGAAGGTGCCAATCTCACTCGTTATGAGACACATTGTAATACTCTACGCTGATACAGTGCTGCTGAGCTGTGGGTACGGTACACACCTGCAAGCCCAGCACGGGACGGGCTGAGAAAGAGAAAATTTAAGTTCAAAGTCAGGCTACACGAAAAAAATCTGCGAACTGAAAGGATGCTAAGAGGGCCCACTGTCCCGTCAGGGGTGTAGAAACAGCTCTCTGTGTGCTCTGAATGGGAGAGCACAGTCATTCAGCTTCTGGAAACCACTGTTCGAGGATCCAGGTCAGAGCAGGGTTCTTAGAGCAAGGGCTTCATAAGATCCACAAGTCCATCGTCAAGAAACTTCTGAAGTGAGTAACAGTGTCTGTGTGTGTGTGTGTGTGTGTGTGTGTGTGTATGAGTGTGTGCAAGTGTGTGTGTGCTTGTGTGTGTGCGAGTGTGTGTATGTGTGTATATGTGCGTGTGTGCACATGTGCCACTGGATCCTAGGAGAAAGCTCAGCATGTCCTTGGTTGTAATCATCACAAATCTATTATTGCATGAAAAGGGATTTGCAGGAATGCACTCGGGACGGCACCGCTTTTTCTCTTAAAGAGAAGATGTTCATTGTGTTGGAAGTGTTTGCTTGAAAGTGTGCAGGATATTTCTGGAAGGATATTCACAACGAGGGAGAGGAACTGGGGGGTGTGAGTGGGCTGGGGGAGACAGTTCTCACTCCGTGTTCCTCACTCAGTACTTTTGGGTTTGTGGCCACATGGCCAGTGTGGTGGTCCGTGTTTACAATCCCAGCAACCCAGGAAGAAGGGTGGAGCACCCAAGGTCTACCTGGGTGAAGACCCGGAACAGCGAAGAAAGACATTTCTTCCTGGCCATTAGCAATTATCTAAAAAAGAACCCCCCCCCACCACGGTCTAAGAATTCCACTTTCAGAGTTGGCTTTGCCCAAATTTCCATACAGCTGGGCAGGAGGCTGCTTCAGGCCCGAACTCTGCGCCAAGGCACAGAGGCAGCTCCGATGCGGCCTGGGCAGCTCTAACCTGAACTGTGTGAGTGTGGAGACTCTAGACACGCCTCTGCGTGGACCCTGAGTGTCAGCGTTCTCTACTATCCACTGGGAAGAGCTGGTGGCTGAAGAGAGACTTCTCCAGGACACCATTTTGGTGGCAGCCCAGAAGCAGTTTCCCAGTGAGGACTACAGGATCTTGTCCTTGCCCAACAGACACGAGGCCTCACTGGGCTGGAGCACATCCTGCTGAAACCAAGGCCTCCGAAAGCGGAAAGGGAGTGGGGCTCAGGGTGTTTGCCTGTAACCCTCAACCTAGGAAGATCACTAGGAGCTGCACACCAGACCGACCTACAAGTGACACCATGTCTCAACACCCCACCCCTTCATATCTCCCCTTCCCCCCTCAAAAACCCAGAGAGATAAAAAAACGCTGAGGAACCAGGATATCTGCACAAAGTGCGAATTTCTTTGTGTCTGCAATGACTTCGTGGCCGTTTAATCAGGACAGCCGGGAACAGATTGCCAGACAAGCTGTCATTTGTAAGGCCTACTGTGCTCAGGCTGTTTCCCACCTGTCCAGACGGACAATCAGGCTGCCTACAGCTATGGACAAGGGGTCCTGGGGTGCCAGACACTGGGCCATTAGAGCTAGTGAGACACAGCAGAGCCACTTAGCTCCTGGAGGCCTGGGCTTCCTTCTTACCTGTTCACTTGGTGGCACCAAAAGGGACCAGTGCTGGGAAAGGCAGCAAGAACAGAGCAACACAGAAACCCTGAGCTGGAGACCTAGGACTGTAAGAGACCCCAAAGGAATCAAAAGCCCTGTGCTGCCGACTCCCAAGGAAGCCAAAACGAGCTCATGAATTCCCTCCTGGAGTTGTATAAAATGTTTGTTCCCCACCCACAACCTGTCTGAGGCTATCACCTTCTGCCTTCATTTCTGGTCCCTAAGAATCTCCTACTGTATACAGACCTACAGACTCCAAGGCCAGAGGTCCCTATAGCTCAGAATTCTGCAACTGGCTATGGTGAATGGTTTGCAATTCATTATCAGCCTCCCGGGGAGATGTATGCAAAACAGTTCATGCTCCAGCGGATGCATGTAAGTGCACCAGGTCCTGGAGGGACACAGGTAAGGCACACGGTGCTCCTGGGCATGTATGTAAGTGCACCAGGTCCTGGAGGGACACAGGTAAGGCACTCCAGGCAAGTTCCTCATGGCAGGGCCTCACGCGTGTGCTCATCTCCAGACTTCCTTACGCCCGATCCGCTGCTGGCCCCACTCACGGCATCTCTTCCTTAGCAATTCTGAACCCCTTCCTTTGTCTTAGAATCCTGACCGTCTGATGAGCTCATGGGAACTTCCTTCCTGAGATAAGGGGGCCACCATCTATCCCCTCCACACACAGAATTCACTCATGGGTCACACCCACTGGACAGTGTAATGCTTCTGAGGAAGCTTCAGGAAGTCAGACCTCAGTATCGTCCCACAGCCTAGAACGGAGATGTGTGAGTGTTAGGAGGAACCGACATGGTCTAAAAGAAAGACAACGAGGAAACCAAACACTGGGAGGCAGATGAGGAAAGACAGGCAGTGGCATTGCACCGAGAGACGGGAAAGGAAGCCACCTCACAGGGCCGACTCTCTGATGACTTAAGTATATGGTGGAATTTGAGATTGCTTTTACAGCACAGATGAACGGGAAGTAGCTGAATAAGGCCGCCAGCTTCCTCCTCCTCCTACCACATCACCGGCCAGCTTTTCCCTGTCCTCAAAAGCATCCTCTCTCAGCTGGCCAGCTGCACCCTACTCCTCGACTCGTGGAATTCTCTGGAATTCTCCCGACACTCGCCACCAAGCACACTGCCAGACCTGCTCATTCAGCCTCTCCTTTCTCCTCTACCTTCTAGCGTGCCCATGGCATGAGAGCGAGAGAATCTGTCATTTTGAACAATGCTGTTTTCCCAGTACCTGGGACACAGCAGGCACTCAACAAAGTAGCTTGATGAATAACTGTACAGAAAAGAATACACGGGGGGGGGGGGGGGAAGACTCCTATTGTGTCTCAGAAACGACTGTTTAGAATTATCCAAGGCAAATTACCATGGCCAAAAATCATACAAAACCTTTTTGTCCACAGTCTGTTGGTGCTATGACTACGTAACCGGAGCCGGGGTGAATAAAGAATGTCCTAGAAAGTGAAAGCTGGGGACAGGAGAGATGGCTCAGAGGTTAAGAGCACTGACTGCTCCTCCAGAAGACCTGGGTTCAAGTCCCGGTTCCTTTTTTTTTTTTTTCCGGAGCTGGGGACCGAACCCAGGGCCTACCGCTGAGCTAAGTCCCCAACCCCAAAGTCCCGGTTCCTATGTGGTGGTCCACAATCTGTAACTCTTAATTCCAGGCAATCTGATGACCTCTTTGGGCACGCATGTGGTACACAGGCATAAATGCAGAAAACATCCATACATAAGTCTTGAAAAACCCCAAACCAAACCAAACATAAAAACAAAACCAACCAACCAACCAACCATGGTGGTACACACCGTTAATCCTGGTATTTGAGAGGCAGGCACGGGACAACCAGAGCTACACAGTGAGGTGCATACATTAGTGCCCATGTTTGTTTGTGTTTAAGCAGTCCCTCTCTGCCACACACACACACACACACACACACACACACACACACACACACACACACAGCTGACAGATTCAGCACCACAGAACCTGTTGTGTGTGCTGTACCCACTGGGCTCTTTGGCCCCTTGCTTGCTGCAAGGGCAGTGGGGAAGCCAGGCTGGGGGCAGTGAGGCAGACAGCAGCGGGAGGCAGGAGGAGAAGTCTGCGGCTCAAGGAAGCAAGCCCAAATTTGCAGGCTCCAGCTCCCTGCTCCCCAGCACGCTGCCATGATGGGCCAGGAAGGCCAGCTGGTCTGACTACAGAGTGTGGAGCCAGGATTTAGGGGCCCTGTGCAGTAGAAGACAGACCTTGAGAGCCCGTGGATCTGACAAAAGACTAAAGGGCAGAGCTACCGGGACACAAGTGTGACTTCGGCATTGTGAACAAATGCTTCAAACCTGAAACCAACTGAAACTCAGAGGGTACGGCTGCCACTCCAGTATGTGCCAGGAAGCAACTTAAATAGACATTCCAGGCTCCGAGCTGTCCCCAGAGGTGGGAGGGCCACATTCTTGTTTAGAGTGGGAGGGCTATGCCCAGGATCAAGCACGCCAGTTTACATACCAAGGAACAATGCACACTGCAGACCCGTGGCGAGCTGAGGGTCAGGGGTTGAAGTGCAGACCTCCTCGTGTGCACTTCTCAGGGGCTAGGGCAGCCAAAGCCTCAGTGGAGCTGCACCAATCGCCTCTCCTCTTGATGACATCATGCTGGCTCTAAGGAGCAGTGCTGGAAACGGGGAAGCTCAGGGCTTGGCCTGAAAGGGTGCTTTGCCTCTCAAGAAGGGGCTCAACTGAGGGTCCCTCAGCCACCATAGCAGACTAAAAGCACGGCACTCTCCACATGGACATTCCTATGCAAGAGTCGTTCTAAGCTGCATACAGAGCACATCCCTGCTTTCTACCGTCTCGCTTGTTTAATATTTATGGAAACTGATTACAAAACACAAATTTATCACTTAAGCCTTCAGCCAAGTGTTCCCTGGCTCGCGTGTTTATGCTAAGTACACAGGCAGACTTCTGTGGTTTTCTCTTCCATAACCTTCAATCCCATTCAAAAGTAGGCACGTGGGGACCTAGCTGACCTCACAGACATCGAACCACGATGTTCTTACAGTCAGCCTCCGCATCTGAGGGTCTGATATCTGATCTGAGGTTCGACCAATTACACAGTGAAAAGTTAGGGGACATAAAATTGAGGCCTACAGCCGGGCAGTGGTGGCGTACACCGCCAAGCACTCGGGAGACAGAGGCAGGCAGACCTCTTTGAGTTTGAGGCCAGCCTGGTCTACAGAGTGAATTCCAGGACAGTCAGGGCTACGTAGTAAGAGCCTGTGTTGAAAAACAGAAAACAAACTAACAAAACAGTCAACACCCATAGTCTACAGGTACTGACTGTTCTGCCTACACTGCCAAGTCAAAGGACTTTATTAGGTACCTAAGTACCTCAGCGCCGTGAGTAATCAGGAATGCGTGAAGTGGTTGTAAGTGGCCCTATCTTGCGCAAGGGGCTCCAGTATCCTCGGGTCTTGCTTGGCATGGGAGGGCTGGTTTACAGACCACTATGGTGTGCAGAGCACTTAATTCTGGCATCAGTCATTTTTGCTGCTGTATGCATACATGACTGTGTGCAGGAGACAGGCTGGGAGTTTCTCTGAGGAGACTGAGGTACGTACGGTACGGAGCACACCACTGAACCTGCCACCTTGGCAGGACAGGGCATTGGAGCCTTTCCTATGGCTGGAAGTGGGAAAAGCTTTGAGTTCTGACCCCCTCCCCAGCACCCTGAACACCCAGCCTCGCCGACACAGGGGAACTTGCTAGAGCTCACTGTCTACCCCAGTGCACAGCATAAAAGCTGCTTAGGGGTGACAGAGATAAGGTCCTCGCTTGAGAAGGATCTCGCATTTCACTGATCCTGGGCGCAGTGGTAATGTCATAGGTGGAGGCACAAGGACTATTATGAGTTCAAGGCCAGCATGGGCTACCAAATGAGATAAAACGAGCCAGCACTTACTTATGCACACAGCACCATTACTAAGCTTCTCAGTGGGGCCGTGGAAGGTAGGCTGCAGGGTCACGTCACAATTGGGGACGCATGCTGGAGGGTAAATGAGGGACCCTGGGCAGACCTGCTGCTGGGCAGAGGCCCTATAGGAATCTAGCCTATAACAGAGGCTCTCCTTGGACTGCCAATGCAGAGCACACGGCAGGTTAACAAAGGCTGAAAGAAGAGAAGGGATTTGAAGGGTAAGAGGCGTGTAGTTCCACAGCGGCTAGGAACCCCAGCAGTGCCCAGCACAGCCACACAACACAGCATGGAGCCTTCAGACCCAAGGGCATTGAGACAACCCGGTGGCATGGTGGAGCATGTGGTTCGCATGCTCAGGGTCCTGGGTAGATTCCCAGCAATGGACATATAGGGGCAAGGGAGAGACGGAGCTCCTGCTCCAAATCCTGTCGTGGAAAGGAGTCTACGATGCCCAGTTATCAGGTGAGAAGAGTAAGTTATAAGTAGGCACACAACTAAATTGGGCCATGTGACAGCTCCCACACGGGCTATCTGCGTGGGAGGTGCATGTGGTTTCCCGTCTGTGAGCCACAGGGGTCAGGACAACCTGCTCTGACCTGACTGAAGAACTCAGAAAACACGTGGAGTTTGCTGTCAGAGACCCTCTTGGGAAGCTGTTTAGTAAGCAAGCTCCCTCACTCCTGGGTTAGCAAGACTCTAAGGGAGCGTAAGGAAAGGCCAGTGTCGCTAATGGGTGCTCCTGGACGTAGACCTTCACCAGGGAGCACTCACACGTCCTCTTGCCCAGGGACATTCGCTGAAGGTTGTTTCCAGCAGTGAGCAGCATAACCCCAACCCTATGCTCCCAGTAACGCCTCAGCCGTTGACCAATGCCCTGCTGGCCGTAGTGTATAAGAAGCATGCGGTAAATCCAAGAGGGCTGGCCAGTGTGCACCTCCTCTGTCTGTGATGGAGAGGAGCCACGTATGAAGGCAGCCCCAGGCAAGTGATACCAGAGCCTGTGGTGTAGCTGCCCGTCCCAGGGAATGCAGGGATAGTGACCGGCACTTACACAGGCCACTGCGTGGGCCTGCTTCATAGTAACAGACAATAACCCGAGAACGCATGTGTGTCCATGCCCTGTGTAATGAACGGTGGTACTGGCCTTAGAGCCAGATCTGCAGAGGCCCAAAATGTGTCTACTTTGCTCTGCATTCTAGAAGCGCCAGCCAGACTCCCCACACCACCACCGGGGCTGCAGTTCAGCTGCCCGGAGCCTCCTCCCCGGGGGCCTCTGGAAGGAGCTGACCACGCTCTATCTTCTGAAGCACAGCACACATTGGTCACAGGACTGCCCCACCCCAGCACGCCCCTGACTTTGTGAGGCTCAAACATGAATTCTTTCCAATAATGGCTCAACCATCTTTGCCCCTTTTCAGATTTAAAGTACAGCAGTGTAGCCTTGCACGGTAGCACTGCACACCTACAGCCCTAGGGCTCCAAGTTCAAGGCCATCCTAGGGTACACAACGAACAACTGAACCAAACCAAACCAAACCAAAACACCAAGCCAACAAACCAACCAGCAAACCTGTACAGTAATACAGCAAAGCTTCCGAAGCTAACACAGAAGTCCGAGTGCAGTGTGGTGGTGCACACCCACAATCCCAGCATTCCACAGCCATGGCAGGCAGGCAAAGCTTAAATTTGAGGCTAGCCTACACCACACAATGGAACCCCATCTTGGGAAAAAAAATGTGCATACATGCATACATTTGTGTGTGTGTGTGTGTGTGTGTGTGTGTGTGTGTGTGTGTGTGTGTGTGTGTGTATGTATGTATGTATGTACAAAGGTGGTAACAGCATCTTTTAAGGCAGAGAACACCGTGCACAGGTCTAAGTGGCCCTCTTTGCTCAGGCTGGCACTGAGTGTGGCTTACTCTCCAGGGGAAATGCAAGGAGAAAATACCTAAGGCTGCATGCAAGGCCGCACCGGTGTCCATGTGCTTGCCCGGCGTTATGGACATCGGAGGGTAAGGACACCAGGAAACAGCCAAGCTGCCTTCTAGCACATCGGAACACTTCTGAAATGCTGTCTTCCTGTGATTCCCCGCTCTCGGCCCCGTTCCAAGGCCTCTCTCTGGTCCCAAGGGCATTTTCTACCCTGCCTCTTTACCACCCCGGCTACATGTGCACACTTCCCCGCCCCAACAGCTATCCGCTCAAGTTGTCTAGTCACTGGGTTACTCTCAACCTGGTTTGAACCAGAGGCGTTATTAGTTCCTTAATTCCAGTGTAATTCCACTTCTCCATGGTCTTCCTGGAGGCTCTCTCCAGCAGTGTGGCTCCTGTCTACCCCTCTTACTGCTCTTGACTACGTCCCCACCCCACCTGTGTGCTAACCTAACGATGTTCTGAGGGACATCCACACACACACACACTGCTGTGCAGTCTCCTGGGGGACACAGTGCCTAGCACCACCCCAGGAACAGCCCACCGAGGCTTTGACTAAGCAATGAAAAATCCTTTGCCCAGGGATTCCTGTGTCTACCTAAACAGCCCTGGGCCTGGTCTTATCTGGAGACAGGGGCAGGAGGAACTGCCCCACCCTGTCTCTGCAGCTACCTCAGCAAGCTGGGTTGGGGATAAGATGCGTGTTGGCATGCGCACCGCAGCTCTGCTGTCCCCTTGTTAGGGAGCTAAATGCTTCTCCAGGTTGTTCCTGGGAGGCACTCAGTCCACTTCAAAGGCAGGCAGTAGATTGTGAGGCAGGCCCTTTAACATTCCCAGGGTACTTGACAATCCTTCAGACACGGGCTCTTCTGCCCAGTAAGACGCTCCAAAGCTCCCTGGGAAATAGGCTGGTTATACCTCCAAAGAGTCAGTAAAAAGGTTGAGAACTCTAGGTCTCTCAGTGAAAAACGCTATCTTCACACCAGTCCTTCCTTCTTGAGTCTGCAAAGCCTCTGCCTCACCAAGCTGGGAATGTGGGATGGGCGGCACACATCTGCTGGGAGAGGCTTCTGGGTCTCAAGAACATGGCAAGAATAGCCGGGAGGAACCCAGAATAGAACCCTTCCCCGGAACCCTCTGGGCACCTTCTTGCCCAGCACCCGCACCCCGGCCCACCTGCCGCCCTGCTGAGCCTGTTTTCCCTCTGCGTCCTTAGGGACTCACAAGAAGTGCCATGCTGTTGTGAAGTAACCTTAGGCAGATGGGCTCCAAATGTTTCCAAACACATGTCATTTCTAGGAACCATCCCTCCCTCAGCCCTGCTCTGCTGGGCCTCCACCCTCAGGCTTAACTATTCGGGGACCTGTCCTTTGGGTTATGGGCTCTCCTCAGAAATGTTCTCGGCACAGTGCTCAGGACGGGGCAGCCCTGGTCCAGATCCAGCACTCGGGGAGTCAGGGTGGGCTACAGCCAGCTCTGCTGTGCGCAAGCTCTCTGAGGCCACGACGGACTTACCTCATCCCACTCGGAGGCAAAGGAAGGCGACTTCTCTAGCCTCTTCTTCCCGATGCTGCAGTTGGACAGGGACTCGCTGCGGCTCCCCATTGTGGTGTCCTCCGTGGGGGAGCAGGTCAGGAGGTCAGAGTCAGACTTAGACAAACTGCGGCTGAGTTTGAGCTCCGCTTTGGGCTTGCTGGTGGGAGGGGCTCTGCTTCTGGACCCGTCTTCTTCCTCGGCACCAGCAGGGTGCAGAGGTACTGTGTGAGTCAACGCGTCGAGGTATGTTCTGCTGGCCAGGGCCGTCAGGCCTGCCGACAAGCCCGCTCTCTTGCTTTGGTCCAGGATGCCAGGCTGCGGGGCTCCAGTGCTTTGCTCGCCCGGCTCCTCTAGCTGCATGCTGGCCTCCTGGCAGGCGTCCTGCTGGGAGGACTCGGGGTGGTTCTGGCTGGGGACAGTAAGCAACTGGAAAGGGTCCTGCCCCACCTCACACACTGGGGAGGAGCCGTGGAGGAGACCTGAGAACTGCTCCGGGACCTGCCCGTCCTGCCCCTCCACAGAGTCCTGGCTCCGGCTGCCGCCGCTCTGCCTGTGGTCTTGGAGTGGACAAAGAGAAATAAAAAATTAAACGTGGCAAAAATCAACAGAGTTCTTATGCAGCACTCGGTGGCAGAGCAGAGTTCACAACGGAGAGGCAGAGAGAGAGAGAGGGAGGCTGGATGGGCTGAGGTGGGGGAGAGGAGAGAAGAGAGCAGGGAGAAAAGCAGTCTCATCTCTCTCGTTCACGTTTATGAAGTTCCAAACACTGGCCTGGTTAATGCTGTCTGGCCGCCATCCCCCTTGTTAGGTCTCTGTTAACGTTACCAACCAGACCTTGCTATATAAGGCAGGGAGAAGCACGGGCTACAGGCAGAAAGGACACGGGTAGGACGGAGTCAGGACAGAATGAGGGACGGCAGGAGTGTACCAGTGGGAGCGACTCCCGGGACTCTGGATACATTTCCATAAAGGCTCAGTGTTATTTAGAGCCACCCGCTTGCCTGCCTGCCCGCCCGCCCGCCCGCCCGCCCTCCCTTCCTCTGGCAAGCAGCGACTAGGGGAAAAGGGAGGTCATGACCGCAACCTGCGACTTCTGGAGTTCCTTAACTGAAAGTGCAAAACAAAACCTCGGGCAAGTAACGGCTTCCTTTCTCCTCCAGGCCACTCAGATCCACATCCACGCCTAGCCCATCCGTCCGTCCGTCCGTCCGTCCTTCCTTCCCCAGGAACACTTTTCCTTTTGTTTTTTGTTTTGGGGAACGTGTGCGCCTCACTGCTGCCGAGGCTCCCAGCTCCACTTATTTGTCTAAGTTTAACCTTAGCTGATCCACTGGAGAAGGAAACAGTCCAGTTTGTCAAGCCAGGAGACAGCTGCTGCTCTCTAGAAACCCCTCTCACACCCTAGAAACCTGACACTGGTAGTTCCTGAGGCTAGCTACTACTGCGCTTTCAAAACCTGCTCTGAAGGAGCAGAAATAATCAGTCAAGTCCACATCTCCCACCAGTGCCCTGGGACGCCCTGTGGGAACTCAGCCTTGCACAGATTTGCCAGTGCCAGTCCCAGGCAACACCACACTGGGAAGCAGGTCCCATCCCAAAGCTGTGTCTCGGCTCTCTAGGGGGTATCTACTTTACAGGCATGGAATCATCAAACAACTTCCTGGTCCGTCCAAACTGCCCAAGAACCATTCACGGGGCTGGAGCTCCGCAGAACTGAGTGTGTGGTTCCGGGGCTTCCACAGGAGCCGTCTATGGCTCTGGTCTGGTGTGCTCTGCCCAGGGTGGTTGGGCAAACGTTCACAGGGCGAGGTACTGGCTTTGTTCCTCTCTAGCTGTGTGGCCTTAGCTGTGGTGACAGATCATCTTGCTGAACATCTCTGTTTAAAACAGCAGGCTGGACTGCACAATGCTTAAAAATCCCTTCACGGCCATGACAGTGAGGAGAACCCCAGTCGCAGACAGTGCTGCTGCCTCTGAGAGAGCCGCTTCTGCCGACCAACAACCAGCTCACCCCGGGTGCCCCGCACCACTCAGCTCTGGGCAGGTCTGCGGGGCAGAGGTGTGGCAGCCAATTCAATCACTGTGGCTCTGAGCCAATGGGGGAAGCCAGGAAGAGAACTCTGAGCACTCTGGACCTCCCAACTCACTCATCCCAGCCTGATACCACAGATCCTGAGCAGTGGACAAGGCGTAAACAACTCGATTGCGTTCTCCAGGGAGGGAGGAGGAAGGGAGGGAGAGGGGGGAGGGAGAGGAGAGTTCCAGTCAACCTAACTGGGGCCCGAGTAAGTCATAACTTTACAGCTGGGAATAGTTACTATGACAATGGGTAGCCAGAACAAAGTTGCCCGTGAATCTGAATATTGAGGCCTCAGAGAAGGTAACACATGACAACTTAACGGAGGCTCGGGATGGCAGTGCTGTCCTGAGAGACTCACGGCAGCAGAAGCTGCCACTGTCCACAGCTCCTGCCCAAGCTGCACTATCCCTGCAGACATTCAGGAAGGGGCCTGCATTACAGGAGGAGCACCGGGCCCCTGCTCCCCTGCATCCTCTCAGGTTCATGGTTAACCATTTGTGGGCAGTTAAGAAGCCACAGAAGGAAAACTCCGCAGCCCAGAACTGGGGCCTGCTTGGCTCACCCTGACTGGTAGGTTTCAAAACCCAAGTTAGAGAATGTTCAAGCTGCTTGCTGGGAGCTGACAATGGAGGCCTTCAAACAGCCACTCATTCATGCCAGCCATCAATGAAGAAAGGGAGGCAGATGCCAAGAGCTCAACACCAGAGGGATGCCAGGGGGAAGCAGTGGGAGGAGGGAGAGCAGGGGTAGGGGCCTGTGCAGGATGGAGATCGGCGGGTAGAGGAAGCTCTGTGAGTCACGGAAGGTACAACTCGAGAATGATCACAGTTATGTGATTGCCCCCAGGAAAGACATCCACGCCTGAAGGGGCCATTGAACCACAAGAACTTTTACCGTGTCGGTCTGTCCCTCTCTTTGTGTATTGAGACAGGGTCTTGTAGGTAGCCCTGGCTGCCTCCAAACTTGCCATCCTTCTACTCAGAGCTGAGACCACAGCCTGCCTGCCTGCTGCTGTGCTCACGGGGATCTCACTAAGCTAGCACGCTGCCTGTCCCTAACCTCAACATGGCTGCTTAAGAGACTTGTCTATTGCTAGAATAAAACACCATGGCCAAGGCAAGTAATAGGGGCAGCTGGGGGCTCACATTCTGAACCATGAGCACAAAGCAGAGAGCGGGAACTGGGGATGCTGTGAATCTTCAAACTTTCAAAGCTCATCCCTAATGCCACACCTCCTAATCTTCCCAGACAGTGCTACCAACTGGGACCAAGGACTTAATGGTCCAAGGCTGTGAAGGCCATCTCATTCAAACCACTGCACGGATAAGATCTGTAATTCAGGTCAGGATTCTGAGGCCGTCCATCAGACTGCACAGGAAGAGTCTCTCTCAAAAGAGCAAGAAGGGGACATATTTAAGACACCCCTGCACAAGTCAATAGATGGGAATAACTGCTTGATGTCTAGCTCTCTACCCCAGGTATTGCTGGGTACCATGGGCTTGCCACCGTCCTGCCTCCAAGTCCGGAATGCAGGAGTTGCCCTCCTGGTTCATGATGGTTTCCATCTGTTTGGGAGGTTAATATCTTCCCTTAGAGACAAGGTATAACAAAGTAACATGAAGTCCCGAGACCCTGAACACATTATCTGATATCTTTGCCTATTATTGTTACAATTCTATGGAACTGCTGAGGAGATGAACTGTGGATGGGGGATGCTTAGGTCCGTGCCTAGGACACACCAAGCTCGGACGAGATGCTAAGGCTGTCTGTCCACTGCCACAGCTCCACTGTGACACTGCCCAGCCCGTCCCTCGCGAAGATCAACAAAGAAACAACTCGAAACATGAAAAGCCCCTCTGAGTATCTACTGTCTTCATCATCGTCCCATCATCTCTCCACAATGGAGGAAGAAGCAGAGACGTAAAGAGAAGTCTAAAGCCTGAAACTCGGAGGCAACACCGAGCCGCCAGCCACGTGTCCTCACCGAATGTGTGTGCGTTATCGCTGCCTTCAGGGGCAGGCCCGGGTAATATGGAGATGGCGGAGCCATGCGTAGCTCGATGCAGGAAAGGGAAGGCGAGTTCAGAAATGAAATGCAAAGACTGACAGGTGCTCTGAGGAAGTCAAGTGTGACTGGGATAAGTTGGGAGTGTCTCGGGGTGGCGGACTCTAGCCTGGGCTTTGAAGGGGAAGGGAAGTCTTGGCAGGTTAGAGAGAGGCAGGCACATGCCCAGGAAGCAGACATCCAAATCCTGCCCAGGGCCTCCTTCTCCTCCCACACCTAGCCCTTGCCCCGCCTCCCAGGACAGCAGGCTAATTCCCGGCATGGCCTTTGTTCATTCTGGTGATGGTGTCTGTTCCCTCAAGGGCCGTGGAGGCAAGAGGTCTTCTGTGCTGTTTGCAGGGGTCTCGAGGACTTTGGAATACTAACATTTTAGTGTTTGCACATTTCCAGTAATCGGTGCTCATTTCGACCAGGGTGGAAAAATGCAGTTCATGTGAGGAGCTAACCTGACCAGGCTGCAACACTGTCCTGCTTCCTGTCCTTAGGATGAGGGCCCAGTCACAGTGAGAGCTCCTCAGACCACATGTGCCCAGCAGACCCAGCACAAGACTCCACTGTTCTCGGAAGGCACGTTTTCTCCAGGAGAAAGGTCCTGACTAGGTGATGCCTACAGACCGTAATATGAAAGTGTCCATTCGGGTCCACAGTGACCCAAGAACAGAACGCAAACTGGAATGGGGGTCAAGAGGACCGGTGTGGTCTATCTCAGGGCTTTTCCCTCTTGGGGTCTTTTTTAGAGCACAGACAGCTGGTGCGCATGGGGTGCATGAGGAGCGTTCTGAGACACCCAGGTGTAAATCTGCGATCACACCACATCTCCGTGGTCCCTCCCAGTTCTGTGACTTGAATCAGGGTTTCTGATCCAATGGTTCTAGTCACATAGGTGAAGACGTGGTCTGGATTCTGTGGACTAGGGCTTAGGTCCAAGCTCTAACACCAAACCAGCTCTTCCCCCACCCCTATTACACGGACCAAAATAGCCCTACCCTGAAGCTGAGTCTTGAGTTACACACAATGAGGTGACCAGGGGAAAGCACCCAGCATGGTGCTGCGCTGGGCGGGCACTCAGCACAGGGAGCTGCTGCGGTCTCTGTGTCATTCTCTATGCACAGCCATTCCCGAACTCCTCTGCAGACAACAGCCCACACAGAGGCTGGCTGACTTTCCTGACTTAGTAGAGGGGATGCTTTCTTCCCACGTGGCCTTGAAATCAGGCTGAGTAAAACCAAAGCTGGGAGTCCAGCAGCCTTGAGACTTGGTTCTGGGTGCCATGGGCTGGCTAACCAGCTCTCCCTTTTGTGTGCCCATGGGGATAGCCCAGGTCTGGGACTCCAGACTGCCCCACACCAGATCCTGGAGACCTCACCGGTACACACTCTGTCGTTTCCACAGTAGTAGTCCTCTGCCCCTCAGATGCCATTAATAGCCTGGCCTGGATCAGCTCCCTCCTGCTGTGACACCTTCCCAAGCCACCTTCGGGGCACCTGGCCTCTCTGCCCCCGGCTCTCAAACAGTTCCTATGTTGAGTATTCACAGCCATTTTGCCTTCTCTTCCACAGCTGCTGCAGTGCTGAGTCTGTTAGAGTCTGAAGAAACAACTGAGACATAATGCATCCCTCCACAGAGCCATCTCGCCCTTCAGCTCCCCAAGGTTCCCTCCCCAAGCTCGGCATCAGCTGGCTCCCATGGCTTCCCTTCTGCTGTGTCCATGGCGCCTCAGGATTCCCAACAGCCATAAAGAACTGGTGTCCCTTCTTTACATGGACACCGCCGAAGCTTCAAGAAGGCACAGGACTCTGCAGATCCCAGTCAAAAGAGACTGAGCAAGGGTTCAAACGCAAGCCTCTGCTCCTGGCCTGGCCCTCTTACGCCTTTCTTCCTCTGATGTCACCACCAGAGTGACTGTCTCTTCTGTTCTTTCAAACTATCTTTACCCACAGCACCGTCTGGGGACATGACAGTCTCCTGAGAAGACAGCAGCGCAGCCATCCTGAGGGAACCCAGGGACTGTTGTTCCTTGCTGTCTGTCTCAGAGAGGCACAGCCCCGTTAGGATTTACCAATGGCCTCCCAACCACCTGACACATTTCCTAGAGGCCGTTCTCTAGCTCCGTGTCACTGGCCACTGTGCTAGTGGGCCCCGCACACTCATCCTCCTGTGCGTCTCTAACCTGGAGTCCCTAGCCACCTGGGATAAAGGGTGCGGTTATCGTTCAGGGTGGCTTCACTCTGCAGTCCAGGCTGATGTGGAGCTTGTGACTCTTGTCCTGACTCCCCGCACCTAGCTTTTAAGGCTGCCACCTCTTCAGCATAACGGCACCATTGAAGAGACATTCAGCTTTTGGGGACTGCCTTCCCATCGCTTTCTCCTGTGCTAACGGCTGGAGAGCGAACAGCCCCCTGGGCTGTGACTAACAGGTCCTGACAGCACCACCTTCCGCCCACCCTGAGCTCATCACTGCAGAGGCCATTCAGTTCCTGGGATCTTCAGGGTCTCTCTTCGTCATCAGAGCCACCTTCCTGGCATGATGGGCAGAGTCACACAGACGTTCTCCTAGAACGCACAACACTCAACCAAGATTTAGCACCGTCCTTTAGTCCTGGCCTTCCCAAGTGCCCATTTCTACTGGTTATGTAATACTCTCTCAGTCAGGCTGGAAACCGCCCTCAGCACCCAGCCCTTGCTCATCCATGCCTGGCCGCACCTCCGCTGTCCTACCCTCAGACTTGTCCCACTCCTTCCTCCTCCCCTAACTTCCTCCTGCCCCTCTGGGATAGGCTCTAGTTACCAGCAGAGACTCATGAAGGTTCCTGGCTGCAAGCTATTCCTGCCTCCGCCGGCCTGTCCCAAGCCCTGACTCCCAAATTCTACCCTTTTGAGCGTGTGGCTCCTAGGCTGTCACCCCACTCCTCGAGTTTCAACAATACCGCTCTGTCTCTGGAATAAAGACTGACATTTGAGATCCAACACTCTGTGACAAGTTCTCTTTGTTCCAGTCAAACTGGAGTCTGGCCCTGATCCAGGCTACTCTCCACCTCCTCCCTCCACCCTCTGTCGTGTGCCACACCCCTGCCTGGAACCTCTGGTCATCTCCCTCCCCAGTGCTGGCCTTTCAGGTTGAAGTCTCTGTTTCAGGGCTTGGCTCAGACACTCTCTTCACAGACCTATCTCTGATCTCTTACGTGAACGTAATTTGTCTCACTTTTGAATATCAAATTGCTTTTTAAAAACCATTTTCGTGTGATCTTAACATATTCTGCCCCCTTTCACCTTTCGACTACTTTCTGTAATTATCATACATGTCCATATACATATATATATCTGTCAAAACATTTGGACAACACAGAGATGCTACTCACAAAGCTTGTTTAATCAGAAGGAGAGCGAGCTGTTCTAACCCTGCAGCGGCAAGAGGAGTGGGGAGGCAGCCAGAGGCCTGGCTTCGTCAGGAGCCTAAGTCAGAGGCTGGGGAGAAGATGCTGGCCCATGAGACTCAACTGCCAAGCCTCTGTCCACAAAGTCACAAAGGCGTGCAAGCTTCTGCCATGAAAAGCCAGCCCGGACCTTCAGGCTGAGGGAAGGGACTGAGGACAGCACTATTTTCTCTTTCTGAAATCTGAGTAAGGGGGCCCTGCTCAGCACTGGAGAGGGCTTACCAAGGTGACAGGATCGGAGGGAGAACTGCAGACAGAGAACAGGCCCCTGCCCTCCAAGAAGATCAGTCTTCTTACTCAGGTGCATGCATGGCTCTCGGGAACAACACCTCGACTCCCTCTGGAACCACACTACGTGGCATTCACATACGCCTCAGAGCAGCCACTGCCGCTCGTGCTAAGTCACCTCTTCACAGACCCAGAGTGCCAAGGACAGTGCTGTGACTACTAGGCCTACTGGCTACTTTCCTTTGTGCTATCCAACCTGGAAAGCAGCCACTGCAATCCCGAGTGGTCACACGTCCGGACTGCACGGACAGAAATGGCTCAGACCCACTGGCCCTGACTTGGAAACAATTTGAAGCACAGAGGGTCCCCCTTCCTTGTTACAACTATCAGTGCCCAGTGGGCCTGGTGACTTTTGGGAGATGCATTTTCTGCCTCGTGGATCTGCTAATGTGTCCTCCCGTGGCTGGGTGTTTCCATCCTGTAAGTGCGATCAACATTTCTGGTGGGAATTCTCCTGTGTCGTGGTGGGCTCAGTGCTCCTGCTCTCCAAGACTGTTAAGTTTTAGGAAAGTAGGGATCCTTTGTGGTTCAAACACAGACACAGGGCCACTTCTGTCTGTACTTCCCGAAGTATCTGACTCTGAGACTGGCCCCCAGAGGCATCAGCTCTGCTTTTTACACAAGATTTGTAGTCACTGAATGCCAGGCTGTCCCACAGTTCCTGACCCCACCCCCACATGCGGCCTGTGTCTATGGCTTGACTTCCCCGCTTCTCTTCTCCTCCTTCAGATACAGTGTGACAGCTGCAAGGAGGCTGGGGCCACAGCGAAGCCTGAGTGTGTTTGCCCGCATGTTATCTCCACTCCTCCTCTCTGCTACTCCCCTCCCAGCCTCTCTTCTCAGGGTCACTGTGCCACGTCACGAGGCCACCATGCTATATCACAGTGTCACATCTGGGATACGCTTAAACTCCGGAGCTTAAAAGGCCCTCCGGCCTCCAAATGATGGGACTACAATGTGCATGCGTCTCCTCACCAGACACCATTCATCTTAATGTAAAAAACAAAAATTGACAAAAAAGCAAACAAAACAAAACAAACAAACAAACAAAAAAACCAAAAAACAAAAACCCACAAAATCATAGGCACCTCAGAAACTAAATAAGCAGGACTGCACATCTTGAGAAGCGAAGGCATTTCCCAATTTTGTTTTTTCTAGCGTGTGTGTGTGTGTGTCTGTGAGACTGGATCTCTTACTGAGCCTAGGGTTTTATCAATAGGCTAGGACAGCTGCGGTCCTCCTGTTCCTACCTCCCTGGTACAGGGGTTAGAAACTCCTGTTGTCAGCCAGGTAGTCGTGGCGTATACCTTTAGCTCCAGCACTTGGGAAGCAGAGGCAGGCAGATCTCTGAGTTCAAGGCCAGCCTGGTCTACAGAGGGAGTTCCAGGACAGCCCGGGCTACTCAGAGAAATCCTGTCTCAGAAAAAAAAAAAAAAAAAAAGGAAAGAAAGAAAGTCACGCTTCTATGTTTGGTATCTTTGTGTGGGCTCTGGTGATCAGACTCAGGTCCTCAGGCTTGCAAGGCGTGTGCTGACAGAGCTTGGCCCCCTGCCATTGATTTTTTAAATTATCTATATCTATATCTATATATATCTGTGTGCATGTCTCCCGTGTGTGTGCAGGTGCCCAAAAGGGCCAGAGGAGGGTGCTACATTCCTGAATTGGGTAAGAAGGCTGCAAGCCAACTGAGGTGGATGTCAGGAGGCGAACCTGTGCCCTCTGCTGAGCAGTGTGGCGTCTTAACTGTGAGCAGTCTCTACAGCCCACTCTAGTGCTGCTAACATCACAGTGACAGTGCACTGTGGGGCGGGCGCAGCCTGGAAGGTGAGAGAGTGTGTGTGTGATATGTGTGGTGTGTGTGTGTGTGGTGTGTCGGGGTCTGAGTGTGTGGTGTGTGTGGTATGTGTGTGTATGTGTGGTGTGTGAGTGTGTGGGGTGTGTGTATGTATGTATGTGTGTGTGGTGTGTGTGTGTGTGGTATGTGTGTGAGTGTGGTGTATGTGTGGGGTGTGTGGGATTGTGGTATGTGTGTGTGTGGTGTGTGAGTGTGGTGTATGTGTGGGGTGTGTAAGAGTGTGTGTGAGTGTGGTGTATGTGTGGGGTGTGTGTGGGATTGTGGTGTGTGTGTGTGGTGTGTGTGTGGTGTATGTGTGTGTGGTGTGAGTGTGTGGAGGGTATGTGTGTGTGGTGTGTGTGGTATATATGTGGAGGGTATGTGTGTGTGGGGTGTGTGAGGGAGTGTGTATGTGTGTGTGTGTGAGGGAGTGTGTATGTGTGGAGTGTGTGGGATTGTGGTGTGTGTGTGTGTAAGAGTGTGTGTGAGTGTGGTGTATGTGTGGGGTGTGTGTGTGTGAGAGTGTATGTGTGTGAGTGAGTGTGTATGTGTGTACAGCAGGCCTGCAGCATAATTTACAGCAGAGCCCCCTGGAGACACATCCATCCATCCGCCAGCTGGCAATGAGAGCTGAGAGATGGGTCTTTAGCAGGGACTGAGGAAGAAGCGGCTGACACGTGAGAGCCAGATGGAACTGGCCCCCTGGTCTTCAGACAAATGCTGTATAAAAGCAGATTCCCAGCGTGGCTTGTCACATGCCATTCTATGCTGTGTTAAATGAAGCACGACTACCTCACAGCCACGACTGCATGAACACAGCAATGGGGTGGGGGTGGGGAGCATGCTCACACAACTCAGAACGAAGACAGGCAAAGCCTTAGCGCACTCTACTCTTGTACTGTTTGCTCCCCCTTTAGTGAGTATATCCCAGTATAATTAACAAGGCCATTCAAAAGCACCCCACACTACAGACTAAGGTAGACCCAAACTCTGTCTCATTAATGCTGACATAAACATAACCTTTGGAAAATGGATCAGTTAGTTCTTAAAAGCTGCAAACAGAGATGATATTACTGGGAAAGAAAAAAGGATTTATCCAGTAGCACTGTAGGCCACTGACTGCCTCACTTCTGGGCTGGTAGTTTCTGCTCCCTGACAGGACATGCAGGGCTTCTGAGAAACCAGTGAGTTCATTTTCATAGTTCATGCCTCATTGCCTTCTCTGAAAGTTCCAGTGAGCCAGGCCGAAAGGCTAGCCTGGGCTAGCTTGCAGGCAGTAGGCCATGACAAAGGGCTAGCCCGTAGGCTGGGCGCACATACACTATGGTTCAAACAGTGCCACAGCACTCGGTCCCAACAGCCAAACAGGACAGAGCAGCAAGGAGCAGAGGGGCAAGTGTGAGATTGTAAGTCCTCGTTCAAAGCTCTCAGGAGCTGGGAGAATTCCTGAGTTTGGGACAGAAAAGCTTCACCAAGGACATTTGGCAGCCAGAAGATAGCCCCTCTGTCAACCTTCTGCTTTCCTTGAACTGCTGAGCAGGCTCTGTATGGCCATTCTACATGAAGCCCCTAAAACAATCGCCCTCTTTCTTCAAGAAGCACCATCTTCAAAAGCACGGGCCTATTTCACCAAAGTTAATTTCCATGAGCTTTTTGGAAAGGGGCTCGCACCGTAGGCTCACCTGGCCTTCAACTCTGGAACTTATAGTAATCCCCCTGCCTCAGTCCCCAGAGCACTGGGATTACAGGTGTGAACAGCTATGCACGGCTCCTGTGGTTTCAGACTCTAGAGCAGGCACCAGAGCCCTGGCCTGTTCCTGATGAAGATCCACCCACAGGACGGGCAGGTTTATCAGGCCAAGACACCAGAGCTTCCTGAAACGTGGGAGTCGGGACCGACCCACACACAGACCCACCCTGGCTCCGAGAATAACCAGCGAGACGCAGGAACTGGATGCTTAAGACACCTGGGACGACGCAATGAGGGAAAGGTGTCCAAGAGGGCCGCACATCCTAAGTACAGAACTTCAATCCAGTACTCAAGAGAGGCAGAGGCAGGTGGATGTCTGTGTGCTCGAGGCCAGCCTGGTCAGCATACAAGTTTCAGGGCATCCTGGGAAGTAATTATATCAATAAATTGGAAACAACTGAGGAAGACGCTTGACACCAACCTCTAGTCTATGCAACCAGACCAACACGTGCATGTACACCCCACATTCATTCATACACACATGCACACACATGCGTGTGTACACACACACACACACACACACACACACCACGGTTATGACATTATGAGCTTATTCATCAAAAAAGAAAGGACAAATTGAACTTCTCCAAAATTAAGATCTCAAAGCCACTATAAAGATGGCCGTAAACTGAGAGAGAAGCACACTGAATACAGAAGTTGTCAGAGGGCTGTGGTGGCACAGGCCTGTCAACTCTATTTATGGCCAGCTAATGGAACTAACAGGAGACACGAGGCATGCACGGAGGAGGACCTCATATCTACAGAGAGCTGGGAGAGGCAGGCTCTGCAGACAGCACCCTCCAGCCTGCTTGGTCCCCCTGCTCACTCCCCTCTGAGGGCCAGAGCACACACCCAGAAGCACAAGCAGGCTGCAGTGCCAAAGCACTATGGACACAGGTCATGAGCTTAACCAGGAACACCCTGCTCTGGTCAGGACTCAGAGCCCATCATGACAACCTAATCTGCTGGCTAGCACAACAGGCTCCAGCCAGTCTCCACAGGGTGTTGCCATCCTGTGTCCTGCTCGCACAGCTGCCAGCTGGGTGCCCTAAACTGCCCCGCTGCACTGTGGGAGGGTTGCATCTCCATCCATTTAAGGGCGTGGTGTCCAGGTATTGAATGAGAGCGAGCACAAGGCCCTCACCGTCCCAGCCTCAGGAGCCCACAGCTGCGGCACCTCCTTTCCTGCGGTGGGAGGCAGGCGGGCAGGCAGGCAGGCAGGCAGGCAGGCAGGCGGGCGGGCGGGCGGGCGGGCGGGCGGGCGGGCAGGCAGGTAGGCAGGCGGGCATACCTTCAGTCCTCCCGTCTGTGGTCCCCAGCTTCTTGGTCTCTGCTGTGAGCAGCAGCTCATATGGGTGCTCCTCCTCTTCCTGGGGGGCACTGCCCTGCATTCTGGGTCTCAAAGCCAGGCCCTACGAGACAGAAACACCCAGAACATGAGGCCAGCACGGAAACAGGTGCTACGCCACAGAGCTGATTCCTGCTGATTCCTGGCAATGGTGGGGCACAGCAGGGATGCGGGGGTCGGGCGTCCCGTGAATTCTAAAGTGCTTGTCTAGTTCTTCACCCGCGCTGGCATCTCCCAGAGGTTGACATACTGGAAGCCTGATGTCCAGCGCATCAAGGATGGGACACAGACCGTGAAAGAGGGGGCATGGTGGGTGGGTGGTCCTTAGGAGGCCACGCCTAACAGACCCACTCCCGGTGGAGTTTAGCTTATGTGACACTACAGGACAGCTTCAGTTGTTATCGTGTGAGCCTGGCACCCCCAAGCCCGACTGCCCAACACACTGCCCTCTGCCACACACTCCCCAAGCTGGGATGGAGCAGACCCCCTCACCAGAAGCTAAGTGGGCAGACAGAGCTGCTTCATTTGGGCTCTGTGGCATTCCAAACCGTGAGCCATATAAACCTCTTTACTTTATAAAGTGCCCGGATTTGGATGCTTTGTGAAAGCAACAGGAAAACCTAAAACAATTTCTGTATATGAAATCTCCACAATCTGACTAAACCGTTCTTTTTTTTTTGCCCCATTTTTATCCTTCAAAATGAGATAAAATCTAAGCCTCTCTTCCTTCCCGTCTTCCTATGTTTTCTGTGGAGACTGCTTTCCTAGCAGTTGTTACTTAAGCTGCACCCTAACTTACCCTTTCTCCATGCTTCTTCTCTGACATGCACATACCCAGTATCCAACTCAAAAGGAAAGCAAGATACTCCTGACGTTCAACCCTTCACAGGTACCGGACAAACTGGCCTGTCCTCATCCTCTTCCTCCCCCTCTGTAGTCCTGGATAGCCTGGAACTTGCTATGTAGACCAGGCTGGTCTCAAACTTATAGGGATCCCTCTGCTTCTGCCTCCAAAGGGCTAGGATTAAAGGCCTCTGCCACCACAGCCAGCTTCTATCTTCTTCACGGACTCCAGGAGCCGTGGGAATGAACTGACCCTAAAGCTAGCTTCCTACCATGTTATAAGGTGACTTCAGATCACTTCCCACAGTCTTGAGAGTCAGCTACTGGCAGAGTGGGTTTCCGTGGGCGGCAGCAGCTCCATCTACTGAGACAGGCCTGATCCAAGCAGACAAGCGCCCCAGCTGCAGGGCTTCAGTTAGGAGCGCGTCAGGGGCTGGCTGTGGCATTGGAGCCGAGATGGTAAAAGCACAATGCTGGAGACACAGGGAAGGCTATGGAGACTCCTGCTCTGGTAATTCCACTCACCTGCCCTGAGCCCAGTATGATTGAAAGGCAAATTAAGAAAAATTACATTCCAGCAATCCAGGCAGAGCACAAAACTTCCAGAGCTCAAGTGATGGGTACAGCCTGGGAGTGAAGGGGATGGGGCTGGGACTCTCTAACAGCAGCAGGTCCTACAGGGTGAAGGGGACAGGGCTGAGACTCTCCTCTAACAGCAGCAGGTCCTATAGGCAGAGGTCCTTTACACACACAGACAAGTCTCATTGCACACTGGGAAAGCAACAGGATGGCGATTGACCAGAGTCCTCCTCTGTGGGGACAGTTCCCCGTGGGCACCTCTCCTGAAGAGAGGACGGCACTCCTAGTCTTATCTGAAGGAAGAGCTGATGCTTGTTTACTAACAGGGCTGCTACTCTGAGGGCCTCTCACTCTAAGTCTGTAGAGTGCAGCAGGCACCCCTCTGTGCAAGCCCCCTGGGAGCTAAGGCTCCTTTATCCTGGGGTCCTGGGCATCTTTATTCCAGCTTTGGTTTCTTAGGAACACAGTTAAGGGAACAAGGAGGGGCCATTAAGTCTGCCCTACAGTCAACTCCATACCCCACGTGCTATTGTCACCGCAGGCAGGCGGCGCCCACAGGAGCTTGTGCCCTGCAGGCTTACACCGTAGGATCCCTCAGGCAGAGCTCTGGAGTCTGATTCCCTGTGTGTTTGCCTCAGCAAGAGTTCTCGCCGGCCCAGGCGAGCTTCCCTGAGTGGGAACTCACCTGGATGGCGGACCTACAACACAGGGCCCGACAGAAGACTCAGTGGCAGGACAAGTGTGAGCAGAGGCATCACCCACAACAGTGGGGACGCCAGTCACAGCTCGAGTACCTGGTTCTGGCCCATCCATCTGTCAACCCAGCACGCCAGGGACCTGTCCTTGGTTACAGCAGTTCACAGCAGAGCTATGGCCACTAAGCACACGTCCTCAGATTCTAATCCAGACTGGCCTCAGTCTTCCTACATCCAAGGTGGACGGCCTCCCCTCTTCAGCTGCAAACTGAGAGCCCTACCTGGACCCGGACCGTAAACATGGATGTTCCTGTCCGAACCTTGCTCTGGCCTGACCAAGCTATGGATTAAACCTCCAGAGACAACACCGACCTCTTCTTCCTGCCATCACTCCCACGGAAGCAGCCCTGTGTCACACAGTGACGACGGCAGTAACTGAACGGACTCTGCTTCTTCTACATTACTACATCTTCCTTCTTCCCTCTTCCTCTAGGGCCGGCAGTGACTCAAAGCTGAGGAAGTGCGCTGTCTGCTCTGTGGGGAGCAGCCCCGCTCGGTCACATGTGAGTAGCCATCACCCAACTGTAGCTTTGGAGGATCCAGCTGGGGTGCGGGTGGCTGAGAAGCCCCACAACAGAGGAGACCACAGCTGCTGTGTGCGTGCGTGCGTGCGTGCTTGCATGCGTGCGTGTGTGTGTGTGTGTGTGAAACACGTGCATGCGGTGCCTGGCATCACGATGGGGTCATTGCTTGAGTAGGCTCTCCCACCATCAAATGCTGGGTCACATGATTGACATTAAATGCTGGGTCATGTGACTGACGAATAGGCAGCTCTCAAGCTTGGCCTGGTCATAAAGTCTTCCTCCCTCAGTACCAGCGAGGTTCTGGGTTTAATCTTCCCAGTACCACAAACAAGGTAAAATGGCCTAAAGTTTACTGACATCAGTGTCTCAGAACAGAGTTTAGTTTTAAAGCTTTGAGAGAGCTGGAAACAAGGGTGGTGGGGTCAGCGGTCTTGATGCTTCTGCAGACAAGCAGAGAGAAGGCCCCGGCACCCACAGCAGCTGGCTCATAACCTCAGTAACCCCAGTTCTAGGTGATGCGATGCCCTCTTTGGCCTCTCCGGAAACCAGGCATGGCTGTGATGTACAGAAGGACAGATATGGAGGGAAGAACTCCCACATACGTAACACACAGCAGTAAAAGTCCTGTGTGGCTCGTCAGAGAACAAGGCTCAGGCCACATCTCCTCTCATTCAAGCACCCGTTCTAACAGCAGATAGCGAGACCAGGGCTCTTGCTCTCATGTCAGCTGATCTGGAACTCCATGCTATTAGGATGCATTTCCAAAAGATGAATCTCACACACAGAAAGACATCCCACCAGGTGAGATGGCCTCTACTCTTGACAACCTGTGTTTAGTCCCCGGAACCACATGATGGGCAGCAAGAACTCTATCCTCGGGCTGGAGAGATGGCTCAGCGGTTAAGAGCACTGACTGCTCTCCCAGAGGTCCTGAGTTCAATTCCCAGCAACCACATGGTGGCTCACAGCCATCTGTAATGGGATCCGATGCCCTTTTCTGGTGTGTCTGAAGACAGCGACAGTGTACTCACATACATAAAATAAATAAATCTTTAAAAAAAAATGCCTCCTTTAAAAAAAAAAGAACTCTGTCCTCTGACCCCCCCACATACTGTAACATAATGAAATATTTTTTTAAAGGTAGGCTGTTCAAATAACCGCCTCCTTCCCTCCCACCGCCATCATAGGCCTCCCATATTTTTTATTTAATTTTATACACTTGATTACTTAGTAAACTTGCAAACAACATAAATGTATCACACAGCAAAATTAACCAGGCTGAAGTCTCTATCTTTTCCAGTTGTCATTTGTGACCTGGTTTGGATAGTCTCAACCACCAAAACTCAACAACATGGTACTGTTCACAGTGACAAGGACAGGAACTTGACACTTTGTGTCAAAAGACAACAGGGCGTTTTAGTGAAAGTCTGACAGTGGGAAGACAGCAGACCTTACTTCCCCTGCGGCAGGGCAGGCGCACACGGGCTTGTATGCTACAGCCACACCACAAGTCTTTCAGGGTGGAAGGCCTTGCTCCAGATTGCAGACACACGTGCATCCCAGACTTACTAAGCACAGGAGAGCAATGAGAAAGTAAGGAGGTCAAGGCAGGGGATATGGCTAAGGGATAAGAGTGCTTGCTCTTCGAGCACCGGGACCGAGTTAGAATCCCCAGCACACACATTAAAAGCCAGGCATGGCTGTGTGTGCCTGTTCCCCAGCATTGGATTAGGGGCTGAGGGTAGAGACAGGAAGATCCCGAGTGCTCACCACTCAACTGGCATAGCCAAAACGGTAAGCTTCAGTTTACCCAGAGACCCTCTTACACCAAGGCTGAGCGCCTCAAAGGAAGGAAGGCAGCCACGGTTCCGCTCTGGCCTGAGCATGCGGGGCACATGCACCTACACTGCACAGTGTGTGTATCTAAATACTCGCACACATGTAGCGCTGCTCTTCCCCTGAAAGAAAACAGCCTGGGGTGGTTCAGGGATGGAGGGCTAGGCTCTGGGTTTAAGCCTAGGACTCCAGAGATGGGTCGGCAGTTAAGGTCACTGGCTGCTCTTCCAGACTTAAATCCTAGCACCTATATGGTTGCTCACAACTCTCTGTAACTCCAGTTCCAGGGGATCTGATGCCCTCATATATCTGACCTCCACAGGAACCAGGCACACATGTGAGATATATATGTGTGTGTGTGTGTGTGTGTGTGTGTGTGTGTGTATATATATATATTTATATATTTATATATTTATATAATCTTATACAAGAAAAGAAAGCAGAGGGGGAGAAAACGAAGCCTCCTTTATGCAGACACTCATCTACCATCTAACACGCTGTGTCAGTCATGGGCTAACCCCCAGTCCCTCTACCTCAGAAGCTGCCAAGGGAAGATACTTCTTATCTACGCGCTCTTCCTCCTCTTCATCAGGCGGCGGCTTTGCTGGAGGTGGCGGGCGTTCCCTCTATGGAAGAAAAATAAATAGATTCTACCATCTCTCTTTTGGGTTCACCCTCATTATAGTCCTTGGAAATAAAGAGTTATGAAAGAATTCCCCTAGGACACTGAAGTTGAGGTCCGGTGTCTGAGCAGGTGGAGAACCCCACCCATGGCCATGGCTTCTGACTTCTGCAGCTAAGATCACAAACACCTCCTTCCTCGGCCCCGCTGTGAAGAGGGCAGGGGAAGCTCAGAGCTGAGTCGCTGGCACAAGACTAAGACACAGAAAACTGGAAGCAAAAACGCAGCGGCTCCACTTTCAAACTCCACTGAAGAGAAGAAACTTGAGAGTAAAAGGGCCAGCCCAATAGCTCTTCTAAAGCCAAGCATCCAGTGAAGCAAGGGGAAAAGCAGCCAGAGATGGAAACGTGTCCTTCCTCAGACCCCGGCCTTATCTGCACGCACCAGTAAAAGCCCGAATCCCTCTACCTCCTGCAGCCAGTCAGGGCTGAGCCAGGAGCATCTCAAGCCCCGGAGTCTGAAGTCACCCTCGCTCAAGACACAACATCTCATTTGTTTTTTAAATCAGTGATAGGGTCTCACTGTGTAGCCCAGGCTGTCCTGGAACTTGCTATGTAGGCCAGGATGCCCTTACACTCACAGGGATCCTCCTGCCCCTGCCTCTGAGTGCTGGGATTAAAGGCGTGTGCCGCATGCCCTGCATATCTCGGTTTTAATCACCCCCTTCAATAATGAGAAGCACATGGTTATAGGGAACCCTGTTTGGCCCATTTAGACAGGAGCATGGCCACTAGTCTCCTTAGGGCTGGGACAGGCCAGCTTGTTCTTAAAGGACCATCGGTTCACTTCACACTCAGAGAGTGTGGCTAGATTTTAAAACAAACAAACAAAAAACTTCCTTCACAAATTCAGGCTTCCTGTAACGGGGCTGTAATTGCCATTCTACCCCAACTCGTGGAAGGGGTACAAGTGGACCAAGAGTGGCCAACTTCAGGAACACACGTGACTCTTTTTTTTTTTTTTTTTTTAGTTCTTTTTTTTTTTTTTTTCGGAGCTGGGGACCGAACCCAGGGCCTTGCGCTTCCTAGGTAAGCGCTCTACCACTGAGCTAAATCCCCAACCCAACACACGTGACTCTTGATGGCACGGTGGAAGGCTGGGAGGCCATTACGGCCCAGCATTTCCCTCTGTTCTCTACAGGGCTGGACAGAGCTGGTCCCGGGCGCCACCCCAGGCTGGCGGGTCAGTTCAGTGTTGCTGGAGCAGCTGAGGTGCGGGAGGCAGAACGGTAAAGGCTCCCACCCTGCACGTTGCAGAGGCAGCTGTGTTGGGTTTGGCACCCAAGACTGTCCTGTTCCAACAGCGTCTCTGCTCCGTAGCTCCCCCATGACCCCGTCCTCCCTGGAGTCTCCAGAGGCAGCTCTAGGGCAGCTTATGCTCACACCAGGGCTGTTTGCATTGCACTCCCATGGGGAGGGCCTCAGTTTCTCCACCCTTCCTGGTTCTACTACAAGTGCTGGAACGGACCTAGTCAATGCACCCTGTACAAAGGGACAAGCACAGATCCGCTGTGAAGCCAGCCTGGGGACACGAGTGTGGCAGAAAGTAAAATAAAACAGCAGAAATGGCCCACCTCAGAAGCCTTCCGGACGGTGCAGACCACTGGAGACAGGGAAGGAAACCAAAGTCCCCATGGGTCTCTCCCTCTGAGGCAGATCTGCCACCATCGCCGTGCCATCCACCTACATGGAAGTCTTGGCCATGGTGAGCCAGAGGTCTGAAAACAAGAATGGCTACAGCACACGCATGCAAAGTGCTCACTCGGGATGCTCTTGTTTCTGCTTAAGTACAACCACTACAGAGCCCTGTGGCTTCTAGCAAAGGCACTAGCGCCCCCTACTGGGCGACACCTGCAAGCTCCACTCAAAGCAAACCTTCCCCCACAACTTACAGCGTGGGTGCCAATAGGAAGACCTAACTGTCCACAGAAACACCGTTCTCAGCACGTGCGTGTGTTCACAGTTCTCGCTAACACCTATTCTGCTGGGCTGCCATAGACCGCAGGGCTCATCGAAACCCACACCCAAACGTGTGACTGCATCAGGATATAGTAAGGGTAAGGAGATCACCAGAGACACCAGCGGCCAACAGGAAAAACAAAGGAACACCAACACCTATGCCCCCAAATCTGTACCAAGGTGGCTGGCACTAGGATCCCGTCAGCTGCAGCCGGGTCAGACCTTCACCAGGGTCTGAAAACTCTGTCAAGGGGAAATAAAGAGGGCACAGGGCTGTAAATGTGGAGCACCCTCTAGGGCAGAAGGGGGAGTCAGGAGGGAGTCCTGAGGCGCATGAACAAGACCAGAAGTAAAAGCAGGTACTGGACAACACAGCAGGAGGCAGGACCAAGGGGCACACCAAGGAGAAACACGGCGTTGCTCTCAGAAGCCGAGACAGGGCTCATCGAGAACCAACAGTTGGCGTGTCTAGTAAATGCGCAGTCTGATTAAACCTTGTTATGCCCTCTCCCCTGGACAGGACCGCACCGCCCACCCACGTGGCTGGTGAGGCGAGTGGGACCGGGACATCACTGGATACATCTGTAGAAAACGGAGCACGCACAGCAAGACCAAGGCTTGAGCAGCACTGAGGCTGAGTGAGAGCACAAGACATGGATTTGCTCCAGGGCATGGAGGATGGAGAGCCGCAAACTGGCTACACTGAACTTGCAAACGGCAAACTTCTACCTCAGTGTGAGCTACAGTTTTACCTTCCTGGGCAGGAGAGACTAGACAGAGCGCCCCACAACAGCAGGCGGGCTCAGGGGTCCGGCAGCACACTTTCTCTGGCTAGCACCCCCCTCCCCAGCACCCTACAGGCTCAGGCCGGGGCCACATACAGGCCTCACTCCAGCAGCCCGTGCTCCGGTGGCCTCGGCCTCCTTGTTCACGGAGTCTCTGTCCGACGATCGCCCACTGGCCGTGCTGTCCAAGGAATGGCAGGACACAGCGTTGTAGAGCGCCTCGTAGGGACCCTCCTCCTCAGCGAGGATGTCAGAATCAAGAGTCGGCTCAGTCACTGCCTTCTCCACACTCCCTGGAGGAGAGGACAGAGGGCGAATGATTGGTATGATGGTATGAGAGGGCAGAGTCCGTCCCCGACTTCTCTGTGATAGGAGCTCGCCCAGCACTGGTCCATCGGGAAAACTGTGACTTTGCTAAGGGACCGGAACTGATTTTCTCTAAGTCAAAACAGGGAGATGAGGCTCAGCAGTGACAGAACTCTACTCTTTATGCACACATCCAAGGGTCTAGCTCCCACCAAAAAAGGAAAGGACAGTAGTTATATGAGGGGCTCCTCCCGTGCCCTTGGTAAACTCCCTGGCATCTCAGTGCCTGCAAACATCACCTTAGCCTGAAAACGCAGCTGAATGCGTAACTGAAACTTTAAACTGGTACGTTTGTTTGTTTGCGGTTTACTTCTAAGGTAGGGTCTCACTATGTAGCCCTGGATGACCTGGGACTCTCACTCTGTAGACCAGGCTAGCCCTAGCCTTGAACTCACAGAGATCTGCCTGCCTCTGCTTCCTAAGTGCTGGGATCACAGGTGTGTGTCATGTCCAGCCTCCACTTTTTGGGTCCTTCCTTCCTTCCTTCCTTCCTTCCTTCCTTCCTTCCTTCCTTCCTTCCTTCCAAGATTTATTTATTTTACGTATATAAGTACACTGTAGCTGTCCTCAGACACACCAGAAGAGGGCATCAGATACCATTGCAGATGGTTGTGAGCCACCATGTGGTTGCTGGGAATTGAACTCAGGACCTCTGGGAGAGCAGTCAGTGCTCTAACCACTGAGCCATCTCTCCAGCCCCCTACCTTTTGTTTTGAGACGGGGTTTTAAATGCTTTAATCTAAACCCTGAAGCCTTTCTAAGATAAGGTGCTCCGTGATTAAATGGCTGTCTGCTCAGTGCTGGGATCCAACCGTGACTGCAGAGTCACTGTCAGAGATGGCATCTCTGAGTGGTGTAACAGTCACAAACGTCAGGGTGAGCGAATGCCTTCAAAGTGAATGACCCAGGCCAAGGAAACCGTGTGTGTGGGTGTGAGGCTGGGGTGTGAGGCTGGGGTGTGACTCGGGTGTGAGGCTGGGGTGTGAGGCTGGGTGTGACTCGGGTGTGAGGCTGGGGTGTGACTGGGGTGTGAGACTGGGGTGTGAGGCTGGGGTGAGAGGCTGAGGTGTGAGGCTGGGGTGTGAGGCTGGGGTGTGACTGGGGTGTGACTGGGGTGTGAGGCTGGGGTGTGAGGCTGGGGTGAGAGGCTGGGGTGAGAGGCTGGGGTGTGAGGCTGGGGTGTGACTGGGGTGAGAGGCTGGGGTGTGACTGGGGTGAGAGGCTGAGGTGTGAGGCTGGGTGTGACTGGGGTGTGACTCGGGTGTGAGACTGGGGTGTGAGGCTGGGGTGTGACTGGGGTGAGAGGCTGGGGTATGAGGCTAGGGTATGAGGCTGGGGTGTGACTGGGGTGAGAGGCTGGGGTGTGATTGGGGTGTGACTGGGGTGTGAGGCTGGGGTGTGACTGGGGTGTGAGGCTGGGGTGTGACTGGGGTATGAGGCTGGGGTGTGACTGGGGTGTGACTGGGGTATGAGGCTGGGGTGTGAGGCTGGGGTGTGAGGCTGGGGTGTGAGGCTGGGGTGTGAGGCTGGGGTGTGAGGCTGGGGTGTGACTGGGGTGAGAGGCTGGGGTGTGACTGGGGTGAGAGGCTGGGGTGTGACTGGGGTGAGAGGCTGGGGTGTGACTGGGGTGAGAGGCTGGGGTGTGACTGGGGTGTGAGGCTGGGGTGTGAGGCTGGGGTGTGACTGGGGTGAGAGGCTGGGGTGTGAGGCTGGGGTGTGACTGGGGTGTGAGGCTGGGGTGTGAGGCTGGGGTGAGAGGCTGGGGTGTGACTGGGGTGTGAGGCTGGGGTGTGAGGCTGGGGTATGAGGCTGGGGTGTGACTGGGGTGAGAGGCTGGGGTGTGACTGGGGTGTGACTGGGGTGAGAGGCTGGGGTGTGACTGGGGTGAGAGGCTGGGGTGTGACTGGGGTATGGCTGGGGTGTGTGGCTGGGGTGAGAGGCTGGGGTGTGACTGGGGTGTGAGGCTGGGGTGAGAGGCTGGGGTGTGACTGGGGTGAGAGGCTGGGGTGTGACTGGGGTGTGAGGCTGGGGTGTGGCTGGGGTGAGAGGCTGGGGTGTGACTGGGGTGAGAGGCTGGGGTGTGACTGGGGTGAGAGGCTGGGGTGTGACTGGGGTGAGAGGCTGGGGTGTGACTGGGGTGAGAGGCTGGGGTGTGACTGGGGTGTGAGGCTGGGGTGTGAGGCTGGGGTTATTAGACTGGGGGTAGGAGGAGCTTGAGAACGCTGTGCAGACAGGCCAGAGCCCGAGGCCATCCCCCTTTCGTGTTGCTTTACTGTCCATTACCATCTACGTTAGGGACACTGTCACCACTGTCTTTAGGATTTACTTTATCTCCGTCATTATCATACACTGGCTTCTCAGCAAACCGGAAAGGACTCGGCCAATGATGACCACCTACCACCCAGACCACTCTACCCGGGCGACATATCACCACTACTGCCACCTGCACGACGACTGACCAGCAGACCTCATTAGGCACTTGCTTCGGACCAGCTGCTCCCACACCAGCTTGTGTTGGAAAGGAAGCGACACTGACCACACCTTGAGATGATCCTGCCAACTACAGATGTACAAAACAGAGCCAGCGTGGGGGTGGAGACGTGCTCAGAGGTTACAAGCACTCTCTGTCCTTGTAAAAGGCCAGCGCTTGTTCCTGGCACCTACACGACAGCTCACAACCATCTGCAGAACCCGACACCCTCTCCTGACCTCCGCGGGCTCCTGCCTACAGGCAGTGCACACACACACACACACACACACACACACACACACACACACACACATATGCACACAGAGACACAGACACACACACACATACACACACAGTTTTGTTTAAAAAAAAAAAAAAAAAAAGACAGGGTCTTACTATGTGGCCCTGTCTGGCCTGGAACTAGCTATGCAGACCAGGTCTTGAACTCCCAGAGCTGTCTGTCTGTCTTTCAAGTGCCTGGTTGAATTAAGAAGTGTAAAGGGAACAGAAGGACAGACCACACCCACAGCAGAGCTGCCTGTGCCCACGGACGTCTTAGCTTGGAGACAACAGAGCATCCTGACGACCCTGCAGTTACCATTTCAGTGAAGAGCTTCCCACTTTGCCCAAGAACGAACAGTTCCTCTCGGGCCTCACAGAACCTCACCCAGAGACTTTGGGGCTATGGCGTCTGTGCAGGAGAGGAGAGGTAGCTGGGCTGTGGAGGTCTTGTCTACATCTTTCACACTTCTTCTTCCGGTCATGTGGTCTGTGAGGATAAGTGGTAAAGACAGAAGCTGCACTAAGCATGGTGCACTGTAGGTTAGCCATGGCTGGCCCAGGGGCAGTGTGGTGATGCACACGTACCTTCAATCAGCGCAGCTATCTGCTGGCTCTTCTGAGAAGGCAGGTCTCGGACAGTGTCAAGGGCAGTCAGGCCACGGTTGTCCTTGATGTTGACGTCGATTCCTAGAAAGGGAGACAGATGGACAGACAGGGGAGTGAGCGTGTCTGGGCCAGCCTCAGAAGCCAAGTCCAAGGACAGCCCTAGCTTTGAGGCAGCACAGCGAGCATTCTTCACTCACGGCCGGCTGTCAACAGTCGGGTGTCCCGGGACCGACCGAGTCCCACAACCCTAACCGCACACGTGCGTGCGCGGGTCTCAGACACCACCTGGCCCGTGGGATCAGCGCTGCCAGCCTCACCTGCAGCCAGCAGGATTTGCACCACATCGGTCTTGCCGAACAAAGCAGCTTCATGCAAAGCACTGCCCATCTCCGTCTGGAAGGCAAACGAGAGCGCGAGGCGAGTCACGTGACAGACGGGACGTGGGTGAGGAGGGATGGCAGTTAAGCTACACAGAGCCCCCTGGGGGCCCTTCACCCTTCCGAGGTCCACACGGCAAGGCCACTGTGTGCTATCTCGGGCCAGGGAGCTTGTGAACTCCCACTGTTTATGGGGAGGCTGACCAGACCAGTAAGACTTGTGCACGCTCCGCCTGCCGGGTGAGGGCATCGGAGCACCTCATGGTCCAAGTGGAGAGTCAGCACCAAGCCTAAGGAAGGAAGATGACTGAAGCACTGAAGCCCTCCATCAGAGAGGATGGCTGGGTCACACAGCAGTTGAGGCTTTGGCAGTGTAAAAAGGTGGCCCTGGAGTGTGTACGGGAAGGTAATGAGCCTTTCTGCTTTTTTTGAGACGGCCCAGGAGCGCATCTTTTCAGGGGTTAATGACCATCTCAGACCCTGAAGAGAAACGTGCAGAATCACTAGACTCACTCCAGAGCTCATCTGCTTCTAAAATGTCAGGGCAGGACAAGGGACACACGGAAGCACGTGAATGTGATGTGGAAACACAAGCAGCCCAGCAGCACTGTCCTCGTGCCTCTCCCAAGGACATCGTCCCTTACGCCACAAGAGACGTCCGGCTTGCTACCTGGTAGTTGCTGTCCATGCCGGCGTCCAGCAGCACCTGCACCACGGCCTTGTGGCCGTTCCTTGCTGCCAAGTGCAGGGGGGTGTGCTTCCTAGTGCTGCAGCTCAGGAGATTGGGGTGCGCACTCAGCAGCAGCTTCACCACCTCCAGCCGCCCGTACAGCGCCGCCAGGTCCAGCGGGGTTTCAAATTTGTTGTTGCGCATGGTGGGGTCCGTGAGCTCCTCCAGCAGGGCCTTCACTACCTCCGTGTGGCCGTACTGTGCCGCGCAGTGCAGGGCTGTCTCGTTGTCGTTGTTCTGAGGGTCAACAAGAGCGTCTTATCAGAAAGGTGTGGGGTGGGGGACTGACCCTGCCCTGCCTGGGTAATCACCCGTAAAACCGCTGAAATTTCAATGAGGAAAACAGCAGCAATACTTGGGGACTCATACAGCCAAACTCCGGGTGCCGCCCCCAAAGCTCAGCCTGGCTGCTCCTGCTGGCTTCGTCCGGCCACAGACCCTGCATGAGGGGAGCATCCTGAACACTTGCAGTCTGAAGCCCCGGCATGCATGGACACCGTATCACTGATATTGCTTCACTGTAAATTTCAACTGGCTTTACGAGCATTTCTTTGTTGAGCCTGTGGTCCTGATTCTGGTTGGTCACCAGCCATACCCTTCCACACAAGCTTTATAAGGAGAGATCATCATCCCGGTAGCTTCTTGCATGCAAATCAGTCAGCCGGTAAGGAGAGCGACAGAGCAGAACACCGCAAACCACTCTAAAGGTAGCAGCCAGCAGCCATTCCCCAGGAAGAAGGCACAGGCTCAGGCCTGAGGGCAATGGGACCCTCTCCTGTCCCAGGCTTACCGCGGAGGGGCGCATGGGCCAGTGCACACAGCTTCTACCACTTAAGAGAACGGGCACAGGGGGAAGGCCTTCTCACGTAAGAAAGGGACAGTCCTGGGATGGTTGGTGGGAGAGGTGCAAAATATTCCAGTGCGACACTGCCCTCCATTCGACTCATAGGCTGAGGGCCCCTGATGCCAACGTAGTCTCCAGGACACAGAGTCTGGGGTAGAGTCAGAGAACTCTGTGCTTTTTCAACTGTCGGACACAGTGTGCGAGCCATCTCGACTATGTTCTCTGCTGAGACTGACGGCACGTGACTGAGGCAGACAGCGCTCTACAGAGCGCCTCAGTCCACCCAGGCAGTGCCCACTGCTTTGGGGGGAGACACGGCTTGAGAGCACCCGTCCTGAGCCAATACTGTGCACCTTCCTGGAGCCCCGAGTTAAAGATTAACTATGTCTACAGTTGGTTTAACCCTGTTAGTGGCATTAAAAGGAGCAGACGAGGAGTTACCCACGCGTGCGTCAATCCCATCTGCTTTTGACTACATTTTGTTGTTTTCTTTTTTTTTTTTTTTTTTTTTTTTTTTTTTTTTGGTTTGTTTCCCAGCTAAACGAAAATGGGCGAGAAAGATTCAGAGCTGCTGAGACCAAGGCCCCAAGCGGCCAGTGACGGCTAAGAAATGTTTAAAACCCAAACAAGAACAGGAGGAGTTGCAGCGGTGGTGGTGGTGGGGCACACATGCAGAGATAAAAGGCACACAAACACACAGAACACGGATGAAGGAACCAGAGTGCCAGTACGGCCAGCCAGAGCAGCCACAGGACACAGCCCTCAGTGGCCTCTGGCAACACGCCGGCCCAGAGAGGGAACCCGGAGGTCTGGAGGAAGGACAAACTCTGCACAGAAAGCAAACTGTTGGGCTGGTGTGCCCAGTGGTCATTTCCACCTCCTACCGAGCTAGGGCCTAGGGCCCCTGAGCAAACTCAGGGCTGTCACCTCACTTCCTTGAGACAAAAACAGCTCTATCGGAAGAGCTGGTGGGAGCTTTCTTTAGAGCGCACCCCGAAGATGGTTAAGAGGAGTCTCTGAGTTTTCTATCTCAACTTGTGCATGACAAATAGGGCCAAGAAAGGTCATTCGCTAAAACTTGTCAACTATGAAACAAATCATTACAGCCATGGTGCCTTCTCCCTCTCCTAGGTTGTATAGAAGAAAGTAGGGCTCAGGCACTGAAAAATCATAAAGCTATAAAGACTAAACTGCCCAGCGAGGGATGGAGGGAGAGAGGAGGGCAGACAGACACATAAAGAACATGCTGGAAGTCTGGCTCAGTGAGTGGTGGAAGAGGTGCTTAGCACGCAATAGGCCCTGGGTTTAGTCCCTAGTGTAGCCCAGCAAAACAACGAAGCAGAAAGACACGGGGAGTGTGTTTAGGTTTGCTTGCTTGTTTTCATTGGCCATTGGCTCTAACTAGGACGAAGACAGCTGTCCCAAAGCTGTCCTGCTAGGCGCAATCTTGGTCAGCCCTGGCACATGGCCTGCCTGGTGTTCAACACTGTCTGACCACACCTCCCTGGCACAGTATGCAAGCATCTGAGGGTGTATTGATTTTGTCGGACACGAGCTGGCGGTTAGCTTTCTTGGGTTGTCTGTGGTGATCACTGGCCACCACACGCTCTCCTGTTTCCTCTTGGAGTTGACAGCTGTCTGGTTAAGGAGTCCTCTGGCTCACGGGTCCTCAAGAGGGGCAGTGAACCAATAGAGAGGCACAGATTGCCCTCTAGCTGGTGAGCTATGGCCATCCCTCTCTTTCTTCCCTTCTGAACAACGCTGTAGTAACCAGCTTACCGAGATTCTGCACTGGGCGAAGGCCATTTGGTCCAAGCCAGCCTTGAACCTGATACGAAAGCCTTTCCCAAACCCTCCATTCCTACTCGCTGAGAGTAAGTTTTCCCGCTATACTCTATGTCTAAGAAAAACAGACTATTCCTTTCTGCAGTCTCCACTGGACTTTATATATGTGATTTACAGATATACAAATTCAGCAGCGAGCAGAAAAAAAAGTCATACAGAAACATGTCCACAGTCACCTTCTCCCGAACCTGTTGAGAGCATCCCGTTACAGCCAGGCCCAGGCATCCCTGTGGATAGAGGCCTGTGCTAAGGAGCCAGAGCCGTAGCTCTCTGCACCTCGGTGCAGGTTCTAGAAACATAAGCGGGAAGAATGGCAGAACCATGTGTCCAAAGTTAAGACAACAGGAAAGTGAAGGCTGACCCCGGAACGGCAAAGGAGATGAGCTCCCTCGAGCAGTGCGATGTGGAAAAGCACGCCCGTCCAACAGCAGAAAGGAGCCGGGAGCCTGGGAGCAGATGCTCCATGTGTCATTAGGAAAAGCACGGAGGTGAGAAGGAAGGACAGTCTGCTCAGGTAAAAGGGTGAGGACTCCTCCAGGCAGGAAGTTGGCTCAGACCAGTACATCTCAGACAGACACATTTAGGAACTATGAGGGGCTGAAAAGAAATTGGTGACTTGCCCAACTTCAGCTTTGGCCAGGAAAGCTGTTAGAGTGTAAGAGCACGTGGAAGGACAAACCTGTAATCCCAGCAGTCAAGAGTCTGAGGTAGGAGATGGAGGATCGTGAGTCTGTGAGTTCAAGGTCAGCCTGAACTTCACAGCCGGAACTTGTCTCAAAACAAGGGCTGGGTATTTTATTCAGCAGCATGTGTTTGCCTAGCAGATTCAAGACTCTCCTGAGAAGCATCTTCAGCCCCTATCCCTCTAAAGAAGGAAACCACTGTCCTCAAGGAGACAGCCACACACCCAGAAGGTGTTACTTCTATGGCATTTCCACCCCAAGCATGTAGCCTGCATCTAACCGCCAGAGCAACAGTGTTGCGATTGGTGTGTGATAAGAATGACAAGTGGGGGGGGGAAAGGAGGGAGTAGCAGGAAGGAGGGAGGGAAGGAGGAGGAAGGGGAAGGAGAAAGGTAAAGAAATGAATGACTGGGCTGGAGAGATGGCTCAGTGGTTAAGAGCACTGCTCTTCCTGAGGTCCTGAGTTCAAATCCCAGCAACCACATGGTGGCTCACAACCATCTGTAATGGGATCTGATGCCCTCTTCTGGTGTGTCTGAAGGCAGCTACAGTGTACTCACACAATAAAATAAAAATCTTTAAAAAAAAAAAAAGACACCAAGGACAAGTTAGATATATAAAAGAGCTTTCAGCATATTTATGGGGACAACAACACAAGGACACAACTAAGTATGGAATCCCATGGCATAGCAAAGGGTCCCATGTGGAAGTGGGTTAGCTAAATGGAGGTGACAAGTCCTAAAATAGACTTCAGAGCTAACAGAGGACTCTTAACTTTGGAGGAGAGGCCAGAGATTAAACTCACTGCTGAACTGAGACAAAGGCTGACACTTACACTGTAGTTTTTAGGTTAGAAATCTGTTAAAAGTATCAGTCAATATTCTAAATGTCTTTAACAAAGCACAGTATGCAATGTAGATGGCTAACTCATAAATGTACATCTAGGTGAAGAATCACAAAGTCAACCACCTCAGCGCTATCTACAACGTGGCTTTAAAAGCACATCACAGGGGGTTGGGGATTTAGCTCAGCGGTAGAGCGCTTGCCTAGCAGGCGCAAGGCCCTGGGTTCGATCCCCAGCTCCGGAAAAAAAAAGAAAAAAAGAAAAAAAAAAAGCACATCACGGGCTGGAGAGATGGCTCAATGGTTAAGAGCACTGACTGCTCTTCCAGAGGTCCTGAGTTCAATTCCCAGCAACCAAATGGTGGCTCATAACCATCTGTAATGGGATCCGATGCCCTCTTCTGGTGTGGCTGAAGACAGCCACAGTGTACTCACACAACACACAACACACAACACACAACACACAACACCACACACACACACACACACACACACACACTTTTTTTTTTCTTTAAAGAAAGAAATGAATGACTACCCACTTTGAGGACAAGCGGCAAACGCGCAAACAGCCCTGCAACGGCCCTGTGTTGTGAAATACTTGCCATCAATCTTCCATTTTCCTAATGTAGTGACTGTATCACTCAGGTCTCCTCGCTGTTTTCAGACAAGGTCCTGTGGTACTCCCTGGCTGGCCTGCACTCACCAGGGAGCCCAGGCTAGCCTCAGCCTGTGGGCCAGGATTCCAGGCATGCCCCACAGTGTTTGGCTTCATAAGGGGGTGTCTTTGCTCTCTAATTTCCACTGAAAAGCTGATTAATACTAAAGCTAAGTTTTTGGAGTCAAGACACCAACAGCTTAATCGCAAATGCATCGCCAGCCAATGGCCACAGCTGCACAGGGCGGCGAGAGAAAGGCAAGGGCAGAACGCTCCCAGCTGTGCACACGTAGTCTGCACTGCAGTCCGCAGCCTCAGTTGTGCAAGCTGAGACTCCCTCCAACGGAAAGTTTGTCAATTGCTGCTGGTGCTGCTGATGCAGTCAGCTCAAATTCAAGGGTCTTCCAGCTCTGGGACATGACTGGTCAGAAAAACTGGCTACTGCTTGCTGTGTGACAGTCAGACAGGGCGGAAGCTGTTCTAGAGCAGGGGCACATGGCTCCCACAGTTCCACAGTACCCGCCGCTGGCTGTCATTTTTCCAGGCTTATGCGGCCGACTGGAAAGGAAAAGTGTTGAGAGGGAACAGGAGAACTTGAGGGATCCAAGTGTTCCCCAAGTGGTGCTGAGACTTCTAGGCTTGTACCCAAGCCAGACGGGATTTAGCATTCACACACATGTTAGTAAGGCAAAGCCTAGCTGTGAGCCAGGCTAGTCTAACCCCATTCGGTCAGGACAAAACTGTCGGGTGAGAGCAAGGGGACTCCAGAAGGTGACTCCTCAGCACATACACATGCCACTCAAGGGAAGCAAGCACAGGACAGCACCAGGCAGGAGTGTACACTGACCCAGACTTTTACTCTTCTGTCCTTGAAACCAAAGACAGGGAAAGCACTTTCAAGGACCAAAGGCCCAGCCTTTAGTCTGAGCATTAAAAACCAATTTAACCAAAATGGAGACAGCCTCCTCAGGCCCCACTTGAGTACACTGAGAGCAGCTTTGCTCCACACCCACCAGCCCTGGAGACAGGTTACACGGTGCCTTTCCAGAATAGCACAGGTATTTTAGGCCATCGCACACAATCTTACCTGCCAGATACTTTCCCCTCATGAATGTAACTCCAAAACAACCCAGCAAAGGCGCTGGTAACATCCCAGTTTATAAAAAGGGAAACCAAGGCTTGGAGCAAACATCGCTAACTCGGGCAGCAGCCTGGCTGGAAGTCTTTGATCTGGAGCTGAGCTGTCTCCCGCTGCTCTACCAGCAAGAGCCTAACAGTGACTGCCTACTCCACGGCCTCTGAAACCAGCACAGGAGACTTAGAAAGCGATGACGTCCCTGTCACATGCAAACACTGTAAACCCTGGGTGCTTCCTTGGCCTGGGGCTGCTGCATTCTGGATAAGCACAGAGCAGGAATGAGGACCATTTGTGTCCAGACCAGAGAGCACCTGCAGAGCTGGGAAGACCACTCAGCTGGGAGAGAGCCTGCCCTGCAAACACAGGGGATGAAAAGGTGGTGAGCACTCCAGCACGAGGCGGGGGAATCCTGGGGAGTCACTGCCAACCAGTCTAGCCAATCAGCAAGTTCCAGCCTCAGGGAGAGACCCTGTCTCAAAACTTAAGGTAGAGAGTGATTGAGGAAGACATTCGACATTGACCACTGACCTCTGGCCTTCTACACATACACACACACACACACACACACACACACACACACACACACACCCCACTCATACACATGGGCATGGGGGAGCAGAGACAGACAGACAAAGGGAAAGGGAAAGACAGAGGCAAAGAGGGAAAAAAGCAGGTACATGCACATCAGCCCAAACTTCATCTGAGTAAAACTCAGGGATACTCGTTTAGCCTGTGAAACAAGAAGAAGCCACACCCACCAACTACTAAGTCCCGCCTCTTTACGGAGATGCTGCCTGGTGAGGTAGGCAGTGGCTGGCCAGGTAGGTCCAGCAAAAGCCACTGCAGTCACCAGGCCAATGTTCTGAGCTCCTGCTTCAGAGCCGCTCATGAGCAACAGTGGGAAGGGAGAGAGAAGAGATACTGGAGACTGGAGGGCCAGGAGGCCCCTGCGAGGAGCACTCCCAGGAAGAAAGCGCCAGCGGTTTCTGAAAGAACAGCATGTGGTCACCTATGTCTTGGCCCCCACATCACCACCAGAGCTAAAACCCAAGGTTCTACTCCCAAAGGAGCCTGGAGAGCAGAGGAAAAGGAAGAGGCTTTGATCCTAAGCAGCACGGCTCAACTGTTTTCTGTGCTTGCTGAGAAGCCAGCTGACTTGTTTGATGGCCCTCTCTGTGGACTCCCCAGGACTGTACGAGTCACACACACACAGTAGGCTTACAGTGTGGTCCTACTTTCTACTCTTGCTGCTCGGACGCTCCCAACCTTCCCGGGAGCGTATGCTTTTAAAACTAAGGCCTCGGCCCACCGTGTTGTGATTTCCCTAGACAAGCCAAAAGCAGATGGGCTGAAGCAGGCGGCTCGAGGGTGATGAGGAGGAGCCCAGGAGGAGGGTCAGAGGGCCGCAGCGGAGGGGCAGCATGGAGAACACAGGACGACGTGGGGGTCCTGGCCGGATGTACACACCTTGGCATTGATATAAGGGTCAAAGGGGCCGTACTTTTTGAGTTCTTTGATCTCAAGAGCATTCTACAAAAAGGAGAGGAAAAGACAAAGTGGTGATGAAGCGGATGAAATATCTCAAAGCAATATTAGCCCTGAGGCCCGATGCTAGGACAACCCAGATCTGAGCTCCCGCGGCTGATGGAGTGAGCTCACGAGAGCAGCTCCAGGGAAACTCATCGGATCCACATGCCCGCTGGAGCCACGCTGGTGGCTTCAAAGTCAAGGTGGTGCTGCAGCTGCCTGGATCCCATGTGTGCTTCCGGATACTTTGGACATCCTGCCCAATTGCTGCCTGCAAAATTTACGCACTGGGCTGCCACCCTCCTATCCTGGGGTACTCCAGGCTGGAGGCAGCTGTGAATGAGATAAGCTAGCACACCCAAGTGGCTCAAAACCCCAAGCAGCCATGTTTCGAGGCAAGAGTGGGTGGAGACAGTGTTAGGCATGATGGCTGAGAGTGGCTGAGGGGAGGATCTCCATGGGTGGCCGGTTCCAACACTGAAGGGCATTAGTTACAAGCAAGCTTCTCTGTGCGCTTCCTTCAGAGAGAAGACTGTCCCTTCAGTCAGGAGAATCACACTTAGGCTCTAAGAAAGCAAGTGTAAGGCCGTCATCACTCCGTCACACAGGCACCCTTCACCAATGGCCTGAGGACCTGCTGCTTACCTACCTGGAAGCTTCTTCCCCCCTCCCCGCCATGAAGGAACACAGGACTGACGATCACTGCTTATACCCAGTCTCCAGACAGAGGCCTCGGGAACCCACGTGGTTTCCCGCTGGTATCTCAGTGGAAACCTATGTGGGCCTGGCTGGAAGGGGACTTGCCAGGTGATGTCCTAGGGTCTGAGGATGAACCCCATCTACTCCACAGAGAGGAACAGCCTTCTGGGGCTGTATCGTGAGGAAGACAGCTCTGGGTTCACTCAAGTGCAGCACAGTGCAGTCAAAGCAGCAGGGGCCAAAGTCCAGACATGGGGGCCACGGGAGCCTTTGTCACTGAGAACAGAGAAGCTATCCCCAAAGTTGATTCTCTTCTCTCTTTTCTTTTCAGTGTATGCTTGCCATCAGAGTGGCGTCGGAGGACACCGGAAATGATCTGTGTGCCACTGGATCACTCTGACCTGCGTCCACATGGCTTTTTCTAGCATCAGCACAAATACTCCCATTTCTGCGCATTGTGATGTCTGTGAAGTAGCAGGATGGTTCACACAGCACTGACTAACGCTGGAACTGCTGTGCTGGCTACGTGTTGGTGGTGTAAGCAGAAATTATAATTAATGCAATCTCTACGGTTTGAAACTAATTCGACATGATTTCGAAAGATTTGCATCAACTTTTATATATTCAACACTGTGAATCTGTGTGTGTGTGTGTGTGTGTGTGTGCACGTGCATGTGTGAAATTCTAGTACAAATCTGCATGAGTTAACTGTATATAAAAATGTATCCTCCAGGCTGGGCGAGGTGGTACACACCTTTAACCCCAGCACTTGGGGAGGCAGAGGTAAGTGTCTTGGGTTCGAGGTCAGCCTGATCTACAGAGTGAATTCTAGGAAAGCCAGGGCTGCACAGAGAAACTGGGTCTTGACAATAAAAAAAAAAAAAAACAAAAAAAAAAAACAAACAAGATGTAGCCTCCAGAACATGGTCCCCCACCCCTCCTGAGGAGGGAGGGTCATGTCTAGGGAACAGAGGAACTATGTCGAGGACACCCTAAGTGCATGAGGCCAGAGCAGAGGGAAGACGCTCTCTCCTGACCTGTTCGTTGACTCTGGTGTGCGAGGGCCCCTGGTGGATGAGCAGCCGCACTATCTGGGCATCTCCTTTCCACGCTGCCAAGTGCAGTGGGTAGCAGCCTTTCGAGTCAGCAACGTTGGTCAGCGCATCGTTCCTCAGAAGAACCTCGACCACATCCCTAGAAAGCAAAAAACACCCATGAGCTTATAAGTCTTCCCACGGGTGTACCGCAAATTACTCTCTGACCCTATCTTTGGAAGGCTAGCCTCTTCTGAGGCCAATGCCAGGTTTACTCCTAAAGCCCACAGCTACCAGTATGTGGCTGCTAGGTGGCTGACTCACGGTGACCAATGACTCACCTTCTGGGGCCTTTCGAGGTAATCCATCCATGTCCTGCTACTTAGAAAACATCTGGACTCCTTGTCTAAACGGTGCATTAACTCCCTACTTTGTGATAGATAAATAGCATTGGGGTGGAATCTGCATGACAATGGTTACACTCGAAGAATGATGTCCTTCACTACCTATCCCAGTGCCTTGGGGTGTGGGAGCCGAGAGAGAACAGCAAAACCAATGTCACAGACCTAAGTCAGACACACAGAGGGGCATCTCAAAGCTCTGAAAAGAAGCCTCTCTGGCTTTCTTCCTGGCGACACTGCTAATGAGGCAGACATGCACGTGTGAACATCCCCAAGCACACAGAGCCAATGAAAACCTGCCTGTGGGGGCTGGAGAGATGGCTCAGTGGTTAAGAGCACTGACTGCTCTTCCAGAGGTCCTGAGTTCAATTCCCAGCAACCACATGGTGGCTCACAACCATCTGTAATGGGATCTGATGCCCTCTTCTGGTGTGTCTGAAGACAGCTACAATATACTTATATATAAATAAATAAATCTTTAAAAAAGAAAAGAAAACCTGCCTGTGAATACAGACAGGCAGGCCCTGGAGAGGAGCCTCGCTAATAAACTGACACCTTGGAGTTGAGGGGTCACATTAATTTGGGCTTTCCCGACTACTTGAGAGGGGTCTCGGTATATTTCTTTTTTTTTGCTTTGTGTGCACGCATATGTACGCATGCAGAAGTCAGAAGATAATCTTTGGAAGTCATTTCTCTACATCTATATGTGGGCCCGAGGGGTCAAACTCAGGCCACCTGGAACACAGCAAGTGCTTTACCCTCTGAACCATCACCCTGGCCCTGGATTTACCTTTAGAGGTGTTTTAGAAAAGACAAGGTGTTCACGTTTCAAGTTGAGAAAAGATCAACGCTGGAGCGAACACTCATGGTGCACCCCCTGCACGATGGCGTCCGTCAGCTTGGTCACACTGGGTCAGTAACAGAATCCTGCAACGTGGGCTGAGCCCGTTCCTTGCTATTACAATGTAAACCGGGGGCTGAGGGTGTCATGGGTTAATGGCGGAACGTGCACCAAAGAAAAGGGCAGGGCGATGTCAGTGAGGCTCACGGCTCCGGCTCACCGGACTACACTCATACAGCTCTTCTCCCCTCGGGCTTTGCTTTCCATTCTCCACACCAGCTTTTCTGTCCCCCTGTTTCTGTTCTTCCACATCTGGGCAAATTCACCTCGCGCCCTGTGACTTCGGCCTGTGCTGCGCTGAGCCTTCAGTGTCATCCACTGATAACTCTCGGCTCCCCAGAGCTCAGCCTCCCCAGGAGCCTCTCCACACCGATTTCCCACTCAAATCCTGACCACCTCGGCTGCCTTGAGGGGATGCAGTGGGCCAGACACACACTTTGTCTCTGTTACATGGCTCGGTATGTTTGCAAGGCTGACCTTATGAGGAAAGAATGACAGCAGGCAGGACAACTATCCTGACAGAACGCTAGCTCTTAGGACCCTTCCATCTACTGTGTTCATCAGGGGATGGGCACCGTGGGGCCCCAGTGTGCTCCTCACGGTGCCATCACTGTGTGATCCTGGAGCCCTCGATGGGAAGGACCACAAAGAGAGAAGGTGAAATACACTTTTGTCTAAAGACTTCCCTGGGGCTGGTAGAAAAGGAGCACCGTGTGCTGAAGGGAAACTTGGTTTCTGCACGCACTGTGCAGTCTGCTTCTCTCTGTGCTCGGGGCCCTGCCGAGCCAGCCTCATAGGAGATAGACACACCTGAGCCGGGCTCCTCGGAGTGAGCAGGGGAGGAGGCCCTGGTACTTACCTGTGGCCATTCAAAGCAGCGTGGTGTAGTGGCGTGTAGCCGGTGCTATCTACGCAGTTCACATTCGGCCCTCTCCACATGCTAGAAGGAAAAAGAAAGAGGTATATATATATATATATATATATATATATATATATATATATATATATACATATATATATAGTTTTTTTTCTTTTTCTTAAGATTTTATTTCTTATGTATGTTGAGTACACTGTCGCTGTCTTCAGACTCATCAGAAGAGGGCACCAGACCCCATTACAGATGGCTGTGAGACACCATGTGGTTGCTGGGAATTGAACTCAGACCTCTGGAAGAGCAGTCAGTGCTCTTAATGACTGAGCTATCTCTCCAGTCCAGAGAGAGAGAGACTTTAAAGGCTGAAGTCACAGCAAGGTCAGAGATATCTGGCTAACAGTGCAGTAGATAAGCAAACCAGAGGTCTCCGCAGACTACTCGGGTGGACAGCAGGTGCACAGCACCTGGAGTCGGGTACTGTGCAAGCCACACTGTCACCCAGGGGCCAGGTCCACCTCTGCTGGCCCACCTGGGCTGCACTATTTACTCAGTTTGGAACTTTGGCCTCTGAGTACTCCCAAATAACCAAGATGTCATCCAAACAGCACAAAACCAAAACACCCAGCCAGGCATGGGTGCTGAGAACCACCCTGTTCTGGTGAGTGAAGCCAGCAGGTACCTGAGTATAATCTCAGACTGCACCTGACAGGGTCAAAAGCGCACCAGGATACATTGAGTTGAGAAACAAATCAGACTGTGTCCCCCTTCCTTCAAAAACACAGTTGGCTTAAGGGAAGAGTGGATTGGGCTGTAACAGGCTCAAATATTGTGGGTTGAAATAGGCATAAAAATACACGTCTACCGAACACACAGAACCCCTTTTCCCATCATTGTAACCCAAATGATACGGTCTAAAATCTGATTGCATAAGGGTAAGTGGCACATGATTTTGATCCCAATACTCTGAAAGGCAGAGGCAGAGGCAGGTGGATCTCTGAGTTTGAAGCCAGCTTGGTCTATATAGTGAGTTCCAGGATAGCCAGGGCTTCATGGAGACTCTGTCTTGAAAGCAAAAGAAAACAAAACAACAGAAACAAAGGCCTGTTGGCACAGCAGTCAAGCCATATTAATTATGGGCAATCAAGAGGTGGTTGCCAACACCTGGGGGCGTGTGTGAAAAGCATCCGGCACACAGCATTTTCCATGAGAGATTCCCGAGTCAGTCTCTGGTGGACACTGGTAAACCAGTCCATCCTATCGGTGGGAGTTTCCATATGCTGATAAAATCTATAGCTTGCGGGTCTGACCTCCGGGAGAAACGACGTAATAGGGAGACAGCGTTACCTTTTTCAACTTGCAAGGCCCTAACTTTAACACTGAGCCTCAGGCATTAGAGGCCACCTTGGTCGTCTCTGATCCTGCCAGCACTGATGGTTGGGGGTGCGACCCCCACTCCCGTCTCAAACATTTAATTTTTGGTGGTTTTAGGGGTGGATCCTGGGGTCTTGGTCAAGCTGTCGCTGAGCTATACCCCGCTCTTTTCTTTTTAAAGCGCTATCAGGAATGGTTGTCCAGTTAAATGCATTTTCTGCAGCTGTAAAAATAACCAGCTTTAACCAGCTTCATGCCCAGTGACTTAGCACGTGGTGGCTGCAGCTTCTATATTAAGCTGCTCTCATTCCTGGGTGACCTTATCTGCTGCCACCTGTGAGGACCTGGCTGGTGCACACTGGGTGGCCATGTCTACTCACAGCACAATACTTGTCTGTGAGGCTGGTCCAAAGGTTCTGCCTTTTAGTGCCTCTGCGAGGGGATGACGTCAGTGCTGTCTATCCGTTATTATCGGCAAACCGTCGTCCTGACTGGTTTGGAGTTGTTTTTATGTGTCTGGGTGTTTGGCCTGCATGGATCTACGAGGGACCGTGTGTGTGGTGCCTACTCAGAGAGTAATCGGGTTCCGTGGAACGGGCTAGGGGCGGTTGTGAGATGCCACGTGTGTCTGGGACGTCCTTGGTCACTGAGCACTACTGCACTCCGTCTTTATTTGGGACTCGGGACCCCGCGGAGAAGCCGTCTAAGTGTAGAGCCTTCGAGCCGGGCTCTGGCTTGACGCAGCATGGCTGGCTACAGGAGCGTTTTGGAAAGAAACTCGTCACAGAACAGGCCAGGCGGAGCTGTCCATCACCCCACCACCCTCTCTGAATACGGCAGAGCAGAGACCACGACCAGAGTCAACAACAACCAAAATCTTAAACACAGCAGGTTTTGTTCCGAAAGACCCTGTAAGAACTGATGGGGACGGTGGACTGGCAGCTGACTGACTTCATCTCGTTCTCTGCCTGAAGCTTTAAAATAAAACGTCATTAATTGAGTTAGAAGCTGGGGCCCGTGCGCCACAGCTCATCTGTGGAGGTCAGGGAACAACTTGTGGGGATGCTTCTCTCCTTGGGCTTGGAATAAACACTGTCTTTGCTTGGCCATCTTTGCCCCCTCAAACATCCTGAAGTCTAATGGAGCGACAGAACAGAACCTTACAAACCAACTCATCCCTACAGAGTAAGGAATGACCTCGTCAGCTAACTGTCAAAACTGACATTTTTTTCCCCTTTGCTTTCGTTTTGGGGGTGGCAGGTTCCCATTATGCATCCAGAGTGGCTTCAAGCTCATAGTCCTGCCCCAACCTCCCAAGTACTGGGGTCACATTTGGCTTTCTGAGAAATTCATGGAGGGTGCCTCAGAGGCCAACCTTAAATGCTGGCCAGCAAACCCCTGTAAGCTGCCTGTCAGTCCTCCCCACTGGGAATTGGGATCATAAGGTGTGTCACCACACCCTGCTTTCCAGTGCTGGGGACTGAACACAGGTCCTCATGATTGCACGGCCAAACATTCTACTGATCTGAGGGGGTCTCCTCATTCTCTTTACCTGCTAGTCCTGAAAGGTAGAAAGTCGATAGAGCCAAAAGGAAGACACCAAGAAAGACAGGGTAGGTATACCGGTTATGTCTGATTTTCTGCCTATTGGATTAACACAGAAGAATGGGGTCATCAAGTGTCTGTGAAGGCAAGCACACTATTGTTGTGATGGTTTGAATAGGCTTGGCCCAGGGAGTGGCACTGTTAGAAGGTTTGCCCCTGTTGGAGGAGGTGTGTCACTGGGATTTAAGACCCTCATCCTAGCTGCCTGGAAGTCAGTCTTCACCAGCAGCCTTCAGATGAAGATGTGGAACTCAGCTCCTCCTGCACCATGCCTGCCTGGATGCTGCCACGCTCCCACCTTGATGATAATGGACTGAACCTCTGACCCTGTAAGCCAGCCCCAACTAGATGTAGTCCTTATGAGAGTTGCCTTGGTCATGGCGTCTGCTCACAGCAGTAAACCCTGGATAAGAACTGGTATACGTCTAAGTTAGTAGCTCCTTTGGGAAGATGATTTGGCAGCATTTATCAAAACCAAAAACAGCATTCACTGTGAGCTAGCAACTCCACTTCCAGGCAACCGTCCAACAGAAACATCTGTGCGCGTGCCCTTACGTAGGACTGCTTCACCTGCACAGTAGATTCTACAAGCCAAGCATATCGGTGGGCAAGCAGTGGGGATGCGGCATATCCACCCACAAAACAAAACACAACACACCGGGTAATGAAGAATGGAGGAAAGCTGGGCCCATGTGCCCTGCTGTGAGCTCCGTGAGCTGAGAGCTCAGAGAGGTGGGCCTGAGAGAGGTGGGCCTCACCCCATTTCACAAACGCACAGGACACAAATGCTCTGAAAGTGAGTGAGTGCAGATGAGTGCTCACCAAGAACTGTTCTTAGTGGTGACCTTGGAGACATTGCAGAATGGTGGACAGACGCCTCCAGGCTGACACAGTGACCATGGTACTCAGAACAAGGGCAGCCATGCCATGCCCTCACAGTCAGGGCTTCTACAGGAAGGACGGACACACTGAGGCAGAGGTTCCTGACAGCCCTCAGGGTGGGCCAGGCCCCTTTCCTAGGGACGCTTTATCTAAGAGATGTCTGAGCAGCCACAAAAACAACCTGCAGAGGACCCTAAGTGAGGGAGGGAGAAAGCCCCTGCCAGCTGTGCCAGAGGCAATGCCAACATCTAAAACACCTGGACGTGGCTGACTGCAAGGAAACAAACCCATTTAAAGATGGGCAAAGTACATGAAAACTCGTCTTTACAGATGGAGCTTCATGCAGCCCAGAATGGCCCTGAACTCCTGGTCATTCCCCTTCTACCTCCCCACTCCCTCAAAGCTGGGATTCCAGGCTATTTTATACAAGACATACAAATGATCAACGGATAAATGAAAAATGTCCCCATGTCACTAATTCTTAAGGAAATACAAACTCAAAGCTACTTGCTATGACTGCGTGTCTGTCAGAACAGTCAGTGCAAACAAGAGGAAAGGCAGGAGCTGGTAAGGACGTAAAGGACACCCTAGACACGGCTGTAGGGAATGTAAACTCACCCATAGGGAGAGCAATGGGGGTGTCTTAGTCAGGGTTCCTAGTCCTGCACAAACACCATGACCAAGAAGCAAGTTGGGGAGGGAAGGGTTTACTCAGCTCACACTTCCACATTGCTGTTCATCAGCAAAGGAAGTCAGGACTGGAACTCACGCAGGTCAGGAAGCAGGAGCTGCTGCAGAGGCCGTGGAGGGGTGTTGCTTCCCCTGGCTTGCTCTCTTACAGAACCCAGGACACCAGCCCAGGGCCCAGCTGTCCTTCATCTTAGAAGAGTCCCCAGCGGCTCCCGCAGAGGCCATTACACCAGCATGCACTCCCTCAAAACCACAGGAGATGACCAGGACATGGCGCGCGCGTGCGTGTACACACACACACACACACACACACACACACACACACACACGGCCTCTCTATCCATCTTTCTCTGACCTAGAGATCTAGGAATAGGGTTCACCTAGAGATTTCAGGGTCCAGGGAACAGACTGAGCAAACGAACTCCTTCCTATACGGGAAGGAGGCCTGTGATCTCCTTGTTTGGATTTTAGCTCTGGACAGGATGGCAGCGACATCCTCTCCACCCAACGGCCTTCCTTCTTGGCAGCTCAAGAAAAGAGCTGTTTACAAATCCCGGTCTTCCTCCCTGTGCTGTCCTCAAGCAGTGAGTACCAAAGGCTGCTCACCCGCAGACACAGCGGAGTACAGCGGAGGTGGGAGCCGGGCTCTAAAAGCGGCCCAGAGCATCCCTATACAAAGCTTCTGTGGGTTCTGCAGAGCCGCAGGGTAGACGTAAGCAGACTCTCTGCAGCCATGGAGCAATTCAGCACTCTTAGCCTCCTGGGATAGCTTTAGGTCCAGGTTCAGGGCCCAGGCTCCATCCTCAGCGGCTGCCCCTCCCCCGTGTCAGGCACAGCACCTGAGCCACTTGCTCACGTGATCAGGACTTTCTTCATTGGACATTTCCAGAAGCTAGAGCAGATCCACATCCCACTGTGTATCAGACGCTGTTTCACGTGCTATAGAAGCAGCCCTGCCCTATTGCCTTGGAAGCGCCTACATTTAGACAGGACCTCAGAAAACCTTGAAGACGGCAAGGGAGTACAGGAAGGTGTGGATCTTCTTTGGCCCTGAACCTCGCCTCGAAGCTTCTTCGTCCCTGTGTCCCACAGCACGGCCACATCTGCAGGCTCTGAGCAAGGTTTGCAGGACAAATGAGTAGACCATATGACACAAGAACACACATTTGGTGAGTGAGCTCTGGCCAACAGGTCTTGGTCAAGGGGCTGCTCACACATCGGTTAATACGTGTGGCCCTGCACAGAAGGCACAGAAAGGTCCCGAATGGAAGTCTTCATTTAGAGTGAATACAAATGCATGCACACGCAGGTTCAGGGACTTGGATACCCGCAGGGAGACCAGAGGCCCACATCAGCTGTCATCCTTTCTCGCTCCCCACTGTATGGATTGGGACAGGGTCTCTCACTGGACTAGGAACCCCGGGGTTAGGCTGGTTGGCCAGTGAGTCCCTAGGACCCCATCCATCTCTGCACCCCCAGCTGCAGGTGTGCACCACTACTCCCAGATTTGATGTGATGCTGGGGACCAGAACTCAGGTTCCTGTGCGTGCACAGCAAGGGTTTTACCCACTGCGCTATCTTCCTCTCAAAGGGTAAGATCCTGCCCCATGGCCCACTTGGCCTTCTACACCCAAACAGGAAGCTGCCAGATTATGTTTTGGAGACACAGTGACTCCAGAGGAAAGGTCAGGAGCTGCAGATCTGGGGGGTTTTCTTCCCTCTATCATGATATGGGGTACCCCCGACAAGCTCTCCTAGCCTCTGCACAGTGTCCAATTAGCTTCTTTGCCTCAGACTTACACAAGTGCAGATGACAGAGAGGGATCCTGGGCACTGAGGAAACCTTCAGTATGGGAAGACAACACTAAAGACAGGACGACTTCTGAGGTGACATCATTCCCAGCCTGGACCTCTCCAGCAGACGCATTACTCTCAATGCTCAAACCGTACGGTATGTTTAGACACCCAAGATCTCAAACTTTGTCGGGAAGAAAACTGGAGGATGTGCTGCTCCACCGAACACATAAGCAGTGAGAAACAGGAAGATGGCTGTCCAGGAAACCAGGCCCAGGGACTCGGCCCACCGGGGAGTATCTGTAGGACAGGGTAACACATCAATCTGCCTGGGATGTAGGGAGACGCTAAAGAGATTTAACAAGTATAGCCATGGTTTGAGAAGTAAACTCAGGAAACCAAGAGGTTATTGATAAATGAGAAGGAGGAAGAGGACTGGTGTATTCTGAGTGGCTCAGCAGATGAACTGCTGTGACAGCCACGGCGACACAAGCCGACACTGACCGGCAGTGCACCGTCTGCAGGAACGGTGGCAAGACCTCCCCTTCCACAGTCAAGACTACTAAGGGAAGCCGAACTTTAAGGATAGAGGAACAACAGGCTGGGGCGACTCGGATTCTCAGAGCCCATGCAAAAGCCAGGCACAGTGGCCTGCACCTCTGATCCCAGGTGGGAGACGGTTCCTACTGACCCAGGCTCAATCAGTGAGCTCCGGGTCAGTGAAGGAACTTGTCTGACTGGTCCTCACAAAGTGGGGAGTGATGGGGAGGTACACATGAAAGAGGGAGAGGGACAAAGGGCCATGACAGCAATGACTACTGTGGGGAGAAAGGCAGCAGAAACAGGACGGGCAGGTAGGCACAGTTCCACACGGAACAGAGGACTGGGGACTTGCTGCCTGCTTGGCTAGAGGAGCCTTAGTAAACCCTGAAATGTAAGTCTGGCTGTGTGGGCGTTCTGTGGCTGTGTGTTTTGTTTCAGACGTGTAATGAGTAGCTGCAATACTGAAGGCCTTTTCCCCTCCAGAGGGAGACACAGTGAGAGGCGGTACCCCACGTCACCTCTGCACACATGTACCCAACACAGCACTGGGGGGAGGGGCAAGGGGCAGAGCCACAGGTGACCTCCATTCTGTCCTGCACCTTATTCCAGTTGGCAGGGCGGGCAGACCCATCGCAGGCTGACAGGTAGGCTTCTGGGGGGCCACTGGGAACTCCTGGCGCCTCTTCCCAGCACCAATTTCCACCGCTGTGGTTGGTCGGGTGAGGCGCCGTGCCCTGTACCCTGCCTGCTGATGGCGATGGGAAGGGAAGCAGTCGGGATTCTGGGGCAGAGGACAGGGCAGGCTGAGGAGCACAGCCGCAGGTGAGTCCTAAGAAGCCTCTGACTGCACCGGTCTCATCAATGGTCTCGACCCTCGGGTCTTCAGTTCCTGACCCACAGATGCACATCAGCAGTGTCCGATCAGCTTACAGAAGAATGGTCTCCAGGGCGCCAGCGCTAAGTGGGGACCCTCCATGTCTACTTGCTAAGCCTACACTGTCCCCTGCCTGCCTGAGACATTGGACTGCACCTTGGGCAGAGCACTCAGCACTGTGGGGAAGGCAGAACAGGGGAGAAGTCACTGCTTTGCTCTGAAAGTTTTATTTAAAGAGATACCAACCCTCTCCAAAGGAAATGAGAAGCACACACCAGTGTGAGGCCCTCTGCTAAGGGAACATGGGTGCCATGGTGGTTGACTGGGATCTCACTAGATAGGACAGGGGACACGAGGGTGATGGGTCCGCAGCACCTTCAAGAGAGACTTCGCAGGTTTCTGTATTTCCTGGAGTGCCTACTCTCCCTGGCCTCTCCCTGCCATACCCCATCAGCCCTGTCCAAGGTGAGGCAGGAGTGCCACCTGCGATGCCTCCCTGGCATCGGAAAGAGCTGTGGGTCCCTATCTGGTCGCTTCTCTTGGCAGACCAAACACGTTCAGTTTTATCTACCGTTGTGTTCTCACTGCCAGCGAAGGGCTCTACCTCGAACCTTCAACACCTTCGTTATTTAAAGAATGAAGGCTACAGAGATAGCTCAGTGGTTAAGGGCACTGGTTGTTCTTCCAGAGGACCGGGGTTCAACTCCCAGCACCCACGTGGTGGCTCATAACTGTTTGTAACTCCAGTTCCAGGGGTTCTGATGCCTTCTTCTGACCTCTGCAGGCACCAGGCATGCATGTGTTTGCACAGACATACATGCATGTAAAACACTATACGTGTAACATATAAGTAAATTTAAAAAAAGAAAAAGAATACAAAAAAAATTAGGGATGGAAAGATGGCTCCATGGGTAAGAGCTTTTCCTGCAGGCATGAAGACCTGAGTCAGGACCCCGCACACATGAACAAAGCTAGGAATGGTCTATGACCCCAGCACTGGGGGAGGGAAGGTAGAGGCAAGATTGCCGGGGCTTGTTGGCCACCAGCCAGATTCAGGTTCAGAGACAAATCTCAAGGGGATAAAACAGAGAGAGTGACAGGGCAGGGCAATCAGAATCAGACGTCCTCGTCTGGCCTCTTACACAGGCAGGCACACCCCTCCCACACCATTACGTGCACGCACAGGGATTTAAATGATGAACTGTTCTCCTCTAAGTTAATTATTGGTAAATAGTACTGCACGAATTTTCCTAAATGCTGGTGCAGGCGTGTGACACTGAGGCGCTCGCTACCAGGGGAAACAAGTCTCTCCAGTCAGTGGACGCCACTCTCCCTGAGAGTTCTGACAATGATTGACTGACTGTTCGTCCATTCAGTGGGCTGGAGCAGGAGGACAGGTGACGGAGTCACTGTTGAGGGGTACGAATTTTGTGCTGAGTTGGTCCTAAAGCCTAGCTTAGCCCTGGCAATCCCGCTTCAGAATGAGGTGAGCAGCACTTGGTCTGAACTGACACAAACCGTGGGTCCACTTCCCTCCATCTAGAAGAGACAGCTCGCACCAGGAGCTCCCTACATTCCAATACCCGGAACAGGACTCCGGCGCCCGCCATTCCGCTTGCTTGGCTGCTTTCTAAGGCTTTTGGAAACAAGGCCTCAACTCATCCAGACCGGCCTCTAACCCAGCGTGTAGCCAGGGATGGCCTTCAACTTCTGATCCTCCTACCTTGACCTCTCCAGTGATGTAACTACAGTCATGCTCAGTTCTCCCACAGTTCCGTCTGGTTTTGGGAGGGGGCCTTGTGGCACCATCCAGGCTGTCCTTGAAATCCATGCTTCAGCCTCCCTAGGAGCTGGGACGGATGGTGTGCACCACCAAGGCTGGTCTGTTTACATGGTTCACCCCCTGAAACTCCCCCCACAGGAACATGTCCGGGAGCCCTAGGAAGCCGATGTGTGTGAGGTGAGTAACTTACCCAGGGTCACAGAGCTTGGCAGGATGCAGGTGAGGTGAATTCTAAACCCTCAGCCCCACCCAATGCATCTGCTCGACCAGTGGCTTTCCTCGTTCCTCTCCCTACAGCTCTGACCAATGGCTTTCCCCGTTCCTCTCACTCCCCTACAGCTCTGACCAATGGCTTTCCTCATTCCTCTCACTCTCCTACAGCTCTGACCAATGGCTTCCCTTGTTCCTCTCACTCCCCTTCAGCTCTGACCAATGGCTTTCCCTGTTCCTCTCACTCTCCTACAGCTCTGACCAATGGCTTTCCCCGTTCCTCTCACTCCCCTACAGCTCTGACCAATGGCTTTCCTCGTTCCTCTCACTCCCCTACAGCTCTGACCAATGGCTTTCCTTGTTCCTCTCACGCTCCTACAGCTCTGACCAATGGCTTTCCCCGTTCCTCTCACTACAGCTCTGACCAATGGCTTTCCTCGTTCCTCTCACTCCCCTACAGCTCTGACCAATGGCTTTCCTCGTTCCTTTCATTCTCCTACAGCTCTGACCAATGGCTTTCCTCGTTCCTTTCATTCTCCTACAGTTCCTGTTCTCTTCTCGCCAGTGCTGCGGGTAAAAGCCGCCAAGGCACACAGTGGGTCCCAGTAGGAGATGAGGAGGTGGCTAACTGAAGACCCACTAACGTTTCCAGAAATCCAATTAACTGACTTAAAGTAACAATATAAAACAAAACAAAACCCAATAGTGCTACAGTGAAAAATACCAACTGATCTGTGTAACCTTAAAGTAGTAAGTTAATAATCCTCTTTGGAGGAAATTAAAATGACAACAATTTTCAATATACTGAATGAAATGGCTCACACAAACAGGACTACATGTTAAAAGTTATTCTCAGACACCAGGTCCTTCAGACGCCACAGGTATTTCCTGAGTGTCCCAAAAGGCCATAGACTAAGGCAGGGTTGTGACTGAGACTAGTGAGAGTGAGTGGGATGGCAAGGGACCCCCGTTCACACCCACAGCGGAGGCAGCTGAGCCCTGGATTAGCTAACACAGTGTCTGTGGTCTCTGGTCAAACCACCAGGTGGGCTTCATGTGGTAACTGAAATCCCAAGGCGTGCGGAGTGGCAGCACAGAGCCTGGAGTTGCTCTGTGGAGCGAGTGGGACAATAAATGTGGAAAATAAAACCGTAGACTGCAGGTGGAAGTGCTTACATTTTAAATGACTTCAGTTTATCATTGTATAACCACTGTGACCAGAGTGAAGTGCAAGACCAGTGTGTGCTGACTCGGGGAGGAACAGATCTGCTGGGTGAGGGGAGGCGTCCTGCCTCAAGTGTGACCTTACACCAACATGGCAGGCACACCGTTAGTCCTGACTGGTTCTGGGCATGAGACATATGTTTTACAGTAAAACATGCACTGTGCAGTCCTCTCTGACTGGACTCTAGGTCCATTCTTAAAGCCCCGAGGGGTCTGCTCAGCTCAAGGAAGACACCCGCTAAGTAAGTTTAATAGTCCCTGACCCCTGAAACCTGATTGAGTTTCTGGTCTTGACCTGGGATAGTTAAGTCTTTATAGCATCTTCAGAATCCCATGAGGTCAGTTCCATCCCTAACCTAGATGCCTCCACTGTGGAATTTCTGTCCAACCCTCCACCTTTTGACAGGCTGTAAGTGAGTGACACCCAATATATATCTATCCTTGTCCCGCTCCAGGCCCCCACACCCACCCTCGTAGCAGAAGCCAGGTCAATTCCAGAGAGAAAGAGATGGGCTTCCCATGAGAGTCAATGGGTCTCTTATGGGGACATTTATTCCTCCACCTTTTTAAAGGCACCCGTGGTCCCTGGCTTCCAACCTCTGGAAGGTGAACGTCAATCACTCTCTGTCCCTCTGAAAGGAGCACCTGCACCACAAAGGTGGCTCGAAAATACTTGCTCTGGAGAGCAGCTGCAGGGGAGGTGGCCATAGTGGTCAGTGAGTTCAAAGGCTAGAGGATTTGAGAAGCCCCTGCAGAAGCTGAGAGACAGCTGAGGTTAGAAGAACTGGAGGGCAGGTCAACAGGGGGTCCTTGTCTTTGTCAGAGTTCTACTGCTGTGAAGAGACACCATAACCACAACAACTCTTAAGAAGAAAAGTTATTTAACTGGGGCAGGCTCGTGTTTAGAGACTTGTGTTCATTGCTGTCATTGCGGCATGGGATCATGGCGGCTCTCAGGTAGCCATGGTGTGGGAGAGGTGCTGAGAGTTCTGCATCCAGATCAGTGGGCAGCAGGAAAAAAGTGAGTCACTGGGCCTCGCTTGAGCAGCTGAGACCTCAAAGCCCACCCCAGTGACACACTTCCTCCAACAAAGCCACACCTACTCCAGAAGGCCACACCTCCACCACATCCCACTTCCTGGTCCTCAAGGGCTTGTAGCCATATCATGTAAAAGTACATTCAGTCCGACTTTAAAAGCTCCCATCTGTAGTCTGTCACAGTCTCTATGGTTAAAAGTTCAAAGTCTCTTCTGAGATTCAAGGCTTTCTCTTAACTGCAGCCTCTGTAAAGTTAAAATTAAAAAGCAGATCATCTACTTCAAACCTACAATGGCAGAGGACATACATTACCATTCAAAAGGGGAGGAAAAGGAGCATGGTGAGGAAAGACTAGACTGAAATAAGACAGAAAACCAGCAGGGTAAACTTCAAACTACACCTCCCTGTCTGGTGTCAGGGCTCTTCAGTTCTCTTACTCCTCTCAGCGCTGTGGACTGCAGCATTCTCTTAGGCTGGTTCCACTCCCTGTTAGCAGTTCTCCTTGGCCAGTATCCCAAGGCTCTGGCACCTCCGGCATCCTGGGGTCTCCAAGGCAATTCAGACTTCATCTTCACAGCATCACACAATGGCCTCTCTAGGCCTCCATGCAGGGAAATGGGTGCCACACACCTGGCCTCAGGGGCCTTCCTCAGTTGCAGGGGTAGTTTTCTTCTATCCTTGACTCTAAAGTCACAACCACATGGCCGAAGGCTGCCAAGTTCTGCTGCTTTCTGGGGTTGCAACATGGCCCCCTAGTTCAACTACGCCTCCACTAGCTTTCTGCTTTTGATGGTTCCCTTCGATGCTTAAGCTTGGCTCTCCTGGAACTTACTCTGTAGACCAGCCTTGAACTCTGAAATTCACCTGCCTCTGCCTTCCCAGAACTGGGATTAAAGGCGTGTACCGCCACACCTGGCCCTAGGTTCTTCTTTAATTTGTTTCAATAAACCTGAAGCTTAGCTGGGTAGCTGGGTGGGGTCTTCTCCTGAAGTCACCACTCCCCTGTTCCATTGAGATCAGAATTTAATGTCTTGATCTTTTTTTCCTAACACATGATTCAGCTCCCTTCCACTTCTTGCTATGCCCCTTTCTCGTCAACACAGTCAATACTAGAAATATCCTCTCCTCTGCCAAAGCTGTTAATTCCTAAGTCTTCACTTTAGCCTCAGGCAGATTTTTTTTTTGGGGGGTGGGGGGACAAAGGCAGAAAGCAGCTACCAAAATACCTAGAGAAGTGATTGGTCTCTAGGTCACTCATCAATATTACTCTCTGAGAAAACATCTCGATCCAGGTCCCCACAGTTCAATCACCTCAGTACCACTATCTTCCCCGTTCTACTAAGATGGCCCGTTAAGCCCCACCTAAAGTATCCAATTGTTTTTCTGGTCCAACGTCTCAAAGTGTTCCATATTTCTCCGAGGAATGGTCAATCACGGCAATACCCCACTCCTGGTACCAACTTGTCTTAGTTAGGGTCTCCATTGCTGTGAAGAAGAGACCAAGTCCACAGCAACTCTTACAAAGAAACATTTAATTGGAGCTGGCTTACAGTTCAGATGTCTCCTACATATTCTACTGTCACGTCAGGAAACATATTGATACACAGGCAGTCAGTGCTGAAGAGGCAACTACAGAGTTCTACATCCAGACCAGCGGGCAATGGGAAGAGCCAGACACAGCCTGGCTTGAGCATCTGAGACCTCGGTATCAACCCCGGGTGACACCGCAGTGCCCCTACCTGAGATGCTTCCCTTCCTGAGACAACTTCTAGATTGGTCTCTTCATCTTCATTTCCAAAGTCGCCCTCTTACTCTTGAATCAACCCCCAAATGACTGCAATTTAACAAAGAAACATTTTGCAGAAGTTTTCACTATCTCAATGGCTCACCCAGTCGGGTTCTGCTCAGAGCTTCCTAGGCTGCTCTCTATGGAACAGCTCCTCGGCCAGCCACAGGGTGTCAACCCTAGTACTGCCACCAGCAGTGCCAGCACCCGACACCTTGTGCTCACAGGTGTCAGCTATGTGTGTCTGCACACGTGCTCTCTCCACTTCATCTCAAACTGAAATCTCCAGCTTCCTTCAAAGCCACACGGCATCCTCACCCTGCTCTCCAGGCTGTGAACAATTGAGTTCCCAGCTCGTTAGAGACCTGCCTGGACTCATTCCTTAAAACATCTATCCAACAGCTTGTCTTTATGGGAGTGGCCACAGTGGACACCCGGGCTAGCTGTCAAATGGTGAGCCACACTGGAACCCAGGTTTCTTGGTTGGCAGTAATGTTCTTTCCATTACACTAGGCCCTAGGGTGACTTCTTCTCTCACTTCATGCTCTGGGCTATGGTCAGACTAACTCAGAGGTTTTCAACCTATGGGTTGTGACCCCGCTGGGGGAGTTGTAAAATGACCCTTTCACAGGGGTCACCTTAGACCACTGGAAAACACAGATATTACTATTCTTAACATTAGCAAAATTAGTCATAAAATAATTTTATGGTTGGGGTCACCATGTCCAACATGAAGAACTGTATTAAAGGGTCGCAGCTTTAGGAACATTGAGAACCACTGGTCCAACTGGGAAGGCTGAACCCTTCACCGTTGGGGAAGTCTGGAAGAGAGTGCCTAAGGGATTTTCTGGTGCTGTGAGGAGCAAAGAATAGGGGTGAGGGGAGTCTTAGGGCTCTTAGAAAAAACTAGAGTGTCTGGGGAGAGGTGCAGCAGAACCCCCCCCCAAAGGGAACTAACTGGCTCTGGCCTGCCTGGTCCTGTCAAGTGTCTCACTCAAGTGCGCCACACCCCACCTTGGTGCTGCTTCCAGCCAGCCACAGCCACCACGGCAGGCTGTTTCCTCGCTAGAAGCTGCACTCCGTTTGGGAGAGAAACATGGTCGTTACTTCTGAAATAGCTGTACAGGTTATGCAGACCAAATTCTGCTGCCTTAAGCTCTTCTGTTTAAACAAATTTTTCAAGAAGTTCTTTCTCCATAATTCAGTAAGTCACCCAGCTGTAACTTCCGTTAGTGAGAACAGCTGAGCATGGCAAATTACTCGGCAACAACAAAACCGGATTTGGCTTTAACCAAGTCCAGGATTTTCTCGATCTCTTTGTCTCTATTTGTGAAGTGTTTAAATTTAGCCTAATCCCAGGGCCTGTCGCAGCAACTCCAAGATCTGTCTTTAATCAGTGTCCCAAATCTGCTGTGGGTCAAATGCTTCATCGCTCTACCCTTCTAGCCCTCTCAGAAGCAGCGCAGTGCTTCACCTTGGAGCCCTCTACAGTCCTCGCTCTGGACGGCTGAGGTTGGCAGACTCTCAGCTTTCAAAGCAGTGCCACCTTGTGTGACATCTGCTAGGGAGTAGAGACATTGTCACACAGTGAGAGAGGAAACCATCTTCTCATCTACATGGTGTCCCTACAAACAGCTATTTTGCTTCCAGATTATAAATTTACAAGAAGCAACCAGTCACGACCCAAGCATAGGGAGGGCCCGAAGCTTCCTGTGCCTATCACGGAGGGAAGCCTATCACGCCGATGGGCTAGGCAGGGTGAATCCCTGTCTAGCAGCAACTGTGGCACCCATACTAGAAACACGAGAGGACAACAGTCCTCGGTGGATCAGACTGTCACAGTAGGTGCTGGATCAACTCTGTTTTTCACATCAATAGGAAAAGAAGAGTTTGCATTGCACAAATTTTAACGGGCTCCGAGGTGTGGCATCGCCTCAGGAAGGACACACGGTTATCCCGGAACCCGGATGGAAGCTCTCCGCCTCACTTGTCAGTTCTACAGTCCTCCCTCCTGTTCACCAATTATCGACCTCAATCCTTAGAGACTTAAATGTCCATAAAACTTCTGAAAACTTAGAGAGTCTACGGAGGCCACAGAGTCCTAATGATCCACCTGTTTCAGCTGCTAATCCCGTGCCTTTAAGAACACGCGATCGGGCTGGAGAGATGGCTCAGTGGTTAAGAGCACTGTCTGCTCTTCCAGAGGTCCTGAGTTCAAATCCCAGCAACCATATGGTGGCTCACAACCATCTGTAATGAGACCTGATGCCCTCTTCTGTGTGTCTGAAGACAGCTACAGTGTACTTATATAATATAATAAATAAATAAATCTTTAAAAAAAAAAAAAACACGCGATCACTGGTTAAGAAGTAATAACAGCGGGGTTGGGGATTTAGCTCAGTGGTAGAGTGCTTGCCTAGCAAGTGCAAGGCCTTGGGTTCGGTCCCCAGCTCTGGAAAAAAAAAAAAAAAAAAAGTAATAACAGCTGAAAGCTAAAACGTCCCGTTCTAAACTATAATGTGAATCATTTCTAAGCCTTTTAAGATGGAGTGTAAACTATAATATCAACTGAAATCCCACAATTTGAATTACTGCTCTGAGAAGAGGAAATCAATCAATTTGATAAACATTGTCCCTTCCTGACTATGGAAACATAACACCGGCAAGCAAGGAGTCAGAGGCCACCACTGAGCTCATGGACAGGAAGAGAAAAGCCAGGTAAGTGACTGTGCCCATGCAACCTTGGGACTTCCAAGAAGTGAGCAACCTGCTTAAAGTTAAAAGCCTCAACCTACCAAACTCGATGAAGAAGAAGCAGATATAAATATTCGGGATCTATTGAAAAAAAAAATTGAACCAACAATTTCTTCCCTCAGCAAAATGCAGATGCCAGGGCCAGAAAATTTTACTTTCTGGTAAATTCTACTGAATTTATTTAAAGAGGAAATCGTATAGGTTGCTTGTCCTCCCTTCCAGAAAAGGGAAGCAGAGAGAGTAACTCATTCTGCACAACGGGCGGAATCCTAGTGTGCAAACCAGAAAGCAACTTGGAAGAAAGGAAGACAGCAGGCGGGGTAGCACTCGCCTGTAAGACTGCCTCGGGGGCTGGAGGAGGAGGGGCAAGTGTTTGAGGTTAGCCTGGGCTACAAAGTGAGAGCTTGTCTCAATGTCTCAAAGACGGGGGGGGGGGGGGGGGGGGGGGAAGGAGAGGGAGAACAGAAGTCACAGAACTTTCGGAATCTCTCTGTATCGAGGGAATTTATTGTGATGACTGACAGCCTGTAGTCCAACTACCCCAACAGTGGGCAGCTGTGGATGGGAAGTCCAAGGAGTTGCTCAGTCCCACGAGGCTAGGTGTTTGAGCTGGTCTTCTGTCGAAGTCGATTCCAACAGACTTGCTGGCAAGTAAGTGCAAGCAGTTGAAAAGAGTGAATCTTCCTTCTTCCAATGCCCCTGTGTAGGCCTCCAGCAGAAGGCGTGGCCCCGATTTAAGGTGTGTACCACCGGGCCTAGATCTGGAACTTGCTGTCCCAGGCTGACCTTGAACTCAGAGATTTTACCTCAATCCCCCTGGGGTTAAAGGGCTGTATTATCTTGCCCAGGCCTAAGCATTTCCCTGGAGATCAAGCTCAAGTTCTCCAGGCCAAGATCCAGGTCAGAAGCCTGTGTCTTCCAGCCTTAAGGTCTGGACTACAGACCTCCGATTCTGGATTGTAGTTCATTCCTGATATAGTCAAGTTGACGGCCAGGAACGGCCATTACAAGAAGAAAGGGAAAGGAAAATAAAGGACACCGTCTCCAATGACATGAATATAAACACCAGCAGCAAAGGCCAAGCCAATCCAACACAGATTATACACCATGGTGAGTGCATTTAATATCAGAGAGTGAGAACAGTTCAATATTAACATCCATCACCATCACTATTCATTACTGGGCTGAGGTGTGTCAGTGGGGAAGGTGCTTGCTGCCAAATATGACGACTGAGTTTACTCTGAGATGCACACAGCAGGACAGAAGTGGCTCTAGCAAGTTTCCCTCTGACCTTCACATACAGGTCACAGCCCTCCCCCCCCCCCAATTAATTAGTCCTGTTAAGGAGCTAAAGAAAATAAAATCATATGATCGTATCAATGCAAATAAGAAAAAGCATCCTTCATCATAAACGTCTTCAGAGCACAGGGAACAGAACTTGATGAAGAGTTTACAATGGGAGCCGGAGGGATGGTAAGAGTGGGGTTCCCTACACCCACATCCGGTGGTTCCAGCCCCAGGGAGAGCAGGTGCCTCTGGCCTCTGTAGACATTGGCACATGTGCTTATACACGCATGCAGACCCACATGCACACGTGATTAAAATGGACGAGATAAAATGTTATCCTGAGTTAATAAGTAAGACTAGAAGTTACTACCTCACTTCATGGCTCAGTGTTCTGGGAGGAGAACAAGATGTGAATGTCCTTCTCGATACTGCAGGTGCTAACGTAGCGAAACGGTGTGCACGCACACATCGGCAGGGGAAACACCCATGCACATAAAAGAATGGCTTTCCAGAGAGTAACGAGTAAACCCAGTGTGCTGGCACACGCCTTTAGTGCTAGCACTCAGCAGGCAAAGGATGACGGTCTCTGAGTGCGAGACACTCTGGAGTACCTAGTGAGTTCCAGGCCAACCAGGGATAATATAGTGTGAGGCCCTGTCGACAGAATAAAATAGATCTTTGGGAAGTGCATGGGTATTGGCTCACCAATTATGATAAACGTGTGGGGGAAATGCTTATGTGTCCATTTGTTATGTGTGCACACGTGTTCATGTGTGTGCGTGCATGCATGTGGAGGCCAGTGGTTCACACTGGGTTCCTTACTCTCTCTACCTTTTTAAGACAGGGACCCTTACTGGAGCCATAATTTATCAACCTGGGCTGACTTGCTGGTTTCGAAGCTCTAAGGAGGTTTCTGTCTTTACCTCCCCAGGACAACATAAACTGGAAGCTTACTTAAAGGTTTTTGTTTTGTTTGGGAGGGGGGCTTACTATTACTTTGAGATTTTTTTTAAAGATTTATTTATTTATTATATATAAGTACACTGTAGTTGTCTTCAGATACACCAGAAGAGGGCATCGGATCCCATTACAGATGGTTGTGAGCCACCATGTGGTGGCTGGGAATTGAACTCAGGACCTCTGGAAGAGTAGTCGGGTGCTCTTAACCCCTGAGCCATCTCTCCAGCCCTACTTTGAGATTATTAAATGGCAGCTGGACTGCGTAGTTCCTCACATGAACTTTATAGATAACTGTGGTGTTACATAGTCACAAGTTTGGACACGCCCTTGAGAGAACAGAGAAGAGTTTCACTTCCTCCAGAGTGGTGGCCTGGCACTGGAGGGCCATGCAAATAAGGGTGAGCGGAACCTCCCATGAGATTCCAGTCAGGACAATCAGGTTCCACAGGCGACGCATGGTGGCTGGTACTGTTGAGTTCTGTCCCTCACTCACTCAGAGAGATCTGAAACAGACATCCTTGGGGTTCCCAACCTGTCACACTCTGCTGCTTGGTGATGACAGGGGTTTTTTTCCAAGGAGCAGTCTGGGTCAGATCTCAGAAGTCCCTCAGGATGGTCAAGACTGTCAGATATCAGAGTACCTGACCCATCCATTGTTAAAGAAGAAAAATCATATGGTTAAGAATAGCTGGTGCTCTGTAATCCATCACCAGAGCAGCTGGCCGGAGGCAAGAGGGTGGCTGTGAACTGAAAACCAGCCTGGGCCATACAGTGAGAGTCTTTTCAAAACAAAACAACCTTGGCAATTCAGTACACTTTCGTAACAATAACATAGGTTTTAATATATAATATTATATATTTTAAATCATATTTATATCAATTATGTTACATAAATTATATATTAATTTATACAGATAATATAATGTTTGTTTAGGTATTTTGGGGCACAGTTTCTATACGTAGCCCTGGACGTCTGGAACTAACTATATAGGATCAGGCTATCTTGGAACTCAGAGGTCCACCTACCTCTCCCTCCTGGGTGCTGGGATTTAAGGCCTGCACCACCACGCCCAGCTTCTCATGATTTTTTTTAAAGAAAACCAACATGAAGGGCTGGGGGGGGGGGCAGCTCGGCGGTTAAGAACACAGACTGTCCTTGCAGGCGACCCAGGTTTTGTTCCGGGCACCTGTGTTTGGACAGCTCGCAACTGCGTATAGCTCGAGCTTCAGGGGACCCACCGTCCCTGGTCCCCATGTAAGTCAACGGGAACACAGAGGTACAAACATGACAATAAAAACGCCATCGATGCATTACATGTAAAAAACCACAAAGGCGGATCAGGTCTCACCACTGAAAGAAATGCGGACTGCATTTGTATATGACAGAGAAAAAAATAATTTCTTACACATTATGAGGATCCAAAGGATAAAGGCATGTTGACAGTTTTTAAAATTTATTTTTGTTTTTTTTCTTTTCTTTTCTTTTTTTCAGAGCTGGGGACCAAACCCAGGGCCTTGCGCTTGCTAGGCAAGCGCTCTACCACTGAGCTAAATCCCCAACCCCTTAAAATTTATTTTTACTTCACGTGCACTGGTATTTGCCTACCCTCAGGTGCCGGAGCCTCTGGAGCTGCAGTTATAGCTGTGAGCCACCATGTGGTTGCTGGGATTTGAACTCAGGACCTCTGGAAGAGCAGTCAGTGCTCCTAACACTGAGCCATCCTCTCCAGCCCCCTATTTTGGAAATTTTATAGTTTTGACTTTCGTTTTTTAACGCAAGAGGGCATATTACTTAAATAATTGTAAATGAGCTTTTATATCATGGGAAAGGCTCGAGTCGTCAACATGTCTCCCTTGCTTCATTTGATGTCGTATAAAGCAGGTACAAGAGAGAGTCTGATAAGATTCATCAAGGGAAGTATCTCTCGATTCCGCACACCAGTGCAAACCGAATTGCGTCCCGTTTCTGTTTCCCCTCTGCAATTCCGTGCAGATTCCCAGAGGTGCTTCAAGGACGGAGGCCCTTCTGAGTGCTTGGCCTAGAACATTCTGCACACGGCTTAAGTACATGCTCTGAGCAGGAGAGACAGGGAAACAGCACACTGCACATGGCCCCATTCACCTCCAGGTCAGCCGGCTGCACGGCTCACCCAGGCAGATACAGACTCAGAGCTGCGGCCCTCCCTTCTCTTCTCCATGCGGTGTTTCTCAGAGCTTGTCTTGTGCAGTACGGACACAATGTCCTCATCAGCGCAGACGCTCCCTTCTTAGACCCAGCTGCTGATCTTGCAGCTCTGCTTGGTGTGAAAAGCAGACACCCACTCTGGAAATGAACTCTGGGGCCATCTCTCCAGGACCCAAATAAAGACACCCAGCCTGGGCCGCAGAGCTTCCTCCAGATGTCAAGTGACTTCAGCAACTCCCTACCGGCTGGGACACGAGGTGAAAAGGCCACAGGGGACAATATGCCCTGGCTCTCCCAGTTTGCCCGTCTTCTAGGCGGAATGTGGGAAGCATTAGCGAACACCGGGATACAGGAAGAGGCAGCACCAGCTGTCCCTAGGAACTGCCCAGCGCTTCTTACTTCTCAGTACTCGAAAGCGAACAGAAGGCAAGCAGTGACTCCACCCCAGTCCCCAGTGCAGGTCAGGGCACTGTTAAAACTAGGCAAGCTCACAGGAAAATGCTTACCGAATGCCTACATAATGGGCTGTAAGGAACGCATTCTGACTGGCTGCAGCCTGCGTGCCTGACTTGGGAGGAAGGAGTCTGGAGACACCGGGTCAGTGACTGCTCTGCACCCTGTCTGTGGATGGTAAACGTGTACGTCTGTCTCTACGGACTATTTCAAACTCTTGAGTTGTTTGTGAAATAACTGTATTCACCGAATAAAAGAGCTCGACATCAGTACTCTGGGCCCCGACATCATCTAAAAACCAGTTTTAAGAATAAAAACTCATAAACTGTCTCTGTGCTGAGCCGAAGATGGTGAGTTCAACCTGGCTTCAAGTACTACACAGTGAGACACACAAAATATACATATACATGCACAAAATAATATACATACACACACATGCACACACACGCACACACCACACAGGGTGGGAACTATTCTACTGCTGTAACACTGAGGAATTTTTAAGAAACATTCGGTTTGTTGGTTTGTTTGCTTGTTTAAGACAGGGTCACACTATGTCACTCTGGCTGGCCTGGAACTAACAAGGAACTGCCTGCTGGGATCAAAGGTGGGGCTGCACGCCACCTCACACTTGCCTTTTACCAATTAACCACGGGCTAAAACGATGTGGGGTCCTGTCACTGAGTGTAGGAATAACAACAACAATTATTATTATTATAATAAACAACAACAAGGGGAAATAATGAGAGTTAGTGGTAGAAGGAACAGTAAGATATTTCTGGACCTACAATGACCAAAACTTAATTCAAATCTAGCGTGTGATGAATCCGAGGTGCTTCTGGCAGTGCTGAACTACGTTACATCGCGGCTTCTCTGCGTCTTTGGTTGCATACGGAACACCAAACACTGCTGCCCTCGACCCCTATGCTGAGGTCCGGTAGACTCCATGCTATTAGCGGTGTTGACTCCACACAGCAAGCTCTCTACCTCCACAGAAATGTGATGGCTATTTATAGAAGACAAAGACTTTTTTTTTTTTTTTGGTTCTTTTTTTTTTTTTTTTTTGGTTCTTTTTTTTTCGGAGCTGGGGACTGAACCCAGGGCCTTGCGCTTCCTAGGCAAGTGCTCTACCACTGAGCTAAATCCCCAACCCCCGAAGACAAAGACTTTTAAAAGGCAGATTCTCAGTCAGGTGCACGCCTAAAGCCCAGCACTCGGGAGTCAGGCAGGCAGATCTCTCCTTAGCTCGAGGCCAGCCTGGTCTACAAAGCAAGTTCCAGGACGGCTAGGCCTACACATAGAGACCTTGTCTCGAAACGACAAACAAAAGAAGTGGCTGAGTTAGTAGATCCATAATGATTTCCTTATGGTATTTTCATACACACAGTGTTCTCTTCATCCACCGCCCCTAGATGCCTCCCTGGCTTCAAGGTCCACTGCTGCTCCCCAGTGGCCTCCTTTCTACTCAGAGATCCCACTACCTTCTCTTGTTCTCCTCCCCTTCCCTACTTCTCACGATCGATCCCCCTTTCCAGTTTCATCACATGCACAAACACACACACACACACACACACACACACACACACACACACACACACACACACAGAATTTAACCTCACAGAATGGTGTTCGGCTCCACCATTTCCCTACGAACCTCACGATGACATTGGGATATACCCCACTGCGTGCCCAAGCCACATTTTCTTCAACCAGCCACCTGCTGACAAGCATCTAGGTAGTTTCCTTTTCTTGGCTCCTGTGATCACTGCTGCAATGAGTGTGGACCTTTGAGGACACTTAGGGGACACTGTGGTAAGCAGTAGCTTTTGTTGTCTTAGCCTTCTGAGCTGAGATGCTATGCAGCCCAGGCTCTGTACCAGCCACATGGCTCAAGACCCATCAGTTGTGACAAGGCCATCCTCACCGGCGTCTGTTCTTTGACTTCTTGCTGTTAGCAACTGTGACTTGGGTGACTAGAGATGATGAACGACTTTTCAAATATTTACTGGCCTTCTGGTTTCTTTTCGGAACTGTACGTTCTGAAAGAACTGTGGACTGAAAGGTTTTTGGGGTGTTTGGTGTTCTTTATATATTCTCTGCATTAGCCCCTGTCTGAGGTAGACCCCCCCCATTCTGTCTCTTCACTCTTGTGATTGTTCCCTCCTGCTGTACATAAACCTTTAGAGTTCACGTAGCCACATCTGTCAACTCTTGGGGTGGTTTTCAGAAATCTCACCCTTGCCTGTGTCTGAGGAGTTTCCCTCTAGCAGCCAAAGCTTTGCTAGGGTTTCTCTCTCTCTCTCTCTCTCTCTCTCTCTCTCTCTCTCTCTCTCTCTCTCTCACACACACACACACACACACACACACACACACACACAGAGCCCTCATGGTACCCGGAGGAGCTCCTGGGACCGACAGCTTTAGGGTACTGCAAAGGGATGCTGTCCTTTCTGCAGCCACTGGCGTGGTGATGCCATTCTGTCCTGAGTCTGCCTGCTGTATTTAGTACGTGATGATAACAGGAGATAAAGAAACTCCTCCTTATCTCTCCAACCAACAGGTCGGCCGTTATGCTATCAGATGTTAGATTGGCCACAGCAGTGTGGTTGGCTGGTATCTGCTTGGTAGGCTGGCTTCCGTCTCTTGGCTCTCAGTCTGTGTGCATCTTTATCTGTGAGAGGCAGTGTTTTCAGATTCTCCTAGTGTCCTTACTTATCATGTATTAACAAGTCAACATGTCAAACTGAATCATCGCATTAGACAAACACACCCATCCTGGTACATGCAAATTTTCTTCAGTTAGTACGTAATTAAATGGTATGTAAACAGAAGAATTGTTTTAAAATAAATGTCTTTATGGATTGTTACTGATAAATACTTGATTTGTTGACCCTTGTTATGAATCTGTATATCTGAACAATATGAGAACTCCTCGTGGGGAAAGGAAATGTTTGGGAGGAAAACCCAGGAGCAAGAACTGCTAGAACCCAGCAACCACAGCATAGTCCAGTCTTAGTGAACACTCAGCTGGGAAGGAAACTGGCCACGGCAGGAGTGAGGTGCTCCAGATGTGCTGAGCGCAGCAGTAGGGCAGACACCAGTACACACGCAAGGGGCGGGAAGGTCAGGCAGGGCAGTGGCACAGGCATCCTTCACAGCAGGTTCACCTGCTCCTCAAGGCCGAGGACAGCTCTCTAGAGTGGGATTCAGAGCCTCCCCATGCCTTGTTCTGAAGAAGTCCAAAGGAGACTGAATTGTTCAGCATGCAGACAAGGGTCGCAGAGTCAACGTCTGCTCAGTGCTGATTCTTCTAAGGAAAAGAAAAGCCTTTAAAACTGCAATTAGAAATTAATGACTTGGGCTGGAGAGATGGCTCAGAGGTTAAGAGCATTGTCTGCTCTTCCAGAGGCCCTGAGTTCAATTCTCAGCAACCACATGGTGGCTCACAACCATCTGTAATGGGATCTAAAGCCTTCTTCTGGTGTGTCTGAAGACAGCTACAGTGTATTCATATGTATAAAATAAATCTAAAAGTCAGTTGATATACACACATTTTAAAAAAAGAAAGAAAAAGAAATGACTTGCAGGCAATGATGGTGCAGGCCTTTAATCCCAGCACACAGAAGGCAGGGGCAGGTGGATCTTCAAGTTTGAGGCCAGCCTAGTCCCCAGAGTGACTCCCAGGACAGCCTGGGCTACACAGAGAAACCCTGTCTCCAAAATAGTAACAAATCAAAACAAAAACAAACAAACAAACCAAAATGAAACGAGAGAGAATCAATAAATGGCTTAAAATGTACTTTAAAAATGGGTAAATGTGGGGTTGGGGATTTAGCTCAGTGGTAGAGCGCTTGCCTAGGAAGCGCAAGGCCCTGGGTTCGGTCCCCAGCTCCGAAAAAAAAAAAAAGAACCAAAAAAAAAAAAAATGGGTAAATGTAAAAGGCACCCATTCTGACTACACTTCCCTTAACTATGAGTCAAGGATATGTCAGCAAGTCCCTTTCTGAGGGAAGGAAAGAGAAGAGAGGTCACTATGAGGCAGTGCCAGGAGAAAGGTCCAGGGGAAGCACTGTCCCAGACAGCAGCACTTAAAATGATGACATGTTTGACAGCTCAGCAACACAGGACAAAGGTACAAATAAACAGGGCTGAGTTAAAGGCCATGGTGACCATGAGGCTAGGTGCTCAGGACCCGAGGAAAAATTGCTACACAAATCCACCCCCACATCAGACTCCGCCCCCACACTAGACTCCGCCCCTCACTAGACTCCGCCCCCACACCAGACCCCACCTATCATGCCAGACTCCACCCATCACTAAGCTACCAGCCCTTCAGGATGAGGCCAAGTCAAGCAGCAATTCCATGGCTGAGCAGCCACACTTATTTTCTTCTTAGCCCTCACACCACCTCTGCCCTCCTCGTGTCTTTCCCTACTGCCTCATGCTGCAAGTCAGGGCCACAGGCCCACACTTCCTTCTCTCCTCCTCCACCACAGAATCAAGGCCAACATGGCTCCCTCACCTGTCCGGGACGTGGTCAGTGCCAGGGAAACACTCAGAACTGTAGAGCAGTCAGTCCTGCCTATGCCTTGTTTCCATACATACACATGTGCGAGGTAACAATCAGACAAAGAAGAGACACACAGTAACAATGCATCAGAGCTGCACGGCTGCAGTAGAAGCCATTTAAGACTGAGATGCCAGCCTCCCAGGAGGATCACGTTCAAGACCAGCCTCAGCTACAAAGTCGCCCGAGCTGAAATATACAGTAAAACAGCAGCAAGGAAAAAGAACTGCAGCTAGCTTACTTCTGGAATTTTCCACCTAAGTTTTTTGGAATTGCAGTTGACTGTCCGCAACTAAAACTGTAAAAAGCAGCTACGTCAGAGCTGCACCCTACCCTGGGAGGTAACACCTTCTGCTGCAGGCTCCCGAGGGCCACCAAGCGCTCTGTGCTTCCTTACTGACTAAATAAAGCACTAGGATGTGGCTGCCCTATCTCTTACCTGAGTTCAGGTCTGACTTCCAAGGGTGAAGTCCAACCATCACTGTCCCCCATAAACAGCTGTGTCTTCTCTCTCCAGAGCTTCCTCTAGACTCCACCCAGTAAGAAAAAGGAATCAAACAAAAGGAACTTGGTATGTCTATGCACGCCTGTCTTTCTCTCTTTAGAAAGGGTCTCACCGTGCTGACCCTGGCTGACTTAGGACTCACACACTCACAAGACCTGCCCATCCCCCCCCCCCATGCTGGGAGTAAAGGTGTGAGCATCCCCACACTTGAACAGCCTCGCCCTTGCATTTACGTGGTATTCAGCACAAGCGACACACAGAGCAGATGGGGGACGAAATGTTCCACAGGAGCTGCAGAGACGGCTCACTGGCTAAGAGCGCACACTGTGATGGTCTGAATAGATATGGGCTCCACAGAGACCTGTGTGAATCCTGGATCATGGGGAGTGGCACTACTAGGAGGTGTGGCCTTTTGAAGGAAGTGTGTCACCTGGGAGGTGGGCTTCCAGGTCTCTTAAGTTCAAGCTGTGCTCAGTGCGACACACACTCTCTCCTGCTGCCTTCTGAGACGTAGAACTCCCAGCTCCTCTCCTGCACCATGCCTGCCTGCACCCCTCTATGCTTCCTGCCATGATGATAATGGACTGAACCCCTGAACCTGTAAGCCAGCCCCAATTAAATGGTTTCCTCTGTAGGAGTTAGCTTGGTTATGGTGTCTCTTCCCAGCTAGGGAACCCAAATTATGGTGTTGCTCTTACAGAGGACCCTAGTTTGGTTCCCAGCACCCACATCAGGTAGGTAGTTCACAAATGCCTGTAACTCTAGTTCTAAGAGATTGGATGCCCAGAGCCCACATCACTCGGTCAGCCGGCCGGATGGCTCCGAAGGTAAGGGCGCCTGTCACCAAGCCGGAGAGCCTCAATTTCATCCCCAGAACCCACGTGGTGGGAGGAATAAAGTACCAACTCCCAAGGCTGCCTTTGATTCATGCAGAGTAATACGCATGTGCACACGGACAAATGTAAATTCAGGAGAAAACTGTAGAGGTGGGAGTGCAGCACACAGCCGTAACCCTGTGCTGGGGGTAGAGATGAGGAGCCCCGAGGTCGCTGGCCAGCGGACGATGATGTCAGGAAAAGTAAGATGGAGTAGTTGGGGTTTAGCTCAGTGACGGTGCTTGCCTAGCCCCAGGACAGCCGCAGCCCCAGGACAAAGCCCTGAGAGGGCAGGTACCTTGCAGTGTCTTGCCCTGGTGTGACTCACTCTACAGGAGGGGCGAGCTGGTCTGCCTGCCTCCTCCTTCAGCAAACACTGCAGACCAGGGGTTGCCAGCATAAAAACAGACCCCGGAGCTTCCGTAGCAGCCCCATTGCCAGAGTCAGGAGAGATCTGATCACCACTGCTCCAGAGCGGTCGTTCCACTTGGGAAATATACCAATCCCTTTCTTTCAAGGGCTGAACAGCCAGTGGGCAGACACAGCAATTACCAATGAAACCTCTCTCTCCTGCCCAGTTGAGGATCAAACCCAGGGTCTAGAGCAAGCAAGACAAACTCGGCAGCTGACCTACATCCCCGGCCCAAACACATAATGTTATAAATGGGATATCTGCTGGTGCACACCCTAAATCCCGGCACTCAGGAGGCAGATTCAGGCAGACCTCTTTGAGCTGGAGGCCAGCCTGGTCTACTAAGAAGTTCCAGGACAGCTGGGGCTGCACAGAGAAAGCCTGCCTCAAAAACGATATAAAATGAAATAAAATGTAAAGACTAAGTGAACAAGAAGTGGGTGTCCCTCTGCTACCCACTGGGTCTTTGCTTACTTGCTTTTGTCTCTGTGTAGCCCTGGCTGTCCCAGAACTCGATCTGTAGACCAGGCTGGCCTCCAACTCAGAGATTTGCCTGCCTTCCAAGTCCCACAGGGCGGTAACTGCAGGTGTTCATGCCTTTGAGTTTAAAAACAGACAAGAACCAAGGCCAGGGAAACAGGGGCACAGACCCCCCCGTACGCTGTCCCAGTCAGTCCTCCGTTTCTCAGAGTCACTGCAAATGACTAACGTCTGACATCAGCAAGTCTGAGAGCGCTCTCCTCTCTCTCTCAGCAGTTTTTGATGCAAGCTGGCATCAAGGCACTCAGATTCAGATGTGAAAGCGAAAGATGCTGAGAAATGGAACACAGGGATGAGGGGACAGCTCATCCAGATCAGTGCTCGTACGTGCATATACTCACACTTGTGCACACACACACACACACACACACACACACACACACACACACACATGCACACACTCTGGGCCAGCCAACAGTAAAAAAATGCAGTCCAATGACCTTCAAGTGTGTCTAACCAGTAACGCTCTGGAGGATTTTTTTTTTCTGCTAGAGTGACTAGGAATGGCCTCTGGTGGCCACTGCTTGCACAGGGAGAGAGACTGAGGAGAGAAGAGGTCTGAACAACCATCTAGGAGAAATTGAGGAGGGGAAGAAGAAAGTCAGGCCGGGTGGGGGTGAGAGGAGAAGAACAAGGCAGGACTGTTCTAGCCAGGATGTGTGGGGAAGGTATTTTCTTTAAAAGTCTTGGCCAAAACAAACAGGTTTCACATGTGTAAGAGCAAGGGCGGCTTGGATCAGGGCCAGCTGGTCGTGAGGCCCGGTTTCTAACACTAGGTAGGAGGCGGCGCTCTCAAGGATTTTAGTCTTGCCTAAGGTTCAGGGAAAGGGATGTAGACCAGAGGCCTGAGCTACATGCAGCTGCCATTGAGAAAACAGACGATAACCAGGCAGGGGTCTGGAGTGAAGCCAAGACAAAGCTCAGCAGAGCCAGGCAAGCTCCGGAGCCCGGTGATGAAAAGCACTTTCACCTGGTCCATATGTGCCCGGGACAGAGAAGGCCTCCCTCCTCCTCGGCTTTCTGCAGACGGTTCCCGCTTATGGGAGGCACACGGAAGACAGTCAGCTCTCTGACGCAGTCAGTCATCTGTGTGTAGACTCTTCCCTTCTCTAGCGATTCTTGTAGCCTTGGTAGCCTGGTCTAAGGCCACAGTCCTCAGAATGACAGCCCTAAAACTCGGCTCCTGCCACCGTCTGGGAAGAAAACCACAACAAATATGATGGGTGTCCTTGTGGTTTCATGGCTGGCGACTGAACGTGGAGGTGTTCGTGCATACTAGGTAAGTGCTCTACAGCCAAGTTGCGCCACCCCTAGCCCTGAAAATACTTTAAATCGTGTTAAATTAATCCAACCTGTCAGCATCTCTTCAGAGACACCAGCCTTGACGAGCCTTTTAGAAGACGTCAATCAAAGCCACAAAAGAACTGGAAGAAATCAGGCAATCCAGAGATGTCAAATGTCTAGAGGAAGGCTGTGGGGTTCTACCATTCGCAGTCTGTGCAGCTACCTCCCCTCCCACACGCAGGACGCTCTGCCAGCCTGAAGGCCACATTGTTTAATGCTTCCACTGCTAATCGCTGATTTCAAAACATCTCCTTGGACAGTAATGTTTAGTCTACAAAAGCAGCGATGGAATGAACGGCCAACGACACGAGTGAAGTTTCGGACTCTCAAACGAAACCTTCGAAGAGAGTGTACTCCTTATGACTCAACAACGAAAAAGCAGACCAACTCCAATACCGCCAATGGTCTTGAAAAGACATTCACCTTCCCGAGAAGTTACCTAATGGCCGACAGACCTGGAGAGAGATGCTTGATATCATAAACGTAAACGTCTTTAAAAAAAAAAATCACCTTATATGGCCACTTAGCAGTTCCCCCAAGTTACGCCACAGACTGAGGCAGGGGGATTTCTGAGCTGAAGAGTTTACGGTCATCCTGGAGAACACGGTTATGAGTTCACCTTTGAAGTAGACAAATGTATACCCATTTCAAGCAGCTAATGTGGCCTGAGGTGGTGGTGCATGACTTTAATGGGACACTTGGGAGGTGAGGCAGGCAGATCTCTTGAGTTTGAGGCCAGCCTGGTCTAACACAATGAGTTCCAGCACAGCCAGGGCTACACAGAGAAACTCTGTCTCAAAATAAACTGAAAAACAAACAAAAAACAACACAAAACAACAGGTTAAAGTAAAAACAGACGGTAACAAGCACTTGAGACAAGAGGTTGACAAAGCCACTCAGGAAACCCTGGCAGGTCTTCAGAAAGTTAAACGTATTACTACCATATAATTCAGCCATTTACTGTGAGAAAAAGACAGGCCTGCTAATACGGTGTACCAGTACAACACAGTATTACTGACACGCAGGAGTGTGGGTGCGTCTGGCTTCACCATGGACGAGCTTCAAACACCTAACAGTGAGTGACAGGTCCCCACACAGGAAGGAGATCATGGCGCATACGGTGGGAGGCACTGCAGAAACATGCTAGGTGAACCCTAATTGGTGCAGACTCCTTTGTGGAGTGATTATAAACCAGAGTGTGGTGATGTCGTACACCCCCGTGGATACACTGTGAACTACAGAACTGTGTCCTTACACGGGCAACCACTGTGGTGGTGTCTAACTTTTCAAGAGTGGTTTTACGGGTGCGGTGGCTGGGAATGAAGCTCGGCGGTACAGCACTGGCCTAGCGTGCGTCAGGCCCACGCACACGAATACCAGAGATAATCTGAGCAAGCACAACAGCTTCTGCTTATCTCACTGTCTGTACCACAGGGAGAATTCTAGAAACCAGAGGCTTTGGTGAGGAAGGCCCTGGGAAAGCACTCAGACCAATTCCTTTCTTTTATTTTTTTTTCTTTCTTTTTTTGGTTTTTCAAAGGTTTCTCTGTGTAGCCCTGGCTGTCCTGGAACTCACTCTGTAGACCAGGCTGGCCTCGAACTCACAGACCCGCCCGCCGGCCTCTGCCTCCCGAGTGCTGGGACTAAAGGTTTGCTCTGCCGCCAGCTTTGCTGCATATGTAAGGAAACTGCACTCAAAGGAGTAGCCGAGCTCCCCAGGCAGAATGGAAACTGGGCTGAAGCCATGCCAGGAGGGTCGGTGGTGGAGCGCATGAGCTCAGGTTCGAGCGAGGCATCACCACCACCAGCACGCCACCTACCTAGTGGGTGCAGAGTCTTCTGAACTCTGCTCTGCTGAGATGTGTTCCCCCTGTATCCCCCAGGCTTGTTTCAAAGGCCAAGTCCTCCCACCATGAGCCTGACTCAGGCTCTTTAGGCTCCAAACCTTAAAATCTAGGCATCTGGGCCGGTGAGAAAGCTCAGCAGGTGAAGGTATTTTCCACCAAACCTGATAACCCGGGCACAATAGATAGCAGGACCCTCGTGCTGGAAGGCAAGAGCCCACGCCTGACCTGCAGGGGTACCTGCTTCACCACGCTATCCCTCGGCCTCCTCACCTGCCAAACAAGTGTACGATTCCACGGCAGGTCTGTATGACGCCCCGGGTAGCAATGGGACCACAGACAAGGAACTCAGAACAAGGAAGGTAATCGGCAAATGGCATGGCTTGGGGCAGGGGGCACAATAGAAGCATGACTCCCCCCCACCCCCTCCAAAGAGGTGGCTGTGAAGACCAGATGACTGAAGGACGACATGGGTGAGGCACAAACAGTGAGTAAAAAACAGGAGGCAGGGGTTGTTTTAAAGTCCTTATACCGAGAGATGTGAGATAAGACACTGGACATGGGTGTGGCTTCGGCCCAGGCTCCCTGTTGTGAGAGCACACTTCCCAAATTGCCTGGGCTAATGCCTCTGCAGGAGGACACCAGGGTGCTCTCTTATTGCTCTGCTACAGCTCCTGTGACAGAGTACTCCTGACAGGCTGGTCGCAAGCATGAAATCCCAGTCCCTCCAATGACCCCAGAAGGCTTGCGGCTACAAAACCCTGTTCCCCACTCCTGCTTGTCTTTCACAGTCTCAAGATAATGGGCACCAGTGCCCAGCAGCAGCCTAGACCCTGGCCTGCTTGGCAGCAACCTCCGTTTGCAGATGTGGGGAGAGCGTTCTCGGGCTCTGGAGGTGCAGAGGTTCTGGCAGGGGCAGAGCCAGACAGCAGCCACCAGGATGCAAAACTGTGAAACAGGCCAGCCTGACAGAGCAGGCCATCTGGAAGCACAAGGAAGGAGTCAGCTCTGTCTCCCTCTGCTTCTGGATTCTAACTACAGACTAAAGAAGCTAGCTCAGATCAGAGATGGGTCCCACTTGGTTTTAAAGAACCCATGAGGAGTTGTTTCATTCTAATAACTTGCCCCATCCTTTCTCTTTCAAACTCTGTCTCTGCCCCGCCCCCCTCTGTGTGTGTGTATGTGTGTCTCTGTCTCTCTGTCTCCCCCGTACCCCCATCCACGCATACACACACACACACGATCTGTGTGGATCTGGAGGTCTAGACACCTTGCAGTCTCTCTGTGCATCGTCAGCCCTCACACGCTGTACATGCGGTGCTATTCCAAAGCTGCACTCCTTCCTCTATCCCATGGCTGTTGCTTACTCCTGACCTATGGACACTGGCCATCAGAGTGGCTTCCTGGCTGGCCTTCTCCCTGTCACCATCCCTCATTCAACACTTCACGTATCCATTTGGACTTCAATATCCTTTTGCTGTTCCAAAGCTTAGAAGCCTGGTGTTCTACATGGCCCCCTGCTGCTATTTTCTTGGTCGGTGTTGGGGATCCCCCTGGGGCCTTACGGGAAGCGAGCACTCTGCCCCCAGTTCCAACCCCAGATCTTAAAACCGAGACAGTCTCTCTTAAGTTGCTCAGGCCAGCTGAGAACTGATTCTCGCTCAGCCCTGTAAGTAGCAGAGACACAGGCCTTCGTGAACAGGGCAGGGTCGCAAAGGCTAAGCTTCTCTGTGCATTTATTCAGCCTCCAAAACTGCACACCCGCTCTAACTTCTCACTGCCTGTCACTTTCCTGGTGGCTTCTTAGATATATCAAGACCCATTCCCCCATTGGTACCCTTATGCACAGTGCCCCCCCCCCCCCTTGCTAGGGCACCATCCAGATGTCCTCTCTACCAGCCCAATAAGAATTGCCTTTCCTGAACGAAACACCCTCCCCTTCCCGCTCGGCCTCCTCCGGCCCCCAGGTGCTCTGAGTGCACACACTCATGTGCAGGGGCAGCAGCGCTGATTAGCTTCTGTGAGCCACTGACCATTCCAAGTGATCTGCGATTACTGGATCCTAATAAGAAAACACAATTATCTCCAAGAAGGCAAACTGAGTCACGGGCTAACTGGCCCAAGGTCACAAAGCAGGAACAACCCGGTGTATTTACAACCTGCTTTGGGTTGCACCAAGATCATGGATTGCTCAACAGTAGGACCCATGCTTTCACCACCCATAGCCACGCCCCAAGCTGCACATCACGAATACTGTGCCGGTCGAGGCCCTAGTCAGGGACTGGTTCTGGTGCCTCACAGCAGCTCACACACCGGCTTTCCTCCTCCTGGGAGCTCTAGGGAAGGGCCAAGTACCACAGCAGTGAGGCTGGGAAAAGGCAGAGCTCCCTTTAAATGACACCAGACTGTAGCCAGTGACCACAAACCAGGAGGAGTGGACGCACCTCATGTACACGGACAGGACACACTTTGTGTCCACAAGCCCAGGCCCCAGGGCTCTGGGCTCTTAAGTGCCAAGTACTTGTTTCAAGGTACAAAAGCAGCTACATGACAAATTGGAGGTGTCACAAAACTGAGAAGGTTCTTTGTGGAGACACCCTGACTCAAGGCAGTGGGGAAGGCTGTGCCCTCCAAGCCTCTCAAGATGCTGCTGTGTCTCTCTCTCCTGAAAACCATCTCATGCCAGGCCTGATGTTAGAACAGAGGTTAGTCCTGCCTTAAATTGTTGTTGGTTTTTTCCCCCTAAATATACAAACAAGCTGAGTGTGTTGGCACTCGCCTTTAATCCCAGTGCTCCAAGACAGAAGCACTAGGAACTCTGAGTTCGAGGCCAGCCTGGTCTATAAAGTGAGTTATAGAACAGCCAGGGCTACAGAGGTAAACCCTGTTTCAAAAGAACCAAATAAAGTAAAAATATACAATCAGAAGGTCTGTGTGGTACTTCAGCCTGTAATCCCATTGCTTGGAGAGAGAGAGAGAGAGAGAGAGAGAGAGAGAGAGAGTGTGTGTGTGTGTGTGTGTGTGTATGAGAGTGTGTGTGCGTGAGTGTATGAGAGTGTATGTGAGTATGTGAGTGTGTGTGTGTGAAGGAGAAGGATCGAGGGTTGAGGATCACTACTTGGAAAAGCCGTGATACTAACAGAAGGTGGAGATGCAGTGGTGTTAACAGGCTGCAGCCCTAGTGATCCATGGATAAAAAGCAGACTTAAACCGGCATAGCCTGCCCCTTTCAAAGCCAGACAGAGCCGCAGTAGACCCTGGTTCCTCGTCGCTTGTGTTTTCTTATTTGAAAAACATTCAGAAGAAAACATGTTTTGCCCAACAGTGTATTCTGACAGAAAGTCTGACACAAACTAGTCTTTGTGTGTCCTCTGGGTTACTCTGAGATGGGGGTGGGGTGGGAGGAGACATAGGGCAAGATTAACTATTTTTAACTTTGGGAAAAAGAAGCCACTAAAATAGGTATTTCTGGGCTCCCCTCCCCTCCTCCCACAGTTCCCATGCTGGCTGACTGTCCATGTCTTGTCATCCGGCAGCGCACTGTCTGTGCTCCTGACACACTGCAACTGCAGGAAACAGGCCCTAGCCATGCGGGTCTACAGAAAGCAGCAGCCCCTCCAAGGATCACGGCCCGTGTCTGTATGGCTGCCAAGATGAGAGAGGCTCAAGGCTGGACAGCAGCTGTAGGGAGAGGGAACCAGTTAGCGCCAAGTCCCAGCAAGGCAGACATCCAGGTCAGACCCCCCCAGCCTCCTGTCCTAGGATGCACATTCACCACCAGGCCTACACAATTGTTTGGAGTGGGAAGGTATGGACGGTGTGGTCTCCAGTGAACAAGGCTGGCCTTGAACTCCTGGTTCTCCTGTCTCTAGCCTCCGACTTCATTCACATCACTCGCAGACAGCCATGTTAGTGCCTACCTCAGAGGAATTCCTAAGGACAAACCTGCAGACTGACCAACGCCTGGCACAGCAGGCTTACTGGGTGTCATTTCAAGTGTTCTGTGTGTCTTCAAAACCTGCCCTCATGTTTTGTTTTGTTTTGTTTGGGAGGGGGCTGGTGGTGGGCAGGCATCAGGAAAACAGTTTCAACCTCTTAGTTCTGAATGGGCGAGCAGATCCACTCAACAGTGATTTAGTCAGGGAGGGAAAGGCCTGACATACGGCTACCCCAATGCTTCTAGCACATGGCAGACAGAGGAAAGTCTACCAGGCACAAGGAGAGGACTTTGGCCGAGACACAGACCCTACACACTTCAAGAAGCTGGCTAAACTGGACAGGAAGAGCAAACAGGAAACAACAGTGCAACATAATAAATGTCATGATGAGAGACACAAGCAAGGCTCTGGGTTACAGGGAAAGGCCCTCCTCACACAGGACGGGAAGGCCTTGGGTAAGCACTGACACAGAGGGGTGGCGTTCAGCAACCATTACCAAGAAGTTGCGGTGTGCTGTGGACGGCAAGTCTAACTCGGCACCATGCTGGGAAGGTGCTTGAAAATGAAGCAAGCTTCAGGGCCACCTCAGGGGCTAAGTCCCTTGTAGTCACTGAGGTGGGGTTTGACCTGGCATGGCCTGGAGTTGGGAGCTGGCACAGAGCATATATACCACAGGCAAAGAGGCCTCCTATTAGGTCCGGAGAAGGCCCCTCTCTTAGACAAGCAACCCTGTGGCATCCCATGCGCAGTGAGCGGTAAGCATGGTGAGCACTGTGAACCAGACTGCAGAAGCCCAACAATACAGGAAGGAGCCCTGAGTCAGGGCTTCATTTCCTGTTAGAGATAATGGTCCTCAGAGGACCTTCGCTGGAGACAAATTCCCAAGTCTTCAATAAAGGACTGGGAGCCGTGTGGTTTACCAGCTACAACCGATGCTTAGATTTACTTTCTCCTCCTCCTTTACTGTGGTGTTGAGAATGGAACCCAAGGCCTCGCAGGAGCAAGAGTCTTACCACTGAACTACATCTGCACCCTGGACATCAACTTTTAAAAGCAGTTTATAAACTTCAAAGGTAGAAACAACTCATGAGCACCACAATCAGAAGGCCTGTGTGGCGATCGGTAAGAAAGTCACACCTTCATTTACCTTTGTTCTTCAGCCACTCAGAAAACAACAGAACACTTTTAATTGGGCTGTAGAGCTCAGCCAACAGCGGGCCTCTTGGGAGACCATGTTTTCTGAGTGTGAGGGTGCACTGGGATGGGGTGGGTAGCAGCCATATTGGCCCAGAGACTTCTCCCAAGCACAGCACGGCAGCTGTAACCCAATGTTTACCAAGCACCAACCACGGCAGGCTCTGCTAGAACAAATGAGAGAGCCTTTGCTCCGCACACCAACTGCACAGGCAGCCTGATGACTCCCTGGGAAGGGAGGGAGCTGAGGCAGAGTGTTGTAACCCTTTCTGCTGAGGAAGCTGGCTGAAGAACCCAGCTTCCGCCTCGACGCCTACTGTGATCCCAAGACTCACCTGCCCGCTTGGAACTGTGACCCCGCCTGCTCAGGACTTCAACCAGAAGCTTCACACCCAAGGCCTCAACACTGTGCTTTCCTGATGGCCAAACTCAGTCTCTAGAAGCAGAGAACTGACCTTAAGGATACGTGGTAGGTGAGACCAGAGGGCTTTTGTGGAGAGGGTCTGAAGTAGGAATGGAGGGGGAGTCAGGCCCTGTAGGAGGCCTACTGTGAGCAAAGTCAGAGCCTCCTCTCTCCAGGCCCACAGTTCCACAGACTCACAAGTCGATCAACAGTCCCTGGGCTCCATGTTTTCTACACTAGCTGGGCCAAGACTCTCTTGGCCTTAGTTCTGGAGGAGAGGCCAGGCCAGAAGCAGGGCCACAGGCTACACGTGCACTCTGCGTTAACAAGAAGTCCCTTCCTCTCCACCCTACTGAAGAAAAGCCAAGAGCTCTCGAAGCCCCTTATGCCATGTGATGTGGCTCATACCTAGGAGGAGCGAGCGGGCAGACATGTGTAGCCTAAGGAAAGTTCCAGTTTACTATGCCGAGGGTCATCACACCAGCTTTGCACTCTAAACTCCTAACTGTGGTCCTACCTGTCTCCTGAGGCTGCTCACCTGTGTGATGTGTCTTAGCTGAGGGTCAGGTCCACTCTCTGACAGAAGTCTCTGATTTAATGGTCGGGATCCTTGGGAGACTCTTCAGCCATAGGGCAAATCAAGATGGTGCCTCTCAAGACGTGCACAGCAGAGCACAGCTCTTGGTCTCTCCTCATATTCTGTCCGGTGGGTATCATGGGGTTCTAGGACTATGTCTGGTCATCTTGCATAAACGATGTCACTGAGCACTGATCATCAGCAGCAGCCTTGGGTGTAGTGGGGTCCCTAAGCTGTTTTTACCATGCTCGTTACACAACTGAAATCCCCACCACTCAGGAAGCCGAGACAGGAAGATAATTCATAAATTGGCGGCCAGCTACACAGTGAGTGCTAGATGAGCCTAGGCCGGAGTCAGACTCTCAGGAGAAAGAGACAGATGTGGGGGGAGATGATAAGGAAGGACAGACCATTAGGTTAGTGTGATGGATATAGAATAGGTTTGGACCGCAGGGCATTTCATTTGCAATGCGAACTCTTCTCACAGAACTATAATTCCCTCCACGATGTGGTTATAGGGATTTCAACGGGTCACCTGGAAACCAGGGTGGGGCAGCACAGCCAGGAAGGCTTAGGAGAAGAGATTACTGAAGTGAGAAGTGCTTGAAGGAAAGTCACCAAGGCCTCCCCCAGGTGAGAGCCAGCCAAGCCAGCCCACACACCCTCACTCCCCCACCCCCTCACCCCTGTAGCCCCAGCAGCTCTGTCCTTCCATTCCTGGGCAGGGAGAGCGGCCAGTAGGTTGCTGAGATTGCCCCTCCCCCTCCCAGCTCACACTGGTGCTACAGAGGCCTACCTAACAGGCAGGAAAGGGGTGGGCCAAGGAAGGAATAGGCAGAGGCCCCGTGTGGTTGGTTGTCCCGGCTAATTTTATATTAACTTGACACAGGCTAAAGTCATCTTGAGAGGGATTCTCAGGTAAGAAAAGGATTCCATAGGATCAGGCTGCAGGCAAGCCTGTGGGGCATTTAGTTAATTAGTGATTGACAGGGGTCACCCCTGGGTTGTGAGTTCTATAGGAGAGCGGGCTGAGCAAGCCATGACGAGTAGGAAGCCAGCCAGTCAGCAGCACTGTCCATGGCCTCTGTGTCAGCTCCTGCCTCCAGGTTCCTGCCCCGAGAGAGTTCCTCCCTGGCTTCCTTTGATGAACTATCTGTGCCCTGAAAGTTTAAGCTGAAGGAGCCTTTCCTCCCCGGGTTGCTTTGGTCATGATATCTCACCACACCAATAGAAACCCTAAGACAACGAGAGACAACGAGGCTCCGAAACACGGGTGTCCCACAGGAAGGGCTGTGTCTGTCTGAAGAAGGAAAGGCCCTCTCCTAAGCGTGAGCCGCTCTAACACAAGCAGCAAGGCAGGCCGGTGCATATGTGAGGTGGTTGTTACTGTGAGGAAATGCCTGAGGCTGAGCCTGTTTTAAGGAAGAGATGTTCTAGCTGCGTTCCTGGAGGTTCAGGGAAATGGTGCTGCCATCAGCCCAGCTCCATGAGGGGCCAGTGGCAGACAGCAACATGGCAGGGAAGGGGGTGAGGCATGGCTCAGCTTCCCTCTCTGCTAACAACACACTCTCAAGAGAATCATGGTTCCCTAGACGCTGACCACTACCTTTTCAAGGCCGAATATGTCAGCCCAGGACAAATCTCCAGCATGGACTTGGCAAGCAAACGACATCCAATTATGCCAGGCAGCTGGAGGGCTGTGACCCTGAGTGACAAGCCCCTTCCAGATAGCGCTGCTGCTGTGGCTGCTTCAAAGAGCAGGAGCTGTGAGTTCAGAGCAGGGGATCAACCTGTGTGGAGGGGAGGACCCAGGACACACCAAATAACCTAAGGAAATGTCTCAAAACTCTACGGTGTCAAAGGATGCGGGACCTTCTGTCTTTATTTTTATGCAGTGCAATTCCCAAGTGAACCACACGGAGCCATAAACCCAACACAGATGGGACTCGGAGCAGTCAAAATATGTTTATTTTTAAGTTACGTGGGCGTAGAGCATACTTCAGAGCAAAGGGAAACTTTTCCAGTAGACCAAATGAGGAAATGATTCCTTAAGATGAGACATCTGGAAAACCTGGCAATTCACTTCTTGTTGATGTAACTTTCTGAGACCAAGGTTCTCTCTGCAACATTTATAAGACACTTTATGGGGGTGTGTGTGTTCGTGTGTGCGTGTGTATGTATGTGTGTATGTGCAGGGTTGTGTGTGTGTGTGTGTGTGTGTGTGTGTGTGTGTGTCTGTGTGTGTATACACAAGAGGACAGTTCTGGGAGTCATTCTTCTATTGAATACATTTGCTGTTATTAAGACAGGGTTTCTTCTCTATGTAGCCCTGGCTGGCCTGCAACTTGCTCTGTAACCAGGATGGCCCCAAACTCACACTAGCCCCACACCTGTAATCCCAGCCTCTGCGTTGAGAGTACCACAGTGGGGCAGCCCCCTCCTGTGCGATTTTTGAGCAGGGTCTCTCACTGAACTTGGAGCTTGCTTTGGGCTAGGCTGGCTGGCCAGCGAGCTCCCAGAACCCTCTTGCTTATGCCTCCCCACCATCCGCATTCCATTCAGCTTTTCTTCAACTGGGTCTAGAGATCTGAACCCAGGCCCCACACAACGGGGTATCTCGAAGGCCCCTCAGGGCACCCTGTCTAAGGGCACAGAGCAAGTGATCTCCATCCATAGCAGTTTTACTTCACAGTTTGACTCTGTAACCTTTACTTTAAGACGCATGCTCTGCATCTTTATGAGTTCGAAGACAGCTTGGTCTACAAAGCGAGTTTCAGAGAAACTCTTGAAAAATCAAACAGAACAGAGCTAAACTAAAAGCAGGCTGTGGTAGGCTGGGGAGAGGCTCAGCAGGTCAAAGTGTGTGCTGTCCTACCTGTGAAGTGAGTTTAGTCCTTGGGTCCCACATGGTGGAAGAAATGACTTCTGAACATTCTCCTCTGACCTCTACATGCATGCCGTGGTATGAATGTACTATATACAACACATACATTGAGGTTTTCTTTATTTTAAACATGCTGTGAAGCCGGCCGTGGTGGCACACTCTTGCGCACACTTACGGCACCCAGGAGGCAGAGGTTGGCAGAGCTCTGTGAGTTCAAGGCCCATCTCATCTACAGAGAGAGTTCTAGGACAGTCAGGGCTATCCAAAGAGAAACCCTGTCTCAAAACTACAAAACAAAGCAGACAAAAAGAAATTAAACAGACAGACAAACTGCCTGCCGCTCCCCCCTACCCCCCAGCACTCCGCGCCCAGCTCTGTCACACGACAGAGCCTTTCCCCTGGACTCCTTCCTCATAGGCTTTCCTAGGTTCCCGGATGCAGAACCAAATACTTTTAGAGACCAGGAAAGGGATGACTGGCTCAGCCTTTGGGTGGATCCTGGGCAAAACAGAGAGGGGGTAGAGTCCAGAGCCCAAGGAGTGGCTGGCCCACCTCAGGACAACAAGTCCCCTTTTCCTTCATCGTATTTCCCTGTGCGTGCACAGTGGGGGGCAGAGATCAATGCTGGATGCCTTCCTAAACTCATCATCCATTGCTTTTGAGAAACGATCACTAGCTTAAGCCACCGATCAGGCTGGACTAGCTGGCCAATCAGATCTACAGATCCTCTCTGCCTCTACCTCCCCAACGCTGAGATTACAGACGAAAAGTCGCCACGCCCATCTTCAACCGGGGTGCTGAGGATCTGAGCTCGGGTCCCCATACTTTCCCAGCAAGCACTTCAGCACATGAGTCACCTCCCCACTCTCCCGTCCTCCCTACGGCCTCACCCATCAATCTAAACAAAGGGGGGAAAAACCCTCGGGAAATCTTGTGAATTTGAGGCGCACAGCCCTGTAACCCCTGAGCTCAGGAGGGAGACAGCAGGGAGAGGATCTGCCCAGGCTACTCAGCCTCACCCTGCCTTAAAACAAAGAAAAGAAACACCATTGTACTAGCTGGAAACCCTGATTCGTTACCAAATCCAGACCTGTGCTGTAGTTAAGATGTACACACACGGGGTTGAGGATTTAGCTCAGTGGTAGAGCGCTTGCCTAGCAAGCGCAAGGCCCTGGGTTCGGTCCTCAGCTCCTAAAAAAAAAAAAAAAGATGTACACACAGGTGCATACACAGTGCAAGGCAGGCCTGAGGACATCCTGAGTGTGCGGTGCTTCAGGGGCAGGGACACAGAGAGCAAGCCCATGTGTTGATGCCCTAGAGCAGTGGTCCTCAACCTCCCTACTGCTGCTGTGACCTTTAGTACAGTTCTTCACGGTGTGCGGGGACCTCCCAAGCACACTATCATTTTCACTGCTAGTTCATAACTTAGTTTCCCTACTGTTAGGAAGCGTAATGCAAATGTCTGCCATGCAGGATGTGAGATGTGACTCCCAAAGGGGTCATGACCCACAGGTTGATAACTACTGCCCTAGAGGGAGACAGAGTTCAAAGGATCCCAGACTCCTGAGAAGAGCTAACACTTCCTACTTCAAACGCAAGGACTCTACCTACAAGATAATTACAAAAAAAAACCCATTTTAGAGTAAAACGCTGCCCTACTTCAGATGACTGGACGGCTCGCTAGGCGAAGTTGCTTGTTGAGCAAGCCTGACAACCGGAGAGCGATCTCCTGAAACACAAAAAAGTGGAAGGAAAGGACCAACCCCACTAAGTTCCCCTCTGACTTCCATACTTACATACCCCCCAACTCATTCACACATAATAGCACATAAACCATATGTTAAAAAATCAAGCACAGTAAGTGATTTGCCAGAGGTCGTGCAACTAACAGCTTTTTTAGGCAGTATTTCTTTTTTTTTTTTTTTTTTCCTTTTTTTTTGGAGCTGGGGACTGAACCCAGGGCCTTGCGCTTCCTAGGCAAGCGCTCTACCACTGAACTAAATCCCCAACCCCTTTAGGCAGTATTTCTAAGTTGTGTTCTCCACCCACAGACAGCTCTGCCCCTCACTGCTGCTCCCAGAAGCCTGCATTAAAACCGCTAGAAGAAAACAAACTTAAACTGACTCTGTGGGGGGCCTGGACCCCGGGGATGGGTCTTTGTCCAGTGGCCACAGTACAGCAAGCACTAAGGTCTCTTCACCTGGGGGCCTCTTCCTAAAGTTCTCTTCCTAAAGCAGAGCGGAGACAGGGAGACACCCTTCGAGACACCGTTCGCTGACAAATCTGAAGTTAGTGGGAGCCTGAGGAAATGGGCATCTCGCTGCTCCGTTTCTCCCAGCCCCACCTACTCGGCACTGGCCAGAACTGTTAAAACACAAAATCCTGACCAGGCAGGACTGACAACCTTTAATCCCCTGGGCCTGGGAGGCAGAGGCAGGCAGATCTCTGAGTTTGGGGTCAGGCTGGTCTACAGAGTTTAAGTTCCAGGAGAGCCAGAGCTCCTCAAACTTAAAATATTTGCTATACAGGTCAACAGCAGAGTGCGTGCCCAGCATCTCAGCAAACGGTGAGCCCTAAATCATTCCAGGCTCCTCAAGTCACTTCATGATGAACATTTGGTCAGACAGTGTGTGAGCCTTTAACCAACACTGTCTGTGACGTGGTGATTTTGTTTTGCTTAGATTTATTTTATTTGTATGAGTATTTTGCCTACTTGTTCATATGCACATGATACCGTATGTGTGTGCCTGGTGCCTGTGGGGGTCAGAGAGGGCTCTGGGTCCCCTGGAACTGAAGTTACTAGTTGGTTGTGAGCCACCATGTGAGTGCTGGGAGTCAAATCCAGGTCCTCTGCAGGAACAAGAGCTCCCAAATGTGCTTAACTGCTGAGCCATCTGCCTGGTCCTGAGAATCTTTTTATTCCCGTTTGGCTTTTCAACACAGGATTTCTATGAGTAGCCTTGGCTGTCTGACAACTTGCTCTGTAGAAAAGGCTGACTTTGAACTCAAGAGATCTGCCTGTCTCTGCTTCCTGAGTGCTGGGATGAAAGGATTGCCTCAGCTGCCACCACCACACCGAGAAAAGTGTCACTTAGGTCCAAGTGTTTGATGGTGACTGTTCCTTGTGTGGCTCCCAGGACAGGTCCCGACATAAACAGAAATACATTTAAAACATTTGAAGAAAGGATAAAGTTCCCTCGCAGAAGCTGGCAGACTTCATAAAGTTCAGGAGGGGAAACCTAACCATAGTCACGTGATGGGCTCTGTGAACCTCAATAAAAAGGGACCTTACACCTTCAGACAACAGGCCCACAAAAAAAACATTTCTGTATCTCTCCACCAAACACAATGTCCCACTGCTACATGCCACAGATACACAAAGGTAGGCCAAACAGTTACTCAAGCCAAACACGGTGATACCAGCCTGTAACGCGAGTTCGAGGCCAGCCTGGGTTACAGAAGAAGCTATGTCTCTATTACCAAGCAGGGACTGGGGACGTAGCTCAGTTAGTAGAATATTTGTCTCGCATGGACAAAACACTCAGTTCAGTCCCCACTCCTACACAAAACAGGATGTGGTGGTGCTCCAAGTAAGAGGTAAGAGTAGGAGGACCAGAAGTTCAAAGTCATCCTCGGATACACAAGTTCAAGGCCAGCCTGGGGCGTAGAAGTAGGTGTCTGGGGAGGTGGCTCAGTCAGCACGACGACATTTGCCACGTGGGCATGAGGACCTGAGCTGGCCCCCAGCACCCACAGGAAAACAACTGAGCCTGGTGCCAGGCACCTGTAATCTCAGCCCTGGGGAGGCGGGGGTGGGGTGGGGTAGAGTGGATCCTTGGGGATTGTTGGTCAAGCAGGCTAGACAGACCCATCTGAGAGACCCTGGCTCAAGAGTTGAGAAGGGGGGCTGGGGATTTAGCTCAGTGGTAGAGCGCTTACCTAGGAAGCGCAAGGCCCTGGGTTTGGTCCCCAGCTCCGAAAAAAAGAACCAAAAAAAAAAAAAAAAAAAGAGTTGAGAAGGATCGAGGAAGGCATTTAATGTAAACGGAGGGCTTTCACATGTACATAGGTACACGCACATACACACAAAACAAAAATGCTACTCAAAATTATTTTTATTTCTCGGTCCCAAACATGTCATGTTCCTTCCGATGGTCCCCTGAGCACAGTGCCACAGCACTCCCTAAGAGTCCCCCGGCCAGCTCTGCAGCAGAGCCACGCAGTTCTCTAAGCGGACGCCTGTCCAGTCCTTTCTAGCTAATGCGCTATTTCCACCCTCCTTTCATACACACATTGTCAACTCCTCAGAGATGGGAGGTCTGTCCTGGGCTGCAGACATGGCTCAGCAATTCAGAGTCCACGATGCCAGATTGTATCTCAGCGCTCACCTGAGGGCTCACTGGAGGCGGTAACTCCAGTTCCGGAGATCCTATTCGCCACCACTGAACTCTGAGGACACTGAACACTTTAAGATGCACGTACATACCCATATATACACGCAGGCAAAATACTCTTGAAAAAAATACTAGGGTCTTTCTCTCCCAACCGGCATGCTGTCCTACCCTGGAAGGGCCACTTGGTCACAGGGTCTACATGTTTCCTGAGGACCTTAGGTTCTCCTCCACAAGCCACAGAGCTGTTGGGAGAATGGGGCTGAGGCCCACCCACTCCCTCCAGGGCCTGCTGGGGAGAAAAGCCTTGAGGTGTTATCCTCAGAGGGAGGACAGGTCTACATCCAGAGCAGAAAGATACTGAGCCTAGTGAGTGATGTGGGAGAAGCAGCGTGTGCACAATGACCCTGAAAATGTGATCTGGCTACACCAGGGGCTCCTCAGGAGAGCCATCCCGATTACCACAGATCTGGCATGCTTGGCACTGAAGGTGCTGGTTTGCGAGTGATGGTTTTATCACAACATGGCACTCGCTCATATGGTACACAATCAGCTCTAAGACTGCTACTTACATAGCATGTCTGTTCCCTTGCAAAGGACAGCTCAAGGAACACCCTGAGCTGATGAGGATGCCTGCTGCTGCAGAGGTGCTCGCATCCCGGTGCGCGGCCCACATCCCAGAGAGCCAGGTACTCCTCATGAGGCACATAATACGGAGCCCAAAGGCAAGATGTAAGATGTGTCCTGCACCTCAAGGCCTAAGCTGCCACTGGTCTACTGACTTGACTGGGGATTCTCAGCCCTGCACACCACCATCCTGCATTCCAAGCCATCAGGGACTCGTGGCCACAGGAAAGGTGAGGCTGGAGTGGAGTGGCTGACTGGAGAGGGCAGACGCCTTTTCCGGTGAAGGATGTGGTCCGTCTCAGTGGCCTCTCCAGGTTAGGGCTCTCAGGATCACTAATCACAGAGCCCTAGAAGCTTGTTTTGCCTCTTTTCTTTCTTTTAAAGTTCAGATTAGGTTTTGCCTTTTGGTTTGTTTCAGTTTTTGCTTTTTTGGTTTTTCTCAGACAGGGTTTCTCTGTGTAGCCCTGGCTGTCCTGGAACTCCCTGGGTAGACCAGGCTGGCCTCTAACTCAGAGACCTGCCTGCCTCTGCCTCCTGAGTGCTGGGATTAAAGGTGTGCGCCACCACACCTGGCCTTTTTTTTTATTGTATGTGTGTCAGTAGGTATGAGATGGCACCCTACAGAGGCCACAGGCATCAGATCCCTGCAGCTGGAGTTCCAGGGGGTTGTGAGCCAAGGGACATGGATGCTGGGAACTGAACCCAGGTCCTCTGCTAGAGCAATAAGCGCTCTTTACTGAGCCACTGTCCCAGCCTCTAGTTTTGCCTTCCAGATGTCCTCGATGCCACCTGCATGGTCCTAATGAGAGACAGCTTAGCACCAGGGTGGCAGTCCCTCAGATTAGGTGTAGGGATCTCATTCCCACTGCCCACCCTGTTGTTATTCTGTGTGTGAGGAGAGAGCTGTTTCAGCAGAGCTCGGACCAAAGAAGCGATAGAGTGAGCTGTAAGCCCCATGAAGCCCTCAGCATCCACACGCTAAGCTCAGCATCCACACGCTAAGCCGTTTCACCGGAAGCACTGACTGAGCTTTTGCACATATTGGTGAATGGATAACTATGTCAAGTCTGATGGCGGAGGAAGGCCGGCCTCTTCTGACTCCCACTTGGCCCAGGGGCTCACAGGACTGGCTGCTCTGTGGAATGGTCCCTGGGAGATGCAGCTCTGGCCATAATGAATAATAACCAGCACGCGCTACATGGCTGAGTCTCTGCCTGTTTTGTTAAAGTGGTGTGTGTGCCTTTAGGCTCTGCCATCAGGAGGGAGAGGCAGGTGGATGTCTGTGAGCTGGAGGGCAGCCTGGTCTACAGAGCAAACAGCACACCTAACCTACGAACTCCCGTGAACTTCAGAAGTGTTTGTAGCAAGAACTGCACCCTCCAGAGGAGAGGCACTGGGCTCAGGTATGACCCACAGAAGACCACTCTGCATAGCACAGGTTTTCACACCCCAGGCTGTTGTAGGAGAGATCAACTCAGGGCCAACCATCCATCATGACGTCCGTTCATTCCACCTTTGAACAGTGCAATGGCTTGACCTCTTCATACCTCCAGGGGGAGTTTATCAGTCTGCAGCCCTGCTCCATAAATTCACTCCATTCAAAACACGAATCGCTTTCCCTAAGGCGCAAGTCCATCATTATCAGGACTTTCCCGTGTCCTCGAAATACCTTGGCCGTGCCTCCTGCCCAGCAACTACCCCTTAGCTCAGGCCTTGCTCTCAGTTTCCTCAGTGTGCCTGGCTCTTCTGCAGCCTGGGGGAGCTCTGGCTTTTCCTTCTCGGCCTGCACAGCTCCTTGGTCTTTGCCGGTCCCAGGCCTTCCCTGTTCCCAGAGGGAGGCTCATCCTTGGCGTCTGGAAACCCCTCAGCATCCTCCCACCCCACAGTCCTGACCACAGGATTATTGCTTACTTGCTCTCTCCCCAGCAAATGGACAAGCGCTGGATGGAGATGCCTTTTCTCTCTGTAGCCCCTCTAGCCAGCAAGGTGATCTGGCACCGGCAAGACACTCATTAAATGAAGAAGCTGCCAATAGTCCTTTGGCTCCGTGTCAGCATAATTCTCCCAACTTCTCCAGAAAGTAGGGCGAGTTTGGATCACTTAAATGCCTTAGAAATGGTGGGCTGGGGCTAACGGCTGTTATCAGGCCCATGTGACTAAAGAAGGTCCTAAGCCAGCTTTAAGTTTGGCTGCTCAGGACACGGAGTGGGGTGCAATGAAGGAGGCATGGGGGGGGGGGGATGAGCTTCTACAGTTCCGTGAACCCAGGACGGGTGCTCTGAGAGGAACTACAGGCATTGCAGACGTGTTGGCACATGCAGACCTTCCCCTCTCCTGTCCCACTGCACTGCACAAACCTAGGTGCACTGGGAGTAACGGACATGAGATGTCCCGGTGCCAGAAGGCAGGGCAGTAGCTGCCTCGGGGAGGGGCCCGCTGGGCCAGGGTGTTGGAGTGTACTCTACACAGATGCACTGACAGGTAAGAACATACGGGTCTATACCCGTAGCACTCAGGTACTCAACTGCACTCTCGTTTCTTTTCCTTTTGCAGCACTGGGCATCAAACCCAGGGTCTCACACATTAGCTGAGTACTCTGCCCCTGAGCTGTACCCCAGCCATGAGGCTTGGGGAGCTGGAGAGACGGCTCTGTGTTAAGGTACTAGCTCTTCTTCCAGAGGACCCATGTTTTCCCTATGCTCACAGCAGGGTTCGCAAACATCTATAACTCTACTTCTAGGGGATCCGATGTCCTCCTCTGGCCTGTGTGGACATCAAGCCCACACCGCAGGCAGTGATTCGGCCTGAGCCTGGTGTTTCTGTAACAGGTCGGTAGGGACACGCAGGGTGACAGAGCGTAGACCAGTGCACACAGCGCATTCCTCACTGCTCTATGCACTGAAGATCGTCTCAGTACAGCACATAAAGCTTACTTGAGAACGTTACGAGGCTGGCAATCACTTGACTCCAGTGTACCTTTCTCAACAACAGGGGACCAAAGGGCTCTCCAGTCCTGCAGAGACTAAATGAGTTTCTGGACCCTTTTAATCCATCAACTAGCTCCCTAAGAATATACTCCGAGGCCAGCATTCAACCCTCACAGTCTTGTACTAGCCGACCTGACGCACGGCGCTGGCCGGGCAAACAGGTCTGTCTGTCCCATTCCAGCCTCTCCATTTTAACCCTGAGCAAGTCCCCTCCCTCCTCCACGCAATCTTCTCAGTTGTCTGGACGCTACAAAGGCAGGATCCAAACTTTACTTCAGGAGAGAACACTGCATGGTGGAGAAAGAGCTTCCAAACTACCCTCGACTGACTGCCACCGCCTCCCCCACACCCCTCAGTTCTGACAAGTCAGACCCGAAGTTCCATGGCTGAGTGCCCAGGAGGAGGCTGGACTTCCTCTGTAAATATTAACGATCTCCAACTGGCCTGCTGTGTTCTAGCCACTTTTAAGCATTGACGAAGATTTCATCACTGAAGCATCATACAACCTCTTAGGAGAGCTCTTCCTTTCCTTTCCCTTCCTCTTCCTTTCTTTCCCCTTCCTCTTTCATTCCCCTTCCCCTTCCTCTTTCCTTCCCTTTCCTCTCCCCTCCTCTCCTCTTCTTTCCTTGGTTACTTTAAAGAAAGGGTCTCATGCAGCCCAGGCTGGCCTTGAATTCACAGTGTAACAAAAGATGACTCTGAATTCCTGCGACCTTGAATTATGACATGTGCCATCATATCTGGCTGAGAAATTCTATTATAGACAGTGGAAATAAGACAAAAAAAATCAAGAAAGTTGACTGTATCTTCAACTAGCAGATGGTAAGGGCAAGATCCAAAGTCCCTTTGATTCTGCATGAGTTCGAACCCTACTCCTGGCATCAACTTGTTTTAGTTAGTGGTTTTATTGCTGCAATGAAACATCACATGACCAAAACGCAGCTTGGGGAGAAAGGGGTTTATTTCAGCTTACATTCCCAGGCAATGCCCCATCACTGAGAAATCAGGACAGAAAGTCAAACACTGCAAGAACCTGGAGGCAGGAGCTGATGCAGGGGCCATGAAGGGGTGCTGCTTACTGGCTTGCTCAGCTTGCTCTCTTATAGAACCCAGGACACCAGCCCAGGGATGGCACCAGCCACAATGGGCTGGGTCCTTCCACCCTGACCACTAGTTGAGAAAATGGGTCTCATGCTGGGTCTCATGGCTGCATTTCCTCAGCTGAGGCTCCTTCCCCTCTGATGACTCTAGCTTGTGTTAAGTTGACACAAAAGCAGCCAGTACAACCTTGTGGTATATTTTGTTTTGTTAATTGTTTAGATTACTTATTTTTATATGTTTTATATTATTTACTTTATTTTGCCTGCATGTATGTCTGTGTACCATGTGTGTGCCTGGTCCTCAGAGATCAAAAGAAGGTGTCAGCTCTCCTGGAACTGAAGTTACAGATGGTTGTGAGCGGCCACGGGGATACTGGGAATCGAACCTGGGTCCTCTGAAAGGGCAGCCAGTGCTCTTTTTGCATGTTTTTGAGGCAGGTCTTACTCTATAGCTTTCAGCAACCCCCCTCCTAGGTATTGGAGCCACAGACAGGCAATCACACGTGTACACTCATAAAGCGTTTTAAATTAGCATGAAGAGTCCTCCCCTCAGTTCTGATAATCAGTGACAAAGGTCACAAGCCAATGGACAGCAGCAACAGTAAAATGAAACAGGTGTCCCGAGAAATATTACTGGGGGCTGTGGAGAGAGCTCAGCTGCATGCTGCTCTTCCAGAGAACCAAGTTCAGTTCCCACCCACATCAGGCAGCTCACAATGCCAGGGGATCAGATGCCTCTGGCCTCTTAGGGCACCTGCACTCACATGCACATACCCAATGCTCGAGCGCACACACACACACACACACTCACACACACACACACACTCACACACACACACACACTCACCCCTACATATAATTTAAAATATTTCTAGAATAAAGCTATAAAAACTAAAGAAGTCTGTCTGGGGCCTTTGATGGTTTGTGTATGCTCAGCCCAGGGAGTGGCACTATTAGGAGGTGTGGCCCTGTTGGAGTAGGTGTGTCGCTGGGCTTTAAGACCCTCATCCTAGCCACCTGGAAGTCAGTCTTCTCCTAGCAGCCTTCAGGTGAAGATGTAGAACTCTCAGCTCCTCCTGCACCATGCCTGCCTGGATGCTGCCATGTTCCCACCTTGATGATGATGGACTGAACCTCTGACCCTGTAAGCCAGCCCCAATTAAGTCCCTATAAGAGTTGCCTTGGTCATGGTGTCTGTTCACAGCAGTTCTCAACCGGAACAATCCCTTCATGGGGACATATCAGATATCTCCATTACGATTCATAACAGCAGCACAGTTACAGTTGTGACACAGGAACAAGGCACGGGTGGGGTCGGCACCTGAGAAACTGTATTAAAGGGTCAAAGCATCAGGAAAGGTGAGAGCCACTGGTCTGGAGGTCAGGATGCTTGACGCACAAGACTGGGTCTGAGTTTGATCCCCATAACTCACATAAAGGTTGAAGGACAAGATGGACTTCAGGAAGTTGTCATCTACCCTCCACACAGGCACTGTGGCATGCACATACATGTGCCACACACACAATAATAACGTTTAAAAAAAATCAGCTGTATGATCCTCCCACAGAGTCTTATGACACACTCAGAACCCCACATGTATCCCTCTGGAAAATCACAGATGTGTCTCAACGACTGTGAAACACAGCTCAAAAACTCGGGTCTTCGTAAGTGTCTGACATTGGGATGAGACGCAGCTAAGGATTTGAACCACAGATGTTCTCTCCATTACTGACCTACAAAACCGACATCATCAGGGTGTACTTAACCATACTTCTGGCCCTTGGGAGGCTGAGGCAGAATGATTACAAGTTCAAGACCAGCCTACTATACTACAACATACAGCCAGTTCGTGGTCAGGATAAACTAAATAGTGTGTGCGTGTGTGTGTGTGTGTGTGTGTGTGTGTGTGTGTGTGTGCGCGCGCGCGCACACGCGTGCACGCGCAAGAGAGAGAGACAGACAGACACAGACAGACGGATGGACGGACAGACGGACAGATGCATGCACGCACACCCAAACCAGGAGACAAATGTACATTAGAGAGAGGTAACTGAAATGATGGGAAGTAAAAGCAACAATGAGTCTAAGAGCTTGAAATGGTAAGAAGTCATTGAAGTCGTTGAGTACATACATAGTTCATTCTTATCAATTTAGTCAACATAAAATTTTACCCACACACAGACATACACAGACACACACAGACACAGACACACACACACAGACACACACACACACACACACACACACACACACACACACACACAAGATTCTCCTAGCTGGACACAATGCACACCTGTAACCCCAGCTCTAGGGAGGCTGACAGTAGGGTGTGGGAGGGTCAGCAAAGACTTAACGGTAAGAGCCCATCTGAGAACAAACCCCGGTCGTCCTTACACACTCTTTCAAAAAGAGAAAACTGCTAACCAGAAAGCAGAGCCATAAATACTGAGCTGTTTACTTAAAAACCCTTTGAAAATCTGCACTGTGTCTGATAACGATGGCAGAATGAACAGCTGAAGAGTGACTAGCCGGGAAATGAGTCTCCAGCTGGGGCTTCCATGGACAATTATGGAGAAAGCAACAGATTACAAGTGACAAATCCAGACACTCTGCCAATTTCCACATCTGAGCTGTTCTTATTGCTAGGTAAAGTAATAGCGCGTCCCACGACTGCTCGCCACACAGGGCCCAGGGGCTGCTTCATAGCTGCTGAAGCAGTCTGTTTCAGGAGCCATGAGCACCGCACACAGCATACCCTAAAGACTGTGTGGGGAGAAGGGCTGCAACCCTAGGCATGTCTCTTGGCCTCTTTGAAATTCATCAGCAAGATGGCACTGATGCTCTCATTGAAGAATTAATGATTAAAACCCAAGGGATTATGGGGAACAACATTTCCCATCTCACCAATCCAGGCTTCAACTGTTAGCCACAGTCATTTAACCCAGGCGGGTCAGAGTCTCTGAAAATCATTTTCTGGACCAACTACTCTTTATGTGAGAAAGCAAGATCTAGTTGTAAAACATTAAGGGGGGCAGGCAAGATCTGAAAAAGGAGAGCCAAAGGCAAGAGCTGCACACAAGCACACAGCAGTGCACGGCTGCAGGAGCACAAACAAGCATACAGAAGTGCATGGATAGGAGTGTGTGCACACACAGGCACATATGCACGGTCACACATCGGAACACAGACCTCCAGCTTCTCATCAGTTGTTCAGATTCACAGCCTCGCACTCACTCTGGCCACAGCTGTTCATTCACCCAAAAGTCTTCGCCACTTTCATGGGAGAGTCCATCTTTCCTCACAGGTATGGTTAGGTAAGGTCCAGGATTCCATGAACCCACCCTGAGGAAGGTAGAACCCTTCTGAGAGTCACATGAGAGACTTCTCCCTCTTCATGAGCTCCATTTCTCACGTGCTCCGAAACAACGTTAGCTGGTGTGCGCTTGCAGACAGCCCTTTATCCAACTTTCCTATATTCCAGGAAACAGCCAATGATTAGAAATGAGCTGACCTGATTTTCCGTAATCAAAAGGCTCCAGGGGATTCTGAGTTCTAGTCTTGGGAAGAAGAAAAAACTCCAGCTGCTTAGGAACTAAGCAAGAATTCTGGAGCCGGTTGACCTGGGTTCAGAACCAAGCCCCACACTTCCCATCAGCTTGCTCCCAGCAGTATACAGTACACGCCCTCACCCAAAGAGCCGTTACAAAGATAAAGTGAATTGCTGTTGATGAAATACACAGTACAGAGCAAGGTTTGTAAAAGCAACTGTTATAGGAAATTAAAGCCTTAATGAGTTCTCCAAGTGGTCCAACAGGTGCTGGAATCCAGAGTTTGGAAGTTGCGGGACTCCTGGCTCCGCCCTCTCCCGTGTGGCCCTGTGCTGGAACTCTAACTGCCTCTTAACCTTTTTTTTTTTCTTCTGTAGAGTGGGCACAACCGCTGGGCTCTAAAGGTGAACAGAACACAGGGACACAGAAGTACACAGCGTGCACAGGTGACCACACACACATGTTCACACCCACCTGTTGACACAGCTACCCAAGTGCTCAGGAGCGTTGACAACCACACACACACACTACGGGATGGGCTTTGCAGGAAGGCTTATCAGAGGGTGCTCTGCCATCAGCCCAGTGAGAACAAGAATCGGCACATACAGCTTTCTTTGGACTGGACCCAGGGACATTGATGGTGATGGTTGGGGACAAAGCCAGGTCTGGGTTCCTCTCCAGGCCAAGCAGAGAGTTAAGGCTGTGAGGGCTGGTGCACAGCGGTATCCCAGCATTCAGCGGAGGCAGGAGGAGCAGGTCAAAGTCCTTATCATCTGCACAGTAAGCTCCAGGCCAGGCCATGAGACCATCGCTCAATAAAAGCAAAGCAAAGATGCAAAGAGGCGCTCGGTTGGCTAAAGAGTTTTCCACCTACTCAGGTAAGTGGCCCGAGCTCACCGGTTCTGTAAGCACGTGCCTACCGTAGGTCTCCACTTTAATTTACAGAAAAAGCGACTTGAGAAATAGGACAGTTAAAGGGAGCAGGAGAGAAAATAACAATGACCGCCTCCTCGGGGAAAGGGAAACAATCAATGGCTGCCCCATGCCGATGGACGGATGGACGGACGGACGGACAGACAGACAGACAAGGCAGGGATGCACTTGGGCAGCACCTGGAGAGGCATCCGTATTCAGCTAGTGTCATCTCCCAGTAAACTGGGCTGTTCTCTGGTTATCTCACACCTCGGCACTTCCACTCTGCCCACCTTCTCACAAATGAGAGAAACAGCTTGCATTTTAAGGAATTTTGATTTGGGGTTGGGGGGGAATTAGGACCAGGACTTGAACCCACAGCCTCAGACATGCTAAGCCAGCACTCTGTCCCAGAGCTACATTCCCATCCCTTGTCACAGCTGGCCTGTCAGATAGGTCTTAGTGGGTAGCGTCGCTTGTTGTCAGGTCAAGCCTGATGACCTGGGTTCTATTTCTGGGTCATGTGTGACAGAAGGAGAGACCTACTCTTACAAGTTGTTCTTAGAGTTGGGCACGGTGGCACACAACTAAATCCTGGCACTCAGGAGGCAGAGGCAGGATCTCTGTGAGTTCGAGTCCAGCTTTGTATACATAGTGAGTTCTAGGACAAGCAGAGCTACACAAGGAGACCCTGTCTCAAAAGAACAACATAACGAGTTTCCTCCGTCACACACACACACACACACACACACACACATGTAAATACACTAAAAAATTAAAAATTAAAAATTCTATGTATGTTTGCATAAAGTGCATGAGAAGCACTTGGCAGCCGTAGAGCAGGCATGGACCTCCTCCTTCTCGTACATGGACCCAAGAGACAACAGGGGCCTCAGAATTATTTGATAAGGGGTCTTAATTCCGGTCGCACATTTATGATTTTGGTGATGGCTGAACACTCGATTTACACCTACTGTCGACTGGGTTTGCAAATGTTATAAGCGTGAGTGCACACAAACCTCAACAGGGACAACTTTGGGTGACAACCGCTAAAGACTTAAAAACAGCTAGCAAGGCCGACACAAAACTGACAAATGTCATCAGTACAGAGTACGGACTGAAGTGTCAGACTGCTCCTCATACATATGCACAATGACTTTGCCAATTAAAAATATAAATATGGGGGGGGGTGACACACGCCTTTAATCCCTGCATTCAGGAGGTAGAGGCAGGTGGATCTCTCTGAGTTCAAGGTCCGCCTGGTCTACACGGTGATTTCCAGGGTTACACAGAGAAACTCTGCCTCAAAGAATAACGTCTCAGCGGTTAAGGGCGCTGGCTGTTCTTCCGGATTCCATTCCTGACACACAAGTGGTAGCTCACAACCACCTGTAATTCCAGCTCTAGGGGATCTGACACCTTATTCTGGCCTCCACGTACATGCTGTTCACAGACAGACATCCGCGCAGGCAGAGCACCCATACACATAAAATAAAAAGAATAAAAGACTAAAATAACATCATCACACGACTATCCTAAAAGCAGAAAATGAAGAAGAAACTCATATGCCCACGGCAGGCAAGGGGTTAAATGATGCTTCCTCAATACCACAGATATCACCAAAGCTCCCAAAACAAGGCTGGAGAGCACAGAAAGGGATAGGGAAACAAGTTACTAGCAGAATGATGTCATTTCCATTTTTAAAATAGATTTGTACAGAGAAAAAGTCCAAGTATGCAGTGCACAATTTTTTTTTAAATTGCATGTGTGCGCTCTTGTGTTTTGAGATTTTTCTACCACAAAGGCAGGTGTCTATAATCCCAGAATTAAAACATATATACATAAAATAAAACAAACAAATAGCCAAACAAAGTCTCGGCCAAGCACAGAGCTGCACTGATCCCAGTGGTAGATTTCTGAGTTCGAGGCCAGCCTGGTCTACACAGTGAGTCCCAGTGAGACCCTGTCTCGAACAAACCAACCAAGCAACGAAACATACACATATAAACTGTGGGGTTGCCCCTGAATGAGGGGTCAACTAGTGAGCTGCAGACCCGACCTGGGCTGCCACCTGCCTCGGAGCTGCTTTGTCCCTGTCTCATTTAATGTGAACAGGCACAGGATCCACCACAGCCCATGGTGACATGTGACATAGCTGTGTCACAATCCCACTAAAGGGGCTCACTAGGGTTTCTATTGCCGTGATAGACACCATGACCAAAAGCAACCCGGGGAGGAAAGGGTTATCTCGGCTCACGCTTCTGTGTCACGGGTCACATTCCATCATCCAAGGAAGTCCGGATAAGAACCTGGGGTAAGAACCTGGGGCCCGGAACTGAAGTAGAAGCCACTGGGACTATTTCTTACTGGTTTGCTCAGCCTGCTTTCATAGACAACCCATGACTACCTGCAGTGAGCTGGGTCCTCTCATGTTAGTCATCAATCAAGAAAATGCACCACAGGCTTGCTCACAGGCCAATCTGATGGAGTCTTTTCTCAGCTGAGGTCCCCTCTTGCCAGACAACTCTAGTTGACATAAAAACTAGCCAGCACACCCCGCAACCTCAAAATGCCAGAGATTCCAAACAGAAAGCAAGGGCTCAAAGACCTGCCTTAGCTCTGCCCCTCTGATGTTTAAACTGAGATTCCTAGGATGGGCACGGACCTGTACTCCTGTGGGGAGGCAGAGGCAGGCAGATCTCTGTGTGTTGGAGGCCAGCCTGGTTTACAGAATGAGTGTCAGGACAGCCGGGACTACCTAGAATGATGTTATTGGGGGTGGCGGGGTAGGCTGAGATTCATCTACTGTGAACGAATCAGGCAAGAGCCTGCATTATCAATGACTATAATTTAAAATGGCAACATGAGAGACAAGTCCTTCACAGTAGGCTCAGTGGTCCAATTCATCAAAGGTGGGAGCAAGTGGCTCCCATGGAAGGTCCTGGTGGCCGCAGTCTATTCTGACTCACCTGACATTAGAGATGGAGACCCCTCCAGGCTGACTCTACCTATGAGGACATAAGCTTGGAGACGCTTCCTAAGCTACCTTTGTCACAAGCTATGACTGATGTCCTGAGCTGCAGGGTGGTAGCCTAAAGGCAGCTCAGTCGCCTAGGTCACATCCACCCGAGAGGCTCAGGGACTGCAGTGACAGGGCCTGCAGATACAGCTGGCTTTAAGACAGACAACTGGTTTATTTTAAAAACTCCTTTTTGACTTGTAAACTAAATGAACTCGATCTATAAATTACCGAGGAAGGATAAATTGGAAGCCTACCGTGTAATTTCCCGTGCTGTCGCCACTAACTCTAACCACACCAAAATCACCGAGGATGTACTATGGATGCAACTTATTACACAATGTAATTTCCTACGCCACAGCGAAATCTCCTAGTAATCTTCTGGCTATCAGTGTGGGAAACATTTCCCCAGGATGCACTACAAAGAATCCCTTGCTCCTTCCTACCTGGCCGGCAGTGTGGCTTCCAAGACAAGCTCTCTGCTGTCTATTTTTCGGGTTTCCTTGGTGTCTGTGCCCTACAGATTCTGGTGTTTACTTTCCTCCCAAAGACGGGGGGGGGGGGGGGGGGGGGGACGGGGACGGACGGACGGGGACGACGACACAGAAATGACCTGGACTTCCTTCTGAAGACCCAAATTCACAGCTGTTTGGGGTAAACAAACTTGGAAAGCTGACTGAAGGGGTTTTCCGGAGAGAAACATTTGTATCCATTTTATTTCTACTTTGTATCTGCGCCTGTCAGGCCTTCGCTTGACTTGGATCTTTGCTAGGAGAAAACCAACCTAGAGAGCAGGGCTTTCTTTTGCTGGTCCTGGTCCCTGACTTGTGACAGTGAAGAGACTGAGGTTGAGCCAGACACAAGTCAGAAGTTCTCCCACCCTCTACAACTAATTCGGTGAAAACTGAACCAAGCTGGAGAATGTGAAGAAACCGGGAGTGCCCGAACTGCGCACACGCGCGTGCACCCACCCATCCCCCCCCCCACACACATATACGCACGCGCACGTGCAGGCACGCTGAAAACAATCTGCTCCACATCTATCCTACTTAGCTTAAGGGTGGCATTCCCAGCCAGGCCATCATGGCTTTATCTCAGTGCTTAGGAAGTAGAGGACTGTGCATCTCTGTGAGTTTGAGGCCAGCCTGGTCTACAGAGTGAGTTCCAGGGCCACACAGAGAAACCCTGTCTCCAAGAAAACAAAAACACAAGCACCCAACAGAACCTTCTAGATTTTTTTTTCTCTTAGGAAAGACCCAAGTCAAGCCTAGGCCTGACCGGGCGGGCAAACTCCAGCCCTGCACTCCATTCCCAAGCCAAGATCCCAGATCTAAAGTAACACCCAGGGCCAGGGTTGCTATTTTGTTTTCTCTTTGTTTTGAACAAAGTAACCATTCTTTTTTTTTTTTTTTTCCCGGAGCTGGGGACCGAACCCAGGGCCTTGCGCTTCCTAGGCAAGCGCTCTACCACTGAGCTAAATCCCCAACCCCACAAAGTAACCATTCTCCTTTAGAAAAAGCCATACCTCAAGAGCAATTCCAAAACTAAGGAAGAGGGCTCCTAGACAACAAAAATCACGCAAAAAAACAGTATCCTAAGAAATTCTCAGGACTTGAAAGATAGCTTAGACATTTTAAAAGCACTGGCTGCCCTTTCAGAAAACCTGGGTTCAGTTTCCCAGCAGCCACCCAGTGGCTCACAACCACCTGTAACTCCAGTCCTGGGGGATGCAGAACCTTCTAGCGCCACCCGGGAAACAGGCCTTCACTGGTACAGACACACATCCGGGCAGAACACTCACGTTCTTTAAGTTTGCTGGGGCTGTAGCAGAGTGCTTGCCTAAGAGGCTCAGTACTGGACTCAATGTTACCCTCGTACCTAAAAAGGCTTTCTAATGAAGACAGCTCAGTGAAAGATCCCAGGTGGGGCGGGTCCTGACTTGTACGCTGGTTTTTGTTTTTATTTGGGGGTCTTTGTTTGCCTATGTGTTGACTTAGAACAGGAACTTAAATCGGGCAAATACACAAGACCATACCATACTGCCCATTACCATTTTACAGGGTTTTCCTCTTCCTTAAAGGGTTAGAACCATCTCTCCTTGTTTGCTTCCTTTCACAAGACGGCAGAGTTAAAAAGGAGTTTAAAACCACATCTATAGGCACTGTCTAGATTCTCAGATCTCTTCAGCAAGCCTCTGTGGTGACAGAATTATCCTGAACTGTGACACAGCCTCCTTCCTGACCAGCACCTTTGACTTTGTTCCTCTTGCTGAGTCCCGTGCACCTCCCTTCCCTGTTCCGTCAGCAAACACCAATTCGTAACTCACCACTCAACCCATAATTCTGAGCAACTACCTGATCAGTTTCACGTTTCATTTTCTCTGGCCCTTTGGCCTTTTAATCTAACTCTTACTGTATTCTCAGACAGAAATTGCTTTCCAAGAAATCAACTGCTTCATTGTAAACCTAAACCCGGCCAGCTCTGTTACAGCAAAGTTTCATGTCTGCTATGTGCTTGGGACTGAAAACACTCAAATCAAGAAGTTTAGCGGTGAAAGGTATCTTGTCCCCAGCTTTCAAGCTATATGCATCCACGAAACAGAAAATGCGCCCAAACCACACAAAGTCTAATCCATGCAGTGCGGCTTCTCTGTAGCACTAAACACTCTGGAGAACTAGCTAATCTACTGATTATTGGTAGAAGAACAAAAATTATATCTGCATTATTTTGGATAGAAAATTAAACATCTACTGAACACAATCTTTATTTAATGACTAAAACTCAGAAGAGACAGTAAACTAGTGCTTTGGGTCTACTCAGGTGTGGAGAGCTACAAACCTCTATTTCCAAAGCCTCAAACAACTAAGGGGAAAGTGGGTACACTTAGCTGCACATTTCATTTTGTCAGTTTGTCACATGCATACCCTACGTGCATACATATGTACAACGCCTACAAACGTTCTAAGTGAACTATGCATATGGTGAGAAGGGCTAATTCTGACCTGGCACCTTCTCTCCGATAGCTCTGAGGTAAATTTCACAGCGCATCTAGCAATCACTTACTTGGCCCTGAACAAAGCCGACGATGGGCGGGGCTGTTAATGAACAGCATTCACATGTCTGTTTGAGCAGGTCCTCTCCCTTACTGTTTCTAACCTGCCACTGCTCAAAGAAGAGATCACCAAGCAAGAGAGAACACCCTTTAATGTGTCTGAGCGGGGCGCACAGCGGAGTGTACCTATAATCGATCACAGCACTCAGTCAGACTTGGAAGACAGAGAATCAGATGTTCAAAGTTACCCTGGGGTATATGAGTTCAAAGCCAGCCTAGACCCTGTCCAAAAAACAAACAAACACAAACAAACAAACAAAAAAACACAAACACCCTTAAATCAAAACATGTCTGACACAGTAATTTGCACAACACAAGTGCACAGGACAGACTGTGTGAGGAATTGAGGATCGCTCACAGTGAGCTCACAGGATGTGTTATGAACTGTGGTACAGTGTGGTCACCACATTAATTACCCAAGGCAGCATCCGTGAGGCAGGTACCAGTGTCTTCATCTCACAGAGGGTAGGGATCAAAGTACTTAACTTCCACAAGTCCAGCGACAGTCAGTGCTGGCAGAAGAATTCGGACAGCCTGACTCCAGCACTAGTCTAATGCTCTACGCTGCAGAGAGGGGACAGTAGCCACAGGAGTCAGCAGAACACGGTATCCTGTAGGCTTAGATTTTTCAAAACCAGAGTCTCCAAAGAGAGCAGGACTTTGCACTTCGGTGTCTGTAAATGCTGGTAGCAGAGATCTTCTCTGCTGAGAGTGCGATTCAGATGCTCTCTCAGTGGATGAGGGCTGTGGGAACACTGTCAAGCCCATGACCAACAGCGACTTAGGGAGGAAAGGGTTTATTTCAGCTTAGAGCTCTCAGGTCATACTTTATCGATGAGGGAACTCCAGGGTGCCATCGATCACAGTGGGCTGGGCCCTGTGCCATCCATCATGAGGTCTTCCCTCAACCGAGGCTCCCTCTTCTCAGGTGACTCTTGCTTGTGTCAGCTGACGAAAAGACAAGCCAGCAAACAGAGCAAAGACATGAGAGCTACAGAGGCAAGCAAAGGTGGGACTGAGAACTACTGTGTATGATATATGTGTCCCCCGAGACCTGTGTGTCTGAGGACCATCATGGGGTGTGTGAGGCTAAGACCCAGGTACAAAATAGCTCTAAGAAATGGGACCTGTGAGGAGAGAAGGGAGTATTTTGTAATTTCAGAACACACAGGAGGGGTTGGTGAGAGGGCGCAGCTGGTAACATGCTTGCTCTGTAGGCACCAGGACCCAAGTTCAATCCCCAGAACGCACCTAAAAATGCCATCTGCGTGTAAACCCAGTCTTACCAGTTTCCACATATGTGTACACGCATACATGCAGAAAGAATACATACAAAACCTATGTGGGATGACTGGGGGAGAAGGGTCATAAACACATGAGGAAAGAAACACACGTGTGGTTCGCAACATCTATACCCAGTGCAGCTCTAAGCTCCGTAAACGTCAAGATTCCAGTTTTCAGTACTAATGAGGCTAGGATACACCAGTCGAGACACCAAATTAGGAGTCCACGGCTTCCAGTGATAACTCACGGTTCCAGGCAGGAAAAAAGAGTAGGAGTACCTTCCTCCACCTCCAAACCTACAACAGGGGCCTCATGGTTATGTAGATGCGTGACCTTGGGGTTGGAGAGGTGGCTCAGAGGCTGCTCTTCCAGAGGTCCTGAGTTCAATTCCCAGCAACCACATGGTGGCTCACAGCCATCTGTAATGAGACCTGGTGTTATCTTTGGCCTGCAGGCAGGCATGCATGCAGGCAGAACAATATATATAATAAATAAACCTTAATAAATGCATAGTGCCCCTAATTAATGACACACCCAGTGTAGCAGGGGCCTAAGCAGAGGCCTTCCCTCCCAGCAGGAGACTGAGAGACTGGGAGACTCATAGGCATCTGTAGCTTCTTTCAGACACAGCAGCCAATGAGGAGTCCAGCAGCGATGTGACTCTAGGGAAGGGACACACCCACTCATGCTTTATGGAAGAAATGGAAAAAAGCACTGTGCTCAACAGACCTGGCAGTCTTGTTTAACTATGTATGTGGCAACCAGATCTCAACAACGTCCCACTGCCTCTGAGGGCACACCAAGAGGAACCTGACCTGTATCAGAGGGCAGAAGATGTGCGGAAAGTTTATGTCCCCCTCCCCCGAGGCAGAGGGCGTCCACGGCAAATCCCCAAGTACTGCATCATCCGTGCAGTTTTCCCTTGCCTCTCAGCTAAAGGAGTACGTGCAGAATTAAAAAAAAAAAAAAAAAAAAAAAGTGGGAAGTCCAGCACGTGGGAGGCAGAGGCAGAGGCAGGCGGATCTCTGCTAGTTCAAAGCCAGCCCAGCCTACTTAATGAGTTCCAGCCCAAGGCGATGTAGTGAGGCACTGCCTAAAAACAAACAAACAAAGAAATGAGGGAAAAAAGTGTTCCGTGTTTAGTTGCTGAGCGCCTGTGTGCTGGCTGGTTTTACACCCACTGACACAAACTAGAGTCACCTGGAAGGAGGGAGCCCCAACTGAGAAAATGCCCCCATAAGATCTGGCTGTAGGGCATTTTCTTAATTAGTGATTGATGGGGGAGGGCTCTGCCCACTGTAGGTGGTGCCATCCCCTGGGCTGGTAGTCCTGGGTTCTATAAGAAAGAGGGCTGAGCAAGGCATGAGGAGCAAGCCAGGAGAACAAGCCAGTCGGCAGCACCCCTCCATGGCCTCTGCATCAGCTCTGCCTCCAGGTTCCTGCCCTGGTGAGTTCTGGTCCTGAGTGAGTGACCAGACTATGATGTGGGAGTGCAAGCCATTAAATAAACCCTTTCCTCCCCAACTTGCTTTTAGTCATGGTGTCTCATCACAGCAATAGAAACCCCAACTGGGAGACTCTGTCTTCAGGTGCTAATATAGAGACTGAGAATACAAGTGTGCTAATACAAGACAGGCTGCTAACATGAGAGCCAAAAGTATACCGATCCATTCTTATTTGCCTTTAAAGGCACGACTACTCAAGATCCCAAGCAGGAAGTCCCCGAGTAGTCCACAAACAGCAAACAAACCCTGCCTCTGAACAGGGTGTGCTTCCTCTGAGCATTCCCAACTACGTGCTATCTACCCAAACCTTGACTTCAAAGCCAGCCTCGGTGCACCTCCCCTGGAGATTCTAACCTATCCCAGAGAAGTGTCTGTCCTCTGAAGTGCCAACCACTACCAGCTAGGATCTCAATTTATTTAGAGGCTGATCATCCCCTGAGGAGATGGCTCAGTCCATAGAGTGCTTGTTCAGCAAACAGGAACCCTTGAATTTGATCTAGCACCCATGTTTAAAGGAAGAATAAAGAGAGAGAGAGAGAGAGAGAGAGAGAGAGAGAGAGAGAGAGAGAGAGCGCGCCAACGTGGCTGTAATGTTAGTACTGGGAAGGCAGAGGCAGGGAAATCCCTGGGACTTGCTGGCCAGCCAGTTTGGCGCAATCAGCAAACTCCAGGTTTTGGGGGAGAGCAAGTGAGGAAGACGCCAGATGTCAACGTCTAGCCTTCATCGTGCACATTCGCGCGCGCGCGCGCGCGCACACACACACACACACACACACCCAAACATAGGCACACACACACAACCATTCTACTAGAATCAGTACTTTTTATCTATTCAAAAAACTTTGATTACCACCTATGAGCCAGTATTCTTCAAGAGACTGAGTGCAGCCAAACAGAATCGGCTTTTTCCCCATCAAAGGAAGGGGAGGGTTCTTGTATAGTGCTTTTAAAAATCTTCCTGAAAATATGTGGGTTGAGACTCAGGACTGAATGAATACCTATTTATTAAAGCCGTGGGCTTCCTGGTTGCAACCTCTCCAAGCTTACTTAAACTGAAGGTGCATGAACCTACAGGGAACAGAAGCTAAGGAAGCCACTTCTAAATGAACTTCCACTTCTTAAAAACCTCAAAAGAACAAGGAAGGAAAAGAAAACAGCTACGAAAGCGCTGCTGAACCAACACATTTTGTGCACTCTGACAGAGCATTCCAATCCCCCTTGTAAACTACAAAGAGTGACCCCCTACTCCCTCCCGACGCCTTGCAGCCCGAGATTCAAGCGTCTAAAAGATCTCAGAAAGTTGAACGCACCTAAGCTCCCTTAAGCAAGCCTTGGTTTCTTTGCGATTAAGTCCCAGGGGGAAATGAGCAGATGCCACTTGGACGAACCCAGCCAGAGTGACAACAAGGAAATGACAAACTGAGCTTCAGGCGCCAAGAGGGGCTCACAGACTGAACACCTCGTGCGCGATCAACGCAGAAGCAATTTTAAAAACAAACAAAAGCCGGGTTCTGCACAGCCCGGGTGGAAGGTTCCTAAGTTCCTAAGAGAAGGAAACGAGAATGTGCTCCAGGGGAGCCGCGAGGCTGCGCGCGGCGTGGGAGTTCCTGCAGGATGTGAGAGGGATTCCGCGAATTCGGTCTGCTCTGAAGTGGCTTTTGTGAGAAGCGACAGCTGGCACCTCACGGCGGGCGAGGGTGACGCCGAGCTGTGCCATGCGGCGCGGGCTGCCACCTGGGCACTCCCCCCATTCTCCGCAGCCGCGACGCCAGACACGAGAGCCCCGGCCTGCGCCGCGCGCGCCGTAGGAGCCGCGACCTCTCGGGGGAGCCCGCGCAGTCCGGACTGCGAGCCCCGGCGCGCGCACTCACCTCAGCAGACTGGAGAGAGGGTGGCTGGAAGAGCCGAGGCCGCCGCCCCCGGAGCCGCCGCCGCTGCCGGAGCCGCCGCCGCCGCCGCCGCCGAAGCCGGAGGAGAGCCGCTTCCCGGACAGCAGCTTCTCCACGGCCGGGAGGTGCCCGGTGCGGGCCGCCTCCAGCAGCTCCTGCTCCTTCCCCATCCCCAGGACCGCCACCCCTCGGACCCCAACCCCTAGCCTTGCAGAGCCAGCTCAGGCTCCTAAACTTTCCGTCTCCGGGCAACGCACCCCTCAAACCGGCCGGGGACGCCACCCCCTCTCTCCCCCTCCCCGCCTCCTTGGTCTCCCCCTCCCCTGATGGCGCGTCACTTCCGGGATCCGGCGTCACGCGTCACCGCGCCCCCGCGCCCCGCCCCCTTGCCCACCTAGTGGGCGGGGCTCGGCGCCGCCTTGCAGGTGACCCAGGGTGGCAGAGTGGAAGTCCGGGCGTGCAGAGTGGAGCCTGGCGCAGACGCGGTTCACGCCCAGCGAACCCGCCCATTCGACAGGTGGGAGAGAAGGAAGGCAGCACACTTGTTGGAGCTTCCCGAAGTGCTCGCCTTCTCAAAGGTTTGGGACCTCATGGGACTGGAAATCCGCTCATTGGTCCAGGCATCGTAGAAACAAAAGAAAGGCGGTAACGGGTACCCATGTTTTCAATTCCATTCAAGACACATAGATTAACTACGGAATAGCTGCGGATACCTAGAACCAGACTTGAAAAATCCCGCCCTCTGGTGCTTCCTTGAGGGAAGGCCAGAGAGTTTTTACAACTGCTGTTAGCCTGGCATTGTAGCACTCGCCGTTTGTCCCAGCAGTCGGGAAGCAGAAGCCGCCGCATCTCTGCGAGTTTAAGACCAGCCTGGCTTACAAAGCAAGTTACGGGCTAGCCAAGGCTACATAATGAGACCCTATCTCAAAAAGGGGGGCGGAAGAGGCGGTACGGGAGTGGCTGTTAGGTGGCTCCGTGGCTGCTCTGTCAGAGGATCTAGGTTTGTTTCCCATTCCTTGTGGCACCTCACTGCAGTCTGTAACTCCAGTTCTAGCGGATGTGATCCTCTTTTCTGGCCTCCCAGGGTACCACGAAAGCGTGCGGAGCCCAGACTTATATGCAAAACACCCATACACACGAAAGAAAAAGTTAAGAAATCTTTTTTTAAAAGATTCATTTATTATATGTAAGTACACTATAGCTGTCTTCAGACACACCAGAAGAGGGCATCAGATCTCGTTACAGATGGTTGTGAGCCACCATTGTAGTTGCTGGGATTTGAACTCAGAACCTCAGGAAGAGTAGTCATTGCTCTTAACCACTGAGCCATCTCTCCAGCACAAGAAGTCTTTTTAAAACGCATATCCTCGCTCTCCATCCTACTAATTCTTCCAATAAATGGTCAGAAGAGACCTTCTTTCTCTTAGTTGTCGTGAGAAACATTTTAAAAGATTTGGGGGACCAGTCCCAATTTTTAATATTGGTGGACTGAGGGGAAAAGGTAATGGGGAGAAGACGATTGTTTGCTTGCTTATTGTTTTTTCTGGTTTTTCTCAGGATACTAGCTAGCCCTGTTCTGACGCGAGGCAGGTGGCCAATATTTGAGACAATGAATGAAATTCAAGGTTCTGGCTACGTTCAACGAGTTGGCTACGTTCTGTTGGCACTAGATAGAGATGCTTGCGAAACAGAAGGTAAGCCTAAGCAGTTCCCTGGTGGACACAAGCCGGTGGTCTCAGTTCTTCAGAAAATACGAGGTTGGGTCGCTGCCGGAAGTTGCTCAGTCCAAGGCAACAACAGGGACGAAGTTTTCTCCCTGTTCCCTCGACTTTGCGCTGAAGGAGTCAAGTTAAAGAAGGATTCATTGGCATTGCATTCCCAGGAAGGAGAAGAAAAAGAAGTCTCTCGGTAAACGAATGTACGCTCTTTCAAAAACGCTTCTTCTCTAAAGCCGAGGCTCTATACTAATACATTTCTTTCTCGTTAAAACAAAGTCAGTTTACGTGAAGCCCCTGAGCCATGAACGCGCTTCTGAAAATGACCCCTCCCAGGAGCCGTGGGCGTGACGTCATCGCGGCGCGACGTCAAAGCCTTAAGCACCAGCTCTGGGGCACAGATTGCTGACCCTCACTCCTTCGCCCAGTGGTACTGTCATCGCCTCTGACCCCCTTCTATCGCGATGGACAACCTTGGGGAGTCGCCCACGGACAAAGCCGGGGAGCCAGGGGAGTCAGAGGAGACGAGGGCTACTCCTGGGGCCCCGGTGTCCGCCGACACTGAGGGAATCCCGGAGGAAACCGACCAGGTTGGAGACGCGGACTCGAAAGAAGCCGCAGCGGAGGAAAGCGAGGTAGGTAGAAGTTTGTAGATAAGGCTGCAGGAGTACCCGGGCTGTGCTCTCTGACTGCTTCCTGGTTTCCAAAGCCGGGAGAATTAGAATTACCACGACTCTTTTTAAGTCTGCAACCTTGAGGGGCAGGGGAGGAGACAGGAAGGTGTAAGTGTTGTTTCGGTCCCATGCAGTCAGCTGAAGAAGGAATGGATTCCAGAACTGCCTGAGCTACAAAATGAGTCCTGCTTCTAACCCAGGTCCTTTGGGAGAAGGGTTGGTGAGGAGGGAGGAGACAAGAAGATAGAAGATGGGGAGAAAATGATTCAGGATAAATACACTTAAAAATCTGAAGCACAAAGGTTAGAAACATGCGTATGTCAGTAGTGGAAAGTAAGTTGAAAGGGTTGTTAAATATGTAATGTCTTCTCTTTCCCTCTCCAAATTTCCGTACGAGTTTAAATATTAATTTCTTTCTTTCTTTCTTTCTTTCTTTCTTTCTTTCTTTCTTTCTTTCTCTCTTTCTTCTTCTTCTTCTTCTTCTTCTTCTTCTTCTTCTTCTTCTTCTTCTTCCTCCCTCTCTCTCTCTCTCTCTCTCTCTCTCTCTCTCTCTCTCTCTCTCTCTCTCTCTGTGTGTGTGTGTGTGTGTGTGTGTGTGTGTTTGAGACAGGGTAGCCCTGGCTGTCTTTAAACTCACCCTGTAGACCAGGCTGGCCTCGAAGTCAGAGATCCCCTTGCCTCTAACTTCCAAGTTTCAGTATCAAAGACATGTGCCACCACTGCCCAACATAGGTTTCATTTTAAAGGAACCATTAAACCTCATTAATGAGTTTTGATGTAGGTTGGTCAGGACAAAATGTGGGTTACTCTTGTGAACAAAACTGTTAAGTGCTTAGGTGAAGAGGGACACAAATAATAAACATAATAATAAAATAATAAAAATAGTAAAAGTTTTTAGCTTAGGGTAGGCAAAGTGGTTCAGCAGGTAAAACGTGGGAACTGGAGTTTGATCCCCAGAACCCACCGTTTCCACAGAGTTGTCTACTTGCAAACACACACACACACACTACACACACTCTCATACTGTATGCATGAATGTGTGTAATCATTGAAACTTTGTGCGTTTTTAAAAATACACTTTTACTATGTGAATGTTCAGCCAGTGACTGTTTGCCATGTATGCACCTGGCACGTTCCCTGTGGAAGTCAGAAGAGGGCATTAGATCCTCTGAAAGGAGAGTTGCTAACGACTGTGAGCTGAAATGTGGGCGTTGGTAATCAAACCTGGATACTCTGCGAGAACAGCCAATGCTCTTAACCTTTGAGCTATCTGCAGTTTTTAACTTAAAGTTGTGGTACAAGTCTGTAATCCCAGCAAGGAGGCTTAAAGCAAGACAATTTCCACACGCTGGAAACCAGGGAGTGTTGGGCCACCAGCGCAGGCTACAAAATGAGACCTTGTGTCTTAAGTTACAAAAGAAAAAGTAAAGATTTCAAAATTGGGCACGGTGACGCACAGCTTTAATCAAAGCACTCTGGAGGCAGAGGTAGGTGGATCTCTGAGTGCCAGGCCAGCCTGGTCTACAGAGAGAGCTTTAGAACAGACAGGGCTATATAGAGAGACTCTGTCTCAAATTATTTTAAAAAAAAAAATGTTTCTAGTCTAGTAATGGGAAAGATCTCATGGTCCAGTAGAAAAAGGATCAGAACAGAGCACTGTCCAGGGGGATGCTCCCAAGACACACACGCAGGAGACTGTACTGGCATCTTCTACGGAGTGAGGCCAGAAGGGTGGGCCCAAGGGAGAGTGGCTGTTTGGATCCTTGGCACTTTCCCCGTAATGTGATAAACAGATACAGGACCTCTATGTCATCGTGGCTAAGCTGGGAAACTGGATTCTTCAGTTTCTTTCCCAGCTGGACCATAATCCTCCTTGAGGAGATAGACCGCCTCCTATGCAGGGGGTCTAGGCAGTGCCTAGAACCAGATAGCCACGGCATAGAGCTGCTGGGCTGGAGAGAGGAGGGTGTCTGGGGACCTTGCCCCACCCTGAGAAGTGTCCCAAATACGTAACGAGAACTTCTGTCCATCTTTCCAGCTCAAGAGTCAGGATGTCTCAGACGTAACAGCAGCTGAGAGGGAAGACCCATCTTTACTTACTCCTGCAGCCAAAAAGCTGAAATTAGACACCAAGGACAAGAAGGAGAAGAAGCAGAAGGTGGACGAAGACGAGATTCAGAAGATGCAGTGAGTCACTAGCCGTCCCCAGCCCAGGCTCTAGCTCCACTCTGCACATTCACTCTCACTCGCTTTTTTTGTTTGCCTTGAGGTAAGGGCTCATGAGGCTTAAGCTAGTCTTGAACTCCTGATCCTCCTGCCTCAGCCTGCATAGAGCTGAGATTATAGGCATGAGCCACTGTGCTTGGATATAGTTTCAGGCCAGCAAGATGCCAGGTAAAGGTACTGGCCACTGAGCTCCAGTTTGATCCTGGGAAACCATGTGGAAGGAATGAGTTCCTGGAAACTGCTCTCTGATCTCCAAACAGGTGTGCTCCTGACAGACACAAAATACATACATGCATGGATGCATACGGGGAAGGACATTAAGTAGTTGCTTTTTCAAATGCTTCTTTATACTACATTTGGTCAATGTTTTTCCTTTTCATTAAATATAGACTCATTGGAAATAACTCAGAATACCACCCCCACCCCCCCGAAAAGCCCAAAATCCAGCTGCTGGAGCTTATCCCAAGGGTGTATATCTGGGAACATTGGTGCAAACAGGGTCCTCAGGAGCATTAGTGCCTTCTGGGTGTACTGTATCTCAGCCTGTGTGTGAATCACACCGTCAGCCCTGCACTTACTCTGGCTAGGATTCAACAGCCATGTTTCACCTTTGGGACACCTCTACATCTTCTCTGTTTCTCTCTGTGATAAACTAGCCATATTAACTATTGGTATGAATGTTTTCAACATATTTCTTGATTGAGGAAAACTGTGATCTTGTTTTAATTGAGTTAACATTTCAAGTTCCTTGGTAATACTTAAGGTTTTGGGCTTCTTGTTTGTTTTTTCTCAATCTTGATTAGCCATTGATATTTTTTGTGAATTTTCTATTAAGTGATGGTTCATCTTCTAAAACTGGCTCAACCATCTTTTTATTTAAAAGAATGAAAAAATAAAGGGGACTAGAGGGACCGCTCAGAGGTTAAGAGCCATCTGCACTAACCGAGGGCCAGGAAGGCTCAGCTCCATAGCAAACTGCTTACAAATGCCTCCAGCTCCAGCTCTAAGGGGTCTGGCACTCCTGCTGGTTTCCATGGACACCTTCGCAAATGTGCATGGCACAAGCAAATTGACTTACATAGATATGTCAGTTGTTTTGGTTTTATAAAGAAACACAGGGCTAGTGATGTGGCCAGCAGGTAAGGGCACCTGCCATCAAGCTCAACAGCCTGAGTTCAATCCCCATGAAGTTCAACTCCCTGGAAGGAGGAAGCTGCTTCTTCACGTTGTCTTCCATCATGGGTGCCCCTCTGCCCACCACAGACATAGGAAATAGACTCAGTCATTTAAAAGAAAAGTGTTGGGGCTGAGGCTGGAAGGCAGAGCTAGGAGGATCACAGTGTACGCTTAGCCTTGATTTCCCTCTGAACTTAATACTGAAGAACCCTGATTTGAACATAGGGTTCTGTAGTAGGTGTTTACAGTCGGTGGGACACAGACACACAGCCAGCATAGTACTGTTTTCTCCTCACATTGCTATCTTGCAAAGAGCAAGGTGGCCTCCACCTCCTGAGCAGGCAGGCACCACCTTCCCAGCTGCCTTTGTGTTTGCCTTTTCTCCTTCCAAGGTTCCTGGGAGTGGAAATGTTGCCATTCCTCATTAGTGACCCCTGAAACAGTGTCTGGAGAGGCTTGTGTGCTGACTCGGGACTTTAGTGTTCATTCTCATTAACCATCCTAATTACTCAATTCTTGTCCAGAATCCTGGTCTCGTCTTTCTCTGAGGAGCAGCTGAACCGTTATGAAATGTATCGCCGGTCAGCTTTCCCTAAGGCGGCCATCAAGCGGGTAAGGCTGGGCTTGTTTTCCTCGTTAGGAAGAAGCGAGGCGAGGCTCCACAGCCATGGTGTCCTTCAGCATTCTGAAGTGAGATAGCTTAGGGAGAAAGGATCACCTCTCACCATCTGGCCAACTCCAGCAATTGAGACCATTAGTCTTTTGCAGGTTTGGGATTGGTTTGCTCTTTGACTGCTGTGTCTGTGGGTAAATACCATGTGTGTTGGTGCCTGTGAAAGCCAGAGGAGGGCATCAATCCCCTTGACTAGAGTTAGAGGTGGTTGTGAGCCACCCAGTCTGGGTGCTGGAAACTGGACTCTGGTCCTCTCCAAGGGCAGCAAGCACCCTTACCACTGAGCTGTCTCTGTAGCCCATGTCACTTGGCCATCAGCCGTCATGTCACTTCCTGGCACTCCATCCTGAGCCAGCCATTGAGCATGCTAACACCAACTCTCTCTCTCTCTCTCTTCCCAGCTGATCCAGTCCATCACTGGCACGTCTGTGTCCCAGAATGTTGTCATTGCCATGTCTGGGATCTCTAAAGTTTTTGTCGGGGAGGTGGTAGAGGAGGGTGAGTGCCGTCGGTCCCCCTCATGGGGACCACGTTCCCAAGGCTGTCCCCACCAAGGCACGTTAGGGTCCCCAAGGTGGCCTTGTCTTGAGGAGAACATCACTGATTTTATTATTGGGTGTGTGGAGCTGGAGGGAGGGGGTGAGACCACCTAGGAAATCCCTTTCCTTAGCCCAGGGTGACAGAGACAACTCTGTATTTTTCATCAGCAGACCTTGTTTCAAAAGCAATGCCTTGATAGCAAGGCCCTGCTGGGAGCTCTCCCTGCCAGGGAGAGAGCTTCTCATTGCTAATCTCTGGCTTGTGGTATATAGTACAGTCCCTGCAGGATATAGTAAAAGCCAGCGAGAAGTACTTTGTGACATCCTTTTCTCTTTTGGGGGGGTGGGGTAGGGCTGGTGCTTTTTGAGACAGGCTTTCTGTTTAGCCTGGCTGGCAGTTTTAGAACTTGGTCTGTAGACCAGGCTGGCCTCAAACTCACAGAGATCCACCATCTCTGCCTCCCAAGGGCTAGGATTAAAGGCGTGCAACACCACGCCTTCTCTTAAGTTTCTTCAGCAAACTTCACAAAAGACAGAATTAAACTGGAATCGTGATTGTAATCTTGTGATGATATTGTTTCCTTCCCCCACACTAGCCCTGGATGTGTGTGAGAAATGGGGAGAAATGCCACCCCTGCAGCCCAAGCACATGAGGGAGGCCGTCCGGAGGTTGAAGTCCAAGGGGCAAATCCCCAACTCAAAGCACAAGAAAATCACCTTCTTCTAGATCTAACGGAGACTGTTGCAGGCTCATCACCGCTGGGCTTCTGTGCTGAGGCGTTGTTGGCGGCGTGCCAGGACGCATGATGCTGACTTTAATGTTTCTGTTCCACCTGCAAGGCATGCAGTGGGACTCAGACTTCAGTCAGTCACAGACTATCCTCGGGCATGGTGAAGACTCTTTGCTAGTTTGAAGAAATATACAGGGGCCATTAGTATCTTCTGGAGAGGGAGGTGGTTTCAGAGAAAAACAAGAGACTCTAATGGCTTCACATTGAAGCCTAAAGTTGCTAAGATTCAGGTTGTTTCTTGCTCTGGATTTCGAAACATAAACTTGCAATCATCTGCCGTGTAGTATTTCAGGTTCTCCTGTGTATTGTGTGAGGGATCGGTAAACTTTTCCAACCTGTAGGAAAGTTTATTTTATTTTGTTGAAGACAAAACTCATTGTTCTTCCAATAAAACTTGGTTTGTTTTTTTTTCTTCTTGTTTTTCTTTTTTTTTTTTAAGATTTATTTATTTATTATATATAAGTACACTGTAGGTGTCTTCAGATACACCAGAAGAGGGCATCAGATCTCTTTACAGATGGTTGTGAGCCACCATGTGGTTGCTGGGAATTGAACTCATGACCTCTGAAAGAGCAGTCGGGTGCTCTTAACCGCTGAGCCATCTCTCCAGCCCCCTCTTCTTGTTTTTCAAAACAGGGTTTCTGTGTTGCCTTGGCTGTCCTGGTGCTCATTCTGTAGACCAGACTGGCCTTGAACTTGTAGATCTGCCTGCCCTGACTTCCCCAAGCGCTGAGATGAAAGGCTTGGGCTGCCCCCAACCCTACCCCCAGCCCCCAGCTTGGTTTTCTTTGTTTTTTCCTTACTTCTTTTTTTGACTCAGTATCACTGTGTAGCTCTGGCTGTCCTGGAACTCATTATGTAGACCAGGCTGGCCTCCAACACACAGAGCACCACTATGCCTAGGACTAGTATTGGCTTTTTCATGTAGGAAAAAAAAAATCTGTTTTGAGACAGGGTCTCATTATATAGCCTTGGCTAACCAGGCTGGCCTTGAACTCAAAAGCCGGCCTGGAACTCTTGAGTTACACGGTGGCCATCACACTGGCCCTTTTTACCATATTCACAACCTTAAATCTGGACCTGGAGAGAATGCTTAGCAGTTAAGGGTAGAAGATCCAAGTTCAGTTCCCAGTGCCTGCATCAAGCCACTGACAACTTCTTGTTCCTCCAGCTCTAGAGGATGCAATACCTCTTCTGGCCTTCACAGGCATAGACACACAACATACACTCACACACAGACAAAAAACCCTCAAGTGTATTCATGTAACCAAGAGGACAACTTGAACTTGTGATCTTGCCTTACCTCCCCAGTACTAGGATTCTGGGTGTGTGCCACCATGTTGGATTGGTTTATACAGTGCTGAGGATCCATCAGTCTGAGGGTTTCTGTGCACACTAGGCAAGCACTGTTACAGCCGTGGAAATCCTGTATCTGACTGGGAGAATCGTGAGTTTGGGGTCAATTTGGTACATAGCAAAAGGAACCTATCGTAAAAACATAGAAACCCTGTACTTGAACTCGTATAAACACACGCGAGGACCGATGCCATTCAATGGTATCATTTATTTTGCTTTTCAGGTGGTTCACAGAACCAGTACACTTGGGACTCGATTAGCTATTTCAACAGTAAATTTCCCAATACTGACCAAGGTTCAGTTCACTGTATCCATTCTCACTGCTCTCCTCGGAGAATGAAGGGCATTGACAGTGATTAGCAGTAGTAAGGCTACCTGATGTAGTTGGCAATCTGCTGGCCCGCTCCCCATGTGCTGCTGAGTGTCACGGGAAGCAGGCTTGGAAGCTGTTTTCTTCTGAAGCTTTCCTGAGCAAGTCTTATTTTAGCACCCTGAGTTAGGGAAACAGTTCAGACTCACGTAATTGGACTGATCTAACTTAGGAACTTACATTGAAACTCACTGGCTCAGCCAGTGCAGAGGACACTTCCGTGGGGGCACTCCACAGAAAGCATGTAAGACTCAAGCTAACTCTTCACCAGAAAGTAGTAAACTGACAAAAAATTTCCCTCACAACTCCAATAGGAAATTCTTAACACACAGGAGTATGTCCACTTTGATAAAGGATACAGGATAAGAAACACAGCAGCAGAACAGGAAGCTCAGATCTCAGGCCTGGCCACTTTAGCAAGGCTTAACTGTTAAAAGTTACCAAGTTTTTCCCTGTGCCTTGGGGGCAGAAGGCCTCTTTCTTCACTAACAGCCACTCTCCATACCTACCCTGGAGAACTGGACTGGAGAGAGTGGTGGCACCTGCAAGGCTCTGATCACCCAGACAAACGTGCATTGCCCATCTCCAAGAGTTCATAACTACGAGTCCTGGCTGTTGTGGTCTTAAGCAGATGTTAATCTGCTAGCTTGGGTAGTTTATGCATCAAGATGAAAGAAAGGGGTCAGGAATACAAAGCTCCCACCCAGGAAACCTCACACCACCTCTGCAGGGCTCAACCTCTGGAGCCCCTAAGGAAAACCCAACACAACATAAAGACAGCAGATACTTGGTTCCGGGCTTTGCTGAGTTGTGGTAGCGACACTTTCTACTTCACATGTCCCGTTTCTCTCAGCACAGAGCACAAAGAGTGCAGCCCATAGCTCGGTAAGGTCAGAGAGTGAAACTGAAAACAGCTCATGGGGAGAGAGAGAAGCCATGTTGGCACCATCAGAGACTCCGTTCATCATTCCAGTAAACTGAAAATGAGTTTGAGCCACATCTCTGCAGCCCAGTTAGCGGGCTCAACTCTAAGTCTACACACACCAGGGAACACTGCCGGCACAGGCATGTAAACAGGAAAGTTCGACAATCACAGATGATGCAGCTATAAAGAGTTTTACAGCTGAGGGCCATGTGCAGTGACTGAACACTCTGAGGGACAGTGTTGCGGTCCCTGCAGAAGTCTCGAGGTATTTCGTATTGCAAACTGCAACTTCACAGCTGAACTTCAAAAGCACTGCCTGACGGTTTCCCGTACCCTTACCCTGGAGATCCACACAGCCAGGTGCATTATGGCCAAGTCTCTCCTGCTCATCCCCCAGTGAACAGGGCAATGGAATCGCAAGACACTATTGAAATGCCATGGGATGTAATCTTCCCACGCTTCCTTCCCGAGGGCTGATTTCAAGACACAAAGGCCAAAGCATAAAGGGGGCCAGAACTCTACATCTCTGTTTGCACATGGACAAGAAGCCCAGACTCCCTTAGCTCAAAAACCTGACGTTCTGGCCATTAAGGCATTGTCCTTGACACAAAATAGGTCTCTACTGCAAGCTCAAGGGTAAAGTGCACCAAGTATTTGTCAGAAATCTTTTCCTGAGGGAGGGGATGCAGTGAGCGGAAGAGGAAGGGATTTGATGTAAGCCAGGTCAAGTGACCCTGAAGATCCTGTTTCCTAGTTACTGCTCTCCCTTCCCTCCAAGAATGTCAGAAACACAGGGGCCGCTTCTCCAACAAGCCCTTCAAGTTCCTGACTTTGCTAAAAGTGCTTTCTTTTTCCCTGAGGCAGTGACAGGGCCCCAGAACTAAAGTTTCAAGATTGGGTCCCCGATCCTGTGTGTGGTCCCTTGCCCCCCTCAGGACAATGTCTTCACCTTGATCACTCTCCAACTCCCAGATAAACAAGTACAATCGAAGTGCCCAGTAGGGGGATGAGGGCACTCCCCTGTGCTGGGGCACCGCCGGGCTTTAGACCACAGCATCTCACTGATCCCTGCTCCCTCAGCAAGGCTCTGGCTTCTTTCCTGAGTATTTGGTTCTAGTAGTAGTGGCGGTTGTTTAGACATACAGTCTTTATTTCTGTGACAGAGTTTGTGATCGTGGGCTGAGCCCAGGCCCTCACGTGCCGCTCACATACTCTACTACTGGGCTCCACTCCAGCCCTCCACTGTGCTGAACCTCTCCTGTCAGGCTGCCTGTTCACAGCCTTGCTCACTCCCCTGTGGCTTTATGGTTATTTCTGTCTTCTGGTCTGCTTTTCACTGTCTACAAGTTGTGTGACATCGAATGTAAACAGAATGGCATTCTGAAGGATAAACAGTTCACCATTTAAAGTTCTAGGTCATTTATAAAAAATTTGAAATGAGGGAACTTCACCTGTTAACACTGTCTCCAGAAGATGTTGTCCCCAAATCTGTGTCTCCTCAGTTTAACAAACCAGTTCTGTAAGACGTGGTGTTCTGAAATTTGCCTTGGTGAAGAACATGTCTGGCCCTGCAAGTCTGAACAGTGTGACCTTATCCTTCCATAGCTGTGCTCCTTTTTACGTGGAATGGTTCTCCTCCTTCCCTCCCTCAGCCACAGTCAGGACTCCAGAGCATCACCAGCTCACGACAGACGGACAGACCATCTGCCAAGTAAGCGAGTCAGCCAGGCTGTGCTTCTACCCAGACAGCACACCACAGAGCCAAGCTCTGACAATCGGAAGGAAAGGGGAAACTTTGATAGGACCAGAAGGAAACCTGGGAAACATGATTTTAAAAAACCAAATAGAGGGGAGTGAGGCAGCATACCGAGGTGGGTAGAACTAAGTTTAGCTCAGTCGGAAGCCTACCAGAAGCACAGGCAGAAAGATGAGGCAGTCCTGGGAAAGCAGGTGACTCCAGGAACAGAAAGGAAGGGACCTGTCATGGACAGCTGTGAAAACAGCAACTGTATCCCCACCCTGTCATGCTCTCAGCTGAGCACTCGGGAGCAGGTGAGCCCTGTCCTGACTTAAACCTCAAACCAATTCTTATGCAGGGAAAGAGGATCTAGCCACTTCAGAGTCAAAGCATCACAACGAAGAAATCCTACATGAAAGCTTGACCCAGAACATCAGCCAAGATGACACGAGCCTAGCTCCCGTTCCACTGAGGCGAGTCCATGTTGCCCTGATCGCAGACCTCCTCTGCCTCAACCCCTGAGGATCGGCTATTGATCGATCTACTTCAAGACTCAGGCCAAGGACCTCTCAGGTACGCCACAGGAAGCTCCAGGACACGGGATCTTTGGTGGCTGTGTGCATGACTCGGTGGACACCTGTTCACATAGGCCATGAAGGAAGCAGACACTGCCGTGACACCAGGAGGTGAAACGCTCTACGATGTAGAGAAGACTCCTCTAGTGTGCAGAGGACTACAAGGCTACATTAATGGCAAGACGCAGTGCAGGGCCAGGGACAGAGCCACCCCATTCCTGGGTGCGGCCATGCTCTGCCGGCTCCTCCTCCGCCCAGGCTGGCAGCCAGCAGGAAGCACACAAGGAATGAACGTGTGCTCCTGGCCCTGCTGGCTCCCGGGCCAGCGCCTGTCCCAGGCGGCACTGTTGCTGGTGATAGCTTCTCTGTGGAGCCTGGACGGCTGAGCCGCTGTCAAAGCTCAAAGAGTGGGTTGTATTTCCTAATCTCCTGGAGCAGCTTTTCTCTGTCCTGGTTGGCAATGGCCAGTGCTTGTTTGGTGTCTGCAAGTTCTTGCTGCAGAGTAGGCGAGCCTTTCTCCTGAAGGAGAAACAGTTCACCACTAGAGAACACAGTAGCATCTCCTTGAGCCTGGAGAGGGAGAACGGGAAGGAAGCACCCTCAGGGCAAGGATCAAAGAGCTCAAGCCGTCTCCCAAGTGCCCAGGTCTCTGCAGAGCCCAGCATCAGCTACAGGGACACGAGCAGCAGTGGCCACACCCCACCAACTCCTGTGTACAGCCTGTTGTCTCCCCAGAAGCTGCTGCACAGGACAGGTGACCTCGTGTGCCTGAGTTTTACTGCTTCCACAATTACTGCCCCCTAGGTATTTATGAGGTGCTCCCATCTAGTTAGGCCTCACCTGGTGTCCCAAGCCCTGTCCTGTGGGCACCAGGGGCACCTGCTCTTTCGGGAGCTGCTGCTTCTCAGGTCCTTCAGCCAACGGCCTGTCCTGAGCAGGAGCTGGAGAAATAATGACCCATTTGAGTGACTGGTACCTGTCAAGAGCCAGACAGCTTCTACTTGCTTACCAGAGAGAGGCAGAGCAGAAAAGCCAAGAAGCCTGACTCACCACCAAGGTGAAACACACCATCGTCACCCCGCTTCAGCATGAGACGCTCCATTGTCAAAGTGATGGGCACAGGGCCAGGGGATGTTGGATAGATTGGAGGGATATCATCCTGAAGGGGAGAGGGGAACCATGTGACTTACCCACCCAGCCCGGGGCAGCATACCCTCACTCCTGTCACCCAGCCCGGGGCACTCTGATGCCATTGACTCTCCAGATATTCTTTGGTTTGTCTGAATTAATTTATTTATTATGCATGTATCTGAGTGTGTGTTTGTGAGTGCAGTCCAGGGCTCTCATGTGGAGGTCAGAGGACAGTTTGTGGGAAGAGGGTTTTACTTTCAGAGATGAAACTCACGTCAGCAGGCATGGCAGCAAATGTGTGTGCCCACTTTTAGCTCGCCCATAAGACCTTGCAAGCACTAACTAAGGTGCGCCCATCCCAAAGACGGTGGAGAGGAGATTCAGACAAACCAGGACCCTGGCTTGGTTATGTTACACGTCAGAGTGAGGATTAGGGGAGTGTCGGAGGTGTGCATGTGTGTGCACGTGTGTGCACTCACGCACGTGTTCAAGCGTGTGCATGTGGAGGCCAAGGTTCTGCCTTACTCTTGCTTTGCCTTACTTTCTTGAGGTTTCTTTTACATGTGTAAATGTCTTACATTCATACGAGGATATGTAACACATGAATGTCTGCTGCCTGATGGGGCCGGAAGACGGTGTCAGATCCCTGAACTGGAGCACCGATGGTTGGTTGGGAGCCACCTGGATGCTGGGAGAACCTCAGTCTGAAGAGCAGCCAGTGCAGTGAGCCGCCAAGGTCGCTCCAGCCATCTCCCTCACTGACGCTAAAGCTCCCTGGCTAGCAAGTCCCTGGAATGTTCTTGTCTTGCATCCTCTGAGGATGTATGAGCAGCAAGCACATCACCAGCAGAGCCATCTTCCCGCCCACTTCAGGCTTTTACCTGGGAGTGGAATCCGCCTCTCTTCACTTGCTCACACACTGGGATGGCATGGAGGACACTGCCGCTGCTACAGAGCCCAGGCTACGTGGTCCCTCTCACCTTGAGAGTAACACTGCAGTCCAGGAGCTCCATCTGCATGGGGACTACCACCGGGACGCACTCATCCTCCAAGAAAGGCCCCAGACCGTTGAGCACTGAGGTGAACAGCTCCAGGTCACAGCCCCGAAGTGAGAACCGCAGGAAGCCATTCTGCGCGGCCAGCGGGGAATGAACAGCTGCACCAGGCCCCACCTCAAAACGCAGACCCACAGCAGGCCTGGTGGAGTCAGTCTTCAGGTCCGAGGGTCCCTCAAAGCTTGGGCCTTTGGGAAAAGAACCGAGGAAAATGTATTAATCCAGGACTATGGTAAGCCCTTCAGCCACGCCCAATACTCATGATGACCTACACCAACATATGAGCACCACCCCACCTCGTAGGAGTGAACTGAGCCAGAGAATGACTTGCCCAGTCACGCCATCTTGTATAGCAAAGACAGGGCTGAAGCCAGGCGGTCGGAGCCCATGAACTTAGACTTCTTGTTAGAATGCCCCTCAAGGCAGAGGACAGGGAAAACGGCCTGCTGTGAAATCTGGACAGCAAAAGTGCCTAAAAGAAGACATGCGACTCCGGCCACCACGCATCTTTCCTTCTCTAACGCCTGACCCTCACATCTGTCACTCGGCCACGCTAATCCCTCCACGAGCCATAAAGAACCACCTGGAGTTTATCGAGGGAACGGTTTGTGTGTGCAGAACAACTGAGTGGAAAGCCTGGAAAACAACCACCTAGAGAAGCCGAAGCACCCCGCTCTGGTGAGCTAGAATCGGTACTTAGGGCAGGGCCTCAGGGACATAAGACCTAGGCAGACTCTTCAACATGTGCACCAGGAAAGACATACATGGAGACCACAGCACCTCTCCTGCAAACAGGGACAGAGATGGTGGCACATTCCAGTGAGTGAGGAACTCAGGAGGCCCAGGTAGGACAATCAGGAATTCCAGGCCGGCCTGAGACGCAGTTACACTGCCAGCCAGCCGGGACTGCATTAATGAGACCTTGTCTATAAACAACCAGGAAAGGGCATGAGCGACCGAAAACTCCTCCATCACAAATAGGCTTTTGTTGGCAGCCGGAAGGTAAGGGAGAGGCTGCTCCAGGTTAGGTCTGGAGGTGAGGACAGACACTACCCAAGGAACATGAAGCACAGGCTGCTCCAGGACGCCTGCTGTAGACCGGATTGGCAGGGACTTTCCCCCAGAGGCTGCTACAGAAAAGAGAACTGTGGGGCCTAGAGCTCCGCCCTTTACAGCACAGGGCCAGTGTTGGCTACGCTCTCCCACCTTGGGCAAATCCCACTACTCTGGAAAGGCCATCACCCTACCTGGGCACTGTCCATGTAGAAACTGCCAGAGTCCCACGGTGCCGAGCTGCTGCAGGGCCAGCTGCTGTGCTTGCAAGGCTACGGCCAGGTCCTCACCGCGAACCTCAAGCCCAAGTGACACTTCGCTCACCTTTAGGACCAGAACTGACACCTGTCATGAGAGAGTCTCAGTTTTAAGTCCCAGGCTTCTCAGCTGGCACAGAACCTACCCTCTGCACAAAGAAAGCAGGGCAGCTGACCGAGTGCAGGGCGAGGTCTCCACTGGCTGACGCTGAGCTGTTGGTCTCGGGCAACCCCTGGCCACTGCTATCCATGACAGGGCTCCCTTGAATGCCACTATCATCCAAGACGCTTGTCACAGATCCTGGTGGAACAGACTCTGGACCAGACTCTGCATGAAGAAGGCAATCAAAGATTTAAATTCAGAGTCAGAAAGACTGGTTCACATTCAACCTCTCAAACACAAACTGAAAGCAAACAAAACAAACCAGAGGGCTGATGGACTTAGGGCTGTTGTCTATGTTAGGGAGCAATAAATAAATAAATAAATAAATAAATAAATAAATAAATAAATAAATAAATGGGGGTTGGGGATTTAGCTCAGTGGTAGAGCGCGTGCCTAGGAAGCGCAAGGCCCTGGGTTCGGTCCCCAGCTCCAAAAAAAGAACCAAAAAAAAAAAAGGGAGCAATACGCATTGGGTCAAATTGAACACAGATCTAAAACCTAAATAGAAGCGACCTGTACATCCTCTGGTGGTCAACAGGTGATCAGCCTATGGCAGGTAATACCCGGAACAGCATACACAACAGGTAATGGTATAGCATACAGGACAGATCTACAAAGAACAGTATTTGGACTTGAAAGGAAATTCTACACTACACGCAGTACAACTAGAGTCTTGTGTCTATACTGCATTAAATAAAATAAAGAGGGGTTGGGGATTTAGCTCAGTGGTAGAGCGCTTGCCTAGGAAGTGCAAGGCCCTGGGTTCGGTCCCCAGCTCCGAAAAAAAGAACCAAAAAAATAAATAAATAAAATAAAGAAATCATGAAAGGATGAGCAAGCAGGTATGGCAGCACATGCCCGGAATCCAGGGGCACAGGAGACCAAAGGGGATCATGGGCTGGAGGCCAGCAGGGCCTACACGGTGATGACTCAAAAAGCCAACAGCAGAGACTAAGAGATGGCTCAGTGGTTAACAGCCCTGGCTGCTCCTGCAGACATGGTTCTGCTCCCGGTGGCTAATGACTGTGACTTCAGCCCCAGAGGCCACCTTTGGTTTCTGAGGCACCAGGACTTATATGCACATAGCCACACAGACACAGCCTTACAGCATCTCTCTAAAACACCAAGCCCTTTTCCAAAATAACAGAGAACAAGTGCTGGCAAGAATGTGGAGAAACAGTGGGTTGTGCGGCACACGCCTTTTGTCCCAGCACTCCGGAGGCAGTGGCAGGGGACCTCGGAGTTCAAGGCCAGCCTGGTCTAGAAGAGAAGTGAGTTCCAGGACAGCCAGGGCTACTCAGAGAAACCCTGTCTTGAAAAACCAAAAACCAAAACAAAACAAAAAACAAAACAAAACAACAACAAAAAAGAAACAAATTAAAATAGGAAGGAAAGAGAGAGGGACGGGGGAGGGAGGGAGGGAGGGAGATGGACGGGTGGATGTGGAGCAGAGGGAGTCGATCCCAGCGTGAGGGGACACTGTTAACCAGTCCAGGCATGTGGAGAGCAGCAGCTCTCTAAAGTGACAGTTCCCACACAACCGAGCCCCCCCACTTGGAGCTCTATTCAGAGGAATACAGCAGTTACTCAAGGAATGTGTGCACTGCCATGTTTATGGTAGCCTATTCGCAATTACCAACATGTGTTCATTGTCCAGAGACTAGAGGATGTGTGTGCCCAGGTGCAGGAGAACCTGTCAACCTGTCACTTGAGACAACAGGGACAGAAGGGCACAACCCACACACTGTCACTTCCCATGTGGTATAGAACACAACCAGGCATGGTGCAAATGGAGCGACGGTTAACTGAGAACCGGTCAGTGATGAGAATGTAAGGATGATGGTGGGACGGTATCACCGTTCAGCTGTACAGGAGGGTAACAGGGCAGGCGTGGGATAACGTATGTGACCTCATAAGCACATATTACAACTCCTCGATATCCAATGAAAGGTAAAGGAAAACAGGAAGAGACCAAGGGTGGGACTCCATGGCACAAGCCTTGCCCAGCACACTGACAGCCTCAATTAGAGCAACAGCAAACCAGTAATTATAATAATATCAAAGAGGAAGACAGAAATGTGCTCTTCAAATCTTATGGAGGGGGGTTGGGGATTTAGCTCAGTGGTAGAGCGCTTGCCTAGCAAGCGCAAGGCCCTGGGTTCGGTCCCCAGCTCCGAAAAAAAAGAAAAAAGAAAAAAAAAAAAAAGAAAAAGAAAAAAAAATCTTATGGAGGGATCATTTAAAAGTTTCTATTTTGGGGCTGGGGATTTAGCTCAGTGGTAGAGCGCTTACCTAGGAAGCGCAAGGCCCTGGGTTCGGTCCCCAGCTCCAAAAAAAAAAGAACCAAAAAAAAAAAAAAAAAGTTTCTATTTTGATAAGTGACTGTGTGTCTTCCAAAAGTGGCAAATTTAATTGCTAAAAGTTAATCAGTATATGGGGATGAAGGGCTGGAGAGATGGCTCAGCGGTTAGAGCACTAACTGCTCTTCCAGAGGTCCTGAGTTCAATTTCCAGCAACCACATGGTGGCTCACAACCATCTGTAATGGGATCTGATACCCTCTTCTGTAATGTCTGAAGACAGTGACGGTGTACTCACATATATAAAATAAATAATTAAATAAATCTTTAAAAAAAAAAAAAAGAGCACTCATGGACTGCTCTCCCAGAGGTCCTGAGTTCAATCCCCAACACCCACATGTGGCTCACATCTAGGGAATCTAACACTCTCTTCTGGCTTTATGGAACTATACACACCTTACATAGACATTTTTTTTAAGTTAATCATTATATCAACAGAAAAAAGCTTCATTATTTTCCAACAATAAAACAGGCAAGAGTTGAGAACACCAGCTGCTCTTGCAAAAGACCCACGTCAGAATCCCAGCATCTGCACAGCAGCTCACAATGGTCCTTGACGCTGGTCCCAGGGCATCCAGCACACTCTTCTGGCCCCCTAGGGCACCAGGCATACACACAGTGTGCTTACACACATACAGACAAAACAATCATACATGTAAATCAATATAAAAAATAATATAAAAAAATCTTTCAAAATAAAAAAATATATATACAAGCAAAACGAAGATCATACAGCAAATGGGTGTCACTAACAGCAGGCACAAAAACCAGCCCATTGCCTGGTCAGCTGATGTCGTGGGTTAAGTATTAGACGGTAACCGGTAAGCGATAGAAATGGTGGCGTACGTCTGTGACCCCAGCACTTGAGAGGCAGAAGAACAGCGACTTCAAGGCTAGCATGGATTACAATGAGACGCCCCCCACCAAACCCCATAAAAACCCCAAAATCTAAATATAAAAAAAACTAAGAAGTGTGGAGACAAAGCCATAAAAACAAGTGTACTAAATTTTCGTTCTTGTTTGGTTTACTCCACCCGAGTCCTGCTGCTGTGAACCTCAGACACCAAGAGCCCCCACTGTGCTCCCACCTACCAGACTCCAAGAGCATCACAAAGCTGTCACTGCCATCGCTGTCCACCGAAATCCGGTCTTCGGGGCCCCCGCTGTCCAACGAGACACCATCGAATGACTGCTGAGAGACTGTCCTCTTCATGGAGAAAAACCGGAGCCGGGCAGGACCTCCACTCGCTGGGGCCGCCACTCCCTCGTCTGACTTGGCCATGGCCTCCCTGTGTGGGGAAAAAAAAAAAAAAAAATCAACAAAACCACCAGCTCATCGCCGGACACTGGTTTGTCCTCAGGCTAATCCAGTTCCCTAGTTCAGACAGGCAATGTGAGCAAATACATGCCCGTTTTAACCTTAAGCAGCTGGTACCCTTAAAGGTCATTCAGGGTCAGCCATCCACTGAGGAGGCCAACTATCTGCCACCCCAGGGACAGCAAGGAAATGCCGCTTGCATTCACTCCGGTCTGGTTTCTTAACGTGCGTGTGCGTGTGCGTGCGCATGTGTGTAGGGCAGTACATGCATACACAGATGCATGGTCCCTGAAGCCAGAAGAGGGCAATCGACCCCTGGAACTGAGCTCCAGGAGGCTGAGCTGCCCGATTTGAGTCCTGCAAGGGCAGCAAGAGCTCTAAAGGCTGAGCCCACTTCTGCAGCCCCACTCCAAGAGTCTTTACTCAAGTGCTGTGGGAGTCCAGTGCAGGGTAGGTAAACCGACTCAGCTTTATATTAAATAGTAATAATTCGTGTTCCAGAGGAGTGGGGTGAGCCTCAGCAAGCGCCCACCCAGTGGCTCACAACCATCTGCAAACCCAGCCAGAGGATTTGATGCTCTGTTCTGGCCTGCAGGTAAAACATCCATACACAGAAATACATTTATTTAATACAAGAGGAAAAAAAAAAGCTCTAATTCCTGAGCTGTGGCACCATGGCCTATGAGCCACCAAATGTCCCAGAAGAGGCTCCGCACGCTGCACTGTCTTTCCTAAGACCACAGAAACTCACAGGAAAGCCCGCTATTCCAGCCCTTCTGACTACGCCTCTGTTTCCCTCAACCTGCTCTGTCTCTAAGCTTAGCACAAGCCCCACTCTACCAGCCATTCTTTCTCTGAGAGCGCACACAGGAGGGAGCCGGGCGCCGGGGGCCAGGAGCACAATGGTCAGAACTAGAGGAAGAGCAGAGGCTTTTCCTCAGAAAGAGGCTGAGGACACTCACTTGGCAGGAGGCAAGGACAACATCTTGTGCATGGTGGAAGTCATTCGATCTCTACCCAAACTGAAGGCATCCCTAGTCAGGGACACAGCCTCCTTGGTAAGGTCCACGGTAGCGTGGAGAGCCTCTTTGGTGGCATCCTTGGTCATGTGAATGGCACTGGACAATTCCCCCTCAATGCTCCTCAAGGGAATGGGCTCGCCTTGTCCATTCAGAGCAGCATCCCTGTCCGCAGTCGGTGGGCTGGTGGCGGTTTGAGCTCTGCTCAACTTCTTGGCCTGTAAAGACTCGACCGCCTCATGGCTCTTCCCTGCTGGCTGCTGTGCGAGTGGACCGACGTCCTGTAGCTCCCCATCACCATGTAGCCTCTCCTGGGACGCATCCAGATTTTCAGCGCTGCTGTCCCTCAGGACCTTCTCAGGGCTCACTGGGCCCTGGTCTGAGGAGGCATCCGACTTTGGCTCTCGGTCCTCTGATGGCGACAGCTCTGAGTCTATGAGGCTGGTGGTGTCTGAGCCCGCAGAGTCTGCGTGAGCGGCCCCGGGGTCCGGGGGCATGAGAAGAGCCACCTCAGCACTGGGGAAGAGAACTCCAACACACACTGTCTGGTCCTGCAGGGGAGACCCAGTCATGGCCTCTGTGTCCTTGGTCAGCTGCTCCTGAAGGCCCTGAAGCACCTCCATGAGGCGCAGCAGGGCCAAGTACTGGTAGTGGTCCAGCCTCACTCTGACATGGGCAGTGGAGTGTACAAGCATGTGAATGTCTGCCACATCCTCCAGCTCAGCCACCTGCCCTCTGTGGTCCACACCAGCATCACCTTCTCTCACAGCCCCCAGGACTTCCCCCGAGCCGGAGAGGCTTTTCAAATCTCGTTCAGTCTTTGACCTCTGATGGGACACGGACTCGGGGGCAAGAGCCTCAGAGTGCACAGGGCTGCCGAAGCTAGCTGACGGTTTCAGCCTCCCCTCGGAGGCCAAAAGGAGCCGCCGAGCCTGGGCTTGCTGCCAGCGGAGAGGAAGGCAGGCCCAGATGGACAGGGGGAAGGGAGCCACAAAATTCAAGGCATGGCCTTTGACATTCTCTGTGCCTTCGAAGTCCAAGGAAATCTGGGTGAAATGCAGGGACCAAAGGTCCTGGGCCGCCGCTGGCCTCTGAGGAGGCAGGGAACTAGGCTGGGCGGGAAGCGAGTCCGTCTGGAAGGCGTGGTGCAGGAAGACCATGTGCAGGAGGCTGAAGCCCCCTGGAACCTTGGGAAAGTGACCGTAGCTGGAGCGGAAGAACTCGGTGGCAGCAAAGCCCCGGAAGAGGCCCTGGAGGTCTGGACAACTGCAGTGTGGGGCGTGCCGGGTGTTGGTGGCAATCACGCCCGACGTGGAGAGGACAAGCGCCTGGGGACGGTGCAGCTTCGCCAGGTCCCTAGTCTCCAGTGGGAAGCTCACCTTCAGAGAGAGAATGGAACATGGTTAAGGCCACGCCAGCAAGCACGTGGCATCTGAGGCCAATCTCCCGGCTTCTGCCGAGTGACCACAGCAGGACTACGGTTCACAGCCTTGGAGGAAATGTAGCTGTGCCACCAGCAAGTGACCCAGTCCGGCTCCGTCCCTACCTTCAACCAGAACGCATCCAGTCGGATGTCCAAGTGCTCATCCTTGCCCCTGGGGTCTTCCAGCTTGTAGATGGCCTTGAACTGCTCCAAGCTTCGGTACAAGTCCAGGCAGAAGAGGTTTCCCCAGAGCAAGCTGACGGGATCCACGGTAAGCGTCAGCCCGTTTAACTGGATGTAGAGATTGGGGCACGGAACTGGAAGCAGCAAAAACAGAATGTTGGGAACAGAGCGGCAGCGAGACTCTCACTGACCCGCTAAAGCTGCACTAGGACAACAGCACGTTACACAGTCTTCCTTGTCCTGCTTGTGAGATGGGGTCTCACACACTCCAGGCCGACCTCACACTCACTGTGTAGACTATCAACTTCTGATCCTCCTGCCTCCACCTCCCACAGTGCAGAGATTTTAGGTGTGCATCTGCAAGGCAATCACGCACACTGGGCAAGCACTCTATCAACTGAGCCCTCACCCCAGGACCGAGTTTTAACGGTAACCAGACTGACTGCCACAGTGAGGCGGTACAGAGCGGCCTCGATGCTGACAAAGGTGAGGAGCGTCAGAGGGAAGGGCAGCCCAGCTTACCTGGAAGCTCCTGATTATCCGGGAAGTAATACTCTGTGAACTGTACATGGATGGCAGCCACCTGGCTCGGGAGGCGGTGGCGTTTGCGACTGCAGGAGAGCAGGGTGGACGGCTTCTTACTTGGCTGTCCGGCTGTGGAAACCTAAGTAACCACAAGTCACTGTGAGCCTGTGTCACTGCACCCGGAACACCATGTCCTGAGGAACATGTGCCTCCGCCATCCTCCCCATCCATCCCCAAGGGGGCTCAGAGCTACACGCTACTCACGCGCACACTCACACTGACACAGACACACACACACACAGACACACACACAGACACACACAGACACACACAGGCACACACACACACACACACCAACACACACACACACACACACACACACACACACAGACATACACACAGGCACACACACACAGACACATACAGGCACACACAGGCACACACACACACACACCGACACACACACACCGACACACACACACACACACACACACACACACACACACACACACACACGGCACCATCCCCAAGCCGTTCTTCTTTCGGTTTGGGGATTGGCCTCCTGTAGCCAGTGCAAGCTGGTCTTCAGCAGAAGGTTATAATATGACACTCCAAGCACACCAAGACCTTCTTCAGAGGCCATGTTCAACAGCAACTGACCAAACTGTCCATCTCCTCAGGAAAGAAAGAGGCCAACAGGCCCCGGTTCTATATCTTGGTTCATGTTGTTCCTGAACTACCCCAGGCCCCCACTGTCCGCCTGTATCCCTACCTGGTGGATATCCAGGTCATCTACTCGTACAACCAGGCAGCTAGAGCGTAAGCGACTCCATGCTGGAGACCCAAAGGCAGCTTGCCGGCCCTGAGTAGGGCTTTTGTCGAGAGGGCTCTTTCCAGGACTAGAGAAAGAATCTAAATAAAAAAGGAAAAGGAAAAAGAAGTAGATACATTCATTGCTCATTATTAATAAAGTAGAGAAAGTAAAACCCAGGGTCAGTAATTCCATGACACAGCAAAGCGAGCCCAAACCTCCCTGGTGGGAACTTAGTGACTGGCTGCTAACAGACAGACAAAGGGGGCTCCAGAAGAAAAGGCCACAGGCATCACACCAGGAGCAGTGGGGTGAAAAGACACTGCTTCCTCTCCACCAGCTATTTAAAGCCAGTCAGCAAAAGGCTGAGCAATTAGGCTCTGTGGGGTCCTAAAACCTGCCTGCTTTCTTCCGAAAGGGAGGGTCTACCCCCAGATGCCAAGGTGGCTTCACACTGCTCTCCTCACACCACTTCTCCATCCTACTCTGAAACTCTGTCACCAGTTGCTGGGCCCAGTGGCTTCGGGTCTCCATGGCCTCACAGTGCCGCACCCAGTGTTTACAGCTGTCACCTGTGGAATGAGGAAGAAACCGACTTCAGCCCAAGACCACAGTCCAGTGCCCCAGTGATTTCTCCACAGCTCAGCACTTCCTGGGATAGAAGAAAATGTGTTCTGAGAACACCATGCTCTTCCAAGCTCCACTGCAACCCTAAGGGCTCTCAGGGGCGCTGGGGCCGTGGACCACTACAGAGGTTTTAAACCTACCGATCCTGAACGACTTAGAGACCACCCAGGTTTATAGATGTTGTCTTGGAAAGATTCCAGGCACCCCCTAAGCACATGCAGCAATGTCCCGCACCCTTTGCCAGCTGCTCAATATAAACCCAGAAATCTGTCCTTAAATGTCTGGGGCCGAGCTAGAACAGGGTGAGGCCCTCTAACCTGCCCGGTGGAAGGGGTAGTAGTCGAACGCCATCTTGCGGAAGGTGAGCTGCATTGCACCTCCTGTGAGTCTGTTTGCTGACACACCTGTGAGAGAAGGCGTGGGTGAACGGCACTGAGGAGCAGAGAAACCTGAGCACCACCTGAGCCACTAGGAAGCCCCCTGGGGGCTTCACCGTGATCCTCCTGCAAGAGTGACCAGTGTTCTTTTTTTTTTTTTTCCTTTTTTTTGGTTCTTTTTTTCGGAGCTGAGGACCGAACCCAGGGCCTTGCGCTTCCTAGGCAAGCGCTCTACCACTGAGCTAGATCCCCAACCCCGTGACCGGTGTTCTTAACTGACAAGCCCTTACCTGTCCTGTATACTAAAGAGAATACATAAAGATTCCTCTGCTCAACTCGTGCATGAGAAGCAACAATAACTTTTATATTAGCTACGTTAAAGCCATCAGTATTGAATTTAAATCTAAACCTATGGGCTAGAGAGATGGCTCAGTGGTTAAGGGCACTGACTGCTCTTCCATAGGTCCTAAGTTCAATTCCCAGCAACCACATGGTGGCTCACAACCATCTGTTATAGGATCTGATGCCCTCTTCTGGTGAGTCTGAAGACAGCGACAGTGTACTCATATATAATAAATAAATCTTTAAGATAATCTAAACCTGAAACCACTGACAATGCTTTGGGGGCTTTCGTTGCAACGTCTCATGACTCTCAGGCTAGCCCACAACCCACAGCTAAGAGTGACCTTGAACTTCGATCCTCCTGCCTCCACCTTACGATTATAACCTGCACAACTACAACAGTACGCTCTTCTTATCTGGAGGAAGACAGGGTCTTGCATGTGGCCTGGGCTGGCCTCAGACTCCAGGATTAAAGGTATTTATCACCACCCCAAGGCCTTAAGCAACACTGGGAAGAAATCACTACACAGAAATAATTGTGTTCTAATTATCACTTCCTCTGGAGCAAAAGCAATGTCTGCGCTGTCCTTGCTTGTGTGGAAGTGGAGTTACTGCGAGGGTGAGGAGGAGCCAACCAGACCGCATGCTGCTTGGGGACAGACACACAGCACGCACACGCCCCTGAAGGTGAGGCCTGGCCACATTACAGAAGGCAAACAGACAGCAGGTATAGCTCACTGGCGCAGCACCGCACAGAGCTCACAAAGTGCTGGGCTCGACCCTAGGCACTGGTGGAGTAAGGCAAGAGCAAGTGCTGTCCCACGGGACCATGTGCAGTCACAAGTGAGACGGTGAAAGGGGAAGGGACAGCACTGACGGGCTAAGCTGGGAGTCTCAACCAAACTCCAGGTCCCCAGAGCCAGGGCAGCAGCTCAGAGCCTGACAATGGCTGTGCAGTAAATGAGACTTCCCTTGCCTCCTGCATGGAGACAGTCGAGGGTAGGCAAAAGGTTATTGGCTTCTGCAGGAATCATAAGGAAAAGTCTGTCGTTCTGAAGAGACAGACATGCGCATGTTTGACACTAGTTTGAGACTAGTTTGAGTACGCCACTAATGTAACATAGCCTCCCCACACATATAAATACAATCCATAAAACCGGGGGAGGGATTGAGACAGGGTTGCTCTGTGTAGCCCTGCCTGGCCTTGAACTCATGGAGACCCGCCTGCCTCTCTCTGCCTCCCCAGTGCTGGGATTAGAGCTGTGACTATCACAACACAATGCTAAAGTGACTCAACTCTGAGCATTCTGGTTCTGGGCGGAGCTGGGGGCAGAGCACATGTCTGTCCTACATACATACAAGGTCTGTGTTCAGTCCTCAGCTCTAACAAAGAGAAACCTGAGAACTCTGAGGTCTCCTAAGGCTGAATGTATTTTTCCCAAAGTCCTCCGCCAGGGGTTCTCACCTCTGGTGAACAGCAGCATCTGGAGAAGCATGGGGGAGACGAGGGTCATGCTGGCTGGGCTGGGTCTGTGCAGCTCTGCATCAGCCATGGTGAGAAAAGGGTCTGCCCCTGTGTACTACTGTGTGACAAGTGGCTCCATCATACTCTAAGGCTGGAGAGCATTCCTTTGTGCCAACATAGAGAGTTACCACAGGAGGGCTGGGTCCCAAGCCAAGCCTGCGACTACGGGAGCCAACTGAGGCTAAATGCCACAGTGTCTGTAGGGAGAGCCTTCATCCGAGGCTCTGCCCAAGACCCACAATGATGGGCGAGCTGCCAGGCTCAGGCCTCTGCGTACCTGGCTCTCGGGACTGGCTGTCGTCACAGATGTGCAGGTCCAGGCGGGAGATGAGGAGGTGGTACGAGGACTCCTTCACATCAAATTTCTCAAAATACTGGCTGAGGCGACTGCTGCTGCTGTTCCCCTGGCTGCCCCCGAACGCCTGGGCCCAGGTCTGCTGGGCGCTGGGAGCAGGTGGAGTGATCTACGTGTGACAGAGAGAAGGACGTCTGTCCATCAGGGGCTGGAGAGGAAGCTCACTGGTTGACAGCACTGGCTGCTCTACCCGGGTTGATTCCCAGCACCCACAGGGCAGCCCACACCTGTCTGTCACTCCAGTTCCAAAGGGATCCAATACCCTCATATAAACACGCATGCAGGCAAAACCACCAATGTATACAAAAGAAAAAGAAAAGAGGGGAAAGACGGGCAGACAGACATGCAGGCAGACAGACCGACATCAAGAGGCTCCTTTTGATGCTTTCTGTAAGCTTAGGTCCACATGAGTAAAACCACAGGTTAACACACCCCTTCCTTCTGTCTCGTAACTGCTGTGTAGTCTCTCACTGAGCACGACCTTGAGAAAGCAACTCAAACCCAACAGTCCATCCACACCAAGTCTAGTGACTGTGTCCTCAGGCTTGAGTCGCCCTCAGTCACCTCCTCTAGCGAGTCCTTGCTAAGTGCGCTGTCGGGCTGGTGGGCTCTGTGCCCTCAGCACACAGGGTTTACCTGTTACAGCACCTGCCACATCACGCGTGAGTAACTTGTCAACTGTCTCTCCTCCAAGACATGGGAAGTCCCAAGGGCAGGGACAAGAGGCTCAGGCCACTTCCTCCCTCCAGAGGCTAGCCCTCCATCTGACACACAGGGAACCCAGTGAGCAGAGGCTAGCCCTCCATCTGACACACAGGGGGAACCCAGTGAGCAGAGGCTAGCCCTCCATCTGACACACAGGGAACCCAGTGAGCAGAGGCTAGCCCTTCATCGGACACACAGGGGGAACCCAGTGACCAGAGGCTAGCCCTCCATCTGACACACAGGGGGAACCCAGTGACCAGAGGCTAGCCCTCCATCTGACACACAGGGGGAACCCAGTGAGCAGAGGCTAGCCCTTCATCTGACACACAGGGGGAACCCAGTGAGCAGAGCAAATGAGTGAAACAGGCACAAGCGACTCCACACATGGCGAACCCCATAAGCAAGCCGAAAATGCCTCCACTCCTCACAGCACTGGCACGAGTTAGGGCTAACCACCTGCCTCCCCAGCCCGAGCAGACGCCCAGCTGCCTCTCACCTGCACAGGCTCGGGTGCCAGGCTCTTTCTCTGCTGGGCCGACTTCTCCATGGCCTCGCTTAGCGACTCAGCATACTTCATCATCGCCTTGAGCTGTGAGTCTGTCAGCACCCAGAGCAGGTCGTCCAGGAGGAATGTCAACTTGGAGGCAACCACGTTGCAGTCCTTCGTCTGAGGGGTCACAGAGAACACGGTTTAGATCCTTGTGTCGCTGGCAGCCTTTTGCCTTCCGGAGGTGAGAAGGGCCATCAAGCATGCTGGCAAGCTGGCCTCTTACACAATGACTCGGGTTTGCTTCTTTTACCAAAGACCAGCCAACCGTGAAATGCCGGGGCCACTGCCTGCATAATACAGGTGGAAACTGGTTTCTACAAGTACCAGAACAGGACGGGAGCTTCTCCCACACCGGGGAGGCCAACGGCAAGGACAGTGGCACAATACCAACTTCCAGAAGTTTCCTGGCACGGGGAGCACACTCACTCTTCTCTTGAGGGCTATCTGGATCCGGCCTTGGTTGGTAATGAGCCTCAGCGGGGTGGTAACTGGGTCCTGATCACCGTTTTCTGTGGCGTCTGCCTCGACTCGGAGCGTCTGCCAAGTTATTTCCTTAAATGTTAAAACCTGGAAGGAGGGAAAGTAAAATGCTTCACTCTGTGGGTCAGAAGACCCAGGGGGCTGACCTGCTGCTCTCGGTTAGCATTCTGACAGTGCAGGATCCAGACCTACAGCTGAGCAGTGACTCTGGATGGAAAGGACCCCAGGCTTCCCAAGAGTGGGGACAGCTCCAACAGGGAGGAGGGTCCTTTAGGGGCTCCCCTGCTTGGAATCCCTCCACTCACCCCCCTCAGAACGCTAAGGCTGTCACCTCTCCTCGGCGGGGATCAGTGATGCGGGTCAGACGCAGGTCACTCTGCTGCCAGCTGGGGTTGACACTATAACCCTGGAGCTGCCACAGTTCAAAGGAAGCGTGGAAGGCCTTGGAGTGGATCTTGATGGTGATGGAGTTGACCACGATGAACATCCCCTCCACCACCTTCTCAGCAAAGCCGTACTCACTGTAACACATGAGGGAGGCAGCGGTCAGAGCCGGGGCAGTAGCCAACATGGCTGCTTCTTTTTCTTACTTCTCTCCTTGCTGCCCCTCAAGTTTTTGTCTGGGGATTTTCTTTCTTTCTTTCTTTCTTTCTTTCTTTCTTTCTTTCTTTCTCTCTTTTCTTCTTTTTCCTTTTTTCTTTTTTTTCGGAGCTGGGGACCGAACCCAGGGCCTTGTGCTTGCTAGGCAAGTGCTCTACCACTGAGCTAAATCCCCAACCCGGCTGGGGATTTTCTTAATACTTGTCTTATTCCTGCTTACTTGCGTGAATGCACTGCCTGCGTATTTCTGTACATCTCGTGGCGGTTGTGCCCAAAGAGTCAAAGGACGGGGGTTGGGGATTTAGCTCAGTAGTTAGAGTGCTTGCCTACCAAGCGCAAGGCCCTGGGTTCGGTCCCCAACTCCGAAAAAAAGAACAAAACAAAACAAAAAAAAAAAAAAAAAAAAAAAAAGAGTCAAAGGACGGAGTTGGATACCTGAACCCGACCGGAGTTACAGGCAGAAACAGTTGCTCTGCGGTGCTTAGGGCAGAACCCAGAGCCGCTAAAAGAGCAGCCGGCACTCTGCAGCCTCCTGGTCTCTATAATCTTCCAGGACACAAACCAGTGTGAAAAGGGAGTAGGAAAATGTAAGAAAGGCAGACAGGTCAGGGGGCTGATAGGACCAGTCCTGCTCAAGAATGCACCCACCTCCGCCTTGCCTTCTGTAGCTAGCAGAAAAATGACACTTCTCCTTCGCTGAGAAGCCCGAGAGAGAGAGAGAGAGAGAGAGAGAGAGACGCACACCTGGAAGGCCTCACTCAGACTGTGGAAAGCACACTCTTCTTTCTTACTCTTCGACAGCCTCCCACATGCACACAATGTACTCCGTCATCTTCGACTGCCCTGCCCACCTCTACCCTGCCCCGCCCCTCTAACCCCATCCTCCAAAGAAATCCTCTTCCTACTTCAATAAAACATTTCTTCAAAGCAGAAATCTTTTCTTTTGTCTTTTTTATTCTTATGTTTTTAGGGACTGGAAGGCATCCACCCGAAAGGGGTTCATTGTAAGCTGCAGTGTTGCCTTGGCCAAGGAACTGTTAAGCTAAAACCAATTCTGGAATTTTTTTCATCACAAGAATAAAAAAAAAAAAAAAAATCTAGAGCCATGTGGTGGCGGCGGTGTCTCATGCCTTCGATCCCAGCACTCCAGAGGCAGAGGCAAGTGGATCTCCGTGTTCAAGGCCAGCCTGATCTACAAAGAGAGTCCCAAGATGACCAGGGTTACATAGAGAAACAAAGACAGGAGGATACCTAGACGTTTAAACTGAAAGTGAACCTTCACTTAGAAGCCACGTAGCCACACAGTCCGAGAGCCATAAGAAGTGGAACAAATATACAGTTCCCAGAAAAATAACACTGGGCTTACCCACAAGTCCAAGCTCAGTGAGTGTGGAGCACGGCTACAGCGGATCACTCCCTGCTGTGGTGCAGGCCTTGGGTCTGACCCCAAATACAGTAACAATGAAGAAAATGGTGGCTCACACCAGCAATCCCAGCACTTGAGAGACAGGAGCGGGGGTGGGGGGTGGGGGATGTCTGCAAAAATCAGACCAACCGGGGCTGGGGATTTAGCTCAGTGGTAGAGCGCTTGCCTAGGAAGCGCAAGGCCCTGGGTTCGGTCCCCAGCTCCGAAAAAAAGAACCAAAAAAAAAAAAAAAAAAATCAGACCAACCTGCTCTGGGAATTCTTTACTCCACCTTCAGCACTGACACTGCAGGTGGACGCCCACACCCGCCTGGCATTTACACAGGTGCTGGTCGCCTCAGCTCCAGTCCCACTTTTTACCCCAGAGACAGAGGTAGGCGGATCCCTGTGAGTTTGAGGCCAGCAAGTAAGTCCCAGGCCAGTTGAACAGTGAAAACATGTCTCAAAAAGGAGAGAGAGAAAGAAAGAAGAAAAAATAGATGGAAGGAAAAATTTTTGAGAAGTTATATTCCTTTAAAAGGAAAAAGAAGCCCCACCCCCACCCCCCAAAAAAGAAATGTGAAAAGAGGACCTGAAAAAGTGTATAAGACGTTAAAGGAGGACACAGTCTGGTCAACTGTGGGAAGAATGAGTTTCTTCCATTACCACCTGTGATGGCTTCTATATGCTCAGCCCAGAGAGTGGCAGGATTAGGAGGTGCGGCCTTGTTGGAGTAGGTGTGTCACTGTGGGCATGGGCTTTAAGACCCTCATCCTAGCTGCCTGGGAGTCAGTCTTCTGCTAGCAGCCTTCAGATGAAGGTGTAGAACTCTCAGCTCCCCCTGCACCATGCCTGCCTGGATGCTGCCATGCTCCTGCCTTGATGATGATGGACTGAACCTCTGAACCCGTAAGCCAGCCCCAGTTAACTGTTGTCCTTTATGAGACTTGCCTTGGTCATGGTGTCTGCTCACAGCAGTAAGACCCTAAGACACCACCTAAGCACTTCTGCCCCAAGGCGTTCATCCGAGAGAAACACTAGCACATATCCACACAGACACGTCCGAATGGATATTCATGGAGGCCAAGAAGTGCAAGTGAAACGAGCTCCAAAGTGGTAGAAAGCTGACCATGGTAGCACCGCCTGTAAGCCCAGCTCTTGGGATGGGAAGGCAGAGGATCAGGAGCTCAAGGCCAGCCTGACCTACACATAATGAATTCAAAGGCAGCCTGGGCTACCTAAGACGTCCTAGGGTTTGGGGGCAGGCTGAATTGCACTACACAATGGGATATAACTCAGCGCTAAGCTGGTTGTACCCCAAGTTCATACTGATGTATAACAGGGCATCTGGGATTTGCTTTCAAACCCTGGAGTACTCAGGACACAACACTGGCAACATGTTGGTAATTGTTGAGGTCTGATATTTGTAACACGGAGATTTGAGGTACTAGTCTATCTGCTTTGGTTATATGTCTGAATTTTTGTTGTTGTTCTTTTTTTTTTTTTTTTTTTTTTCGGAGCTGGGGACTGAACCCAGGGCCTTGCGCTTCCTAGGTAAGCGCTCTACCACTGAGCTAAATCCCCAGCCCCATGTCTGAATTTTTAAGCAATCAAAGTTTTATTTTGAGCCAGGAAAAATGAGACACACTTTTTATTCATACAGTTTCACATATATATTCACAGGCTGAAGCAGGAAGATCGTAAGTTTGCAGCATGGACTGAAAAGCAAGACCATCCATCCACCCACCCATCCACCCACCCATCCACCCACCCACCCACCCACCCATCCATCCACCCACCCATCCACCCACCCATCCACCCACCCACCCATCCACCCACCCATCCACCCACCCATCCATCCACACACCCATCCACGCATCTTCGTTTCATCGAGGCTCATGGTAACTAACCTCTGTCCTGAAGCAAGGGCGATGGGAGACTGTCCATTGGGGGGTCGAGGGTCCTCACAGGTTTTCATCTCCACCTCCACCTTATCCAGACACTGGAAGACAATTTATAGAGAAGGAGGCGCCCACACAAAACTCACACAGCACCGGTAAAACAACAGGACTGTGCTAGAAGTCTTGCACAGCCAACACAAGCCACACTTGAAACTTCCTGCCTGGATCCCAAGGAAATTTAAGGCTGGAGCTCGAGCAGTCAAAAACCAGAAATAGGGGGTTGGGGATTTAGCTCAGTGGTAGAGCGCTTGCCTAGCAAGCGCAAGGCCCTGGGTTCGGTCCCCAGCTCCGGAAAAAAAAAAAAAAAAAAAAAAAAAAAAGAAGAAGAAGAAGAGAATAACCAGTAATAATCTCAGCGCTTGGGAGGCAGAGGCCAGCCTGGTCTACACACCGAGGCTACTTAGAGAGACCCTGTCTCAAAAACAAAACAAAATGAAACAAAACAACAACAACAACAAAAAAAAAAAAAAAACCCAAACAAAAAGATAAAACGAAAGATCCCTATCAAATGGGAAAGACCATTACCAAGCAGATCGGATGTGTCTTCAGCTTGGTCCACTGGATCTGAAAGGAAAGCAGAGACACAAGCCTGTGACAGCCGCTCCTTAAGAGAACAAGGCTGCCGGCTCGGGACAGCTACAGCGCTCAGACCCCACTCTCACCCGGATGGAGGCCCTGTTGCAGTAGACCCTGGTGATGGCCAGCCAGGTAGGCAGTTCCAGCACATTCTGCAGAACCTCTTCATCCAGCTCCAGATGGGTCAGCTGACCCTCCCCTTTCAGCGTGCTCAAGTTGATTTTGTCTGGGGAAAGATTCTTCGTGAACCTGCAGAGAGTGACAGTAAAACACCATTGCCAGCCAATCACCGCATGCTCTCCACCGTTACACCACTGTACCAACACCTCTCCTCCTACTTACGATGGCCACCGTCCTCCTGACAATGTGCTGGGGAGTCTGGGAAGTGGCTGGAGGAGTGGTGACACATCCTTCTATTTCTACTTCTGCATCCCCACATAAAAGTCCCCTAAAAACAGAGCAGCTGGGCCAGATGCTTGTGCACACCTGCGATCCTAGCCCTTGTGTGTGTTGCTGCAGATCAAGGCCACAGTGAATTTGAAGCCAGCCTGGGATGGGAGTTACCCTGCCCCAAAGGCCACAAAACAGCAAAGGGCCGCCACTAAACAGAAACATAAACGACGACAGCTGATGTTTCATCTTCCTTTCAAAATTTATTACCTCGTGTGTGCACGTGACTCGTGTTTGCACAAGCACACCATGGCTATATTTATTACCATGCGTGCGCACGTGACTCGTGTTTGCACAAGCATACCATGGCACACGTCTGAAGGTCAGAGGTTGACTTTTCCCACGTGGATCGCCAGGCTCCATGGAGGATGGAGCCGCTGATGGCCTCACACAGCTCACAGTCAAGGGGACCCAGAGGAGCTGAAGGTTATGTTCCAACAGTGAAGAAAGCTGGCTGCTCTGTCAGGGAACTGGGTTTGTTTCAGAGCACCCACATCACACTGCTCAAACTGCCTGTTAATACCACTTCCAGGGGATCCAATGCCCTCTTCCAGCCTCAGAGCACCCACAGACATGTGCACATACCAACACACACAAATACTAAGTAATCTTTAAGGAAATCAGTGTCTCCTGCTCACCTGTGGCTTCTACCCTCGCTGCCGCACGACGCTGGCTTGTGGGCTATGGCTGTGACTTACCCCAACCTCCACACAGAGTCCACTTCCGACCTGCCAGAATGCACCAGCAAAGACCCACAACCACCAAGTCACCTACTAGATCCAACCAGTTATGACCAGTAAGACTCACCAGATGACCTTCCAGAATCTGCAAGTGACGACCTACTCAGTCCAACTCTTGATCTAGTAGACTCAGTGAAGACCTACTAGATTCAATCACTGACCTATGAGACTGAGCCAGTAACCAACCATTTGATCAAGTGGGGACACAGTAGAATTAACTATCGATTGGCGTTTGTAACCACGGGAATCGTCATCATGTACATAAAGGAGTGCTCTGGAAGGAATGGGCATGACAACCAAAGTCCAGGGAGCAATACTTTGAGGGAGGAGGCTCACAGGAAGCTCCACCCACAGAAGACACTCACTCCAATAGCCTGCCCCCTCGGGAGGTTTTCTAAAGTCCCAGCAGCCCCTAGTATGTGCACGCAGTGCTGTGGAGCCATTCCTTTCTGGTACAATTTTGTGCTTCCAAGAGTATGCAGCCCTACTGAGTGCTCACTTGGGCCTCTTGTCAGGACTGTGTGTGCAAAACAGATGGGAAGGATGACGCCGTGGCTCCCTCCAGAATAGAGAGCAGGCTTGCTTGCCATGGACTCCAGAACGTCAGGACTGCATCAGGCACTCAGGCAGGGATCCAAGGAGGCTGCCATGCCAAGGTGGGCCCTGGGGATGGAGGCATTTCACCACTGTGCTCACCACTGCGCTCACTACTTCACTACACTGCCTGCTTGCCTCTGCAAGCATCCATCTAAAGTAGCAGGCTGTATCTATCAGCTTCTAAATAATGTTGGAGCTCAGAAAAACCACCTCCAAATATGACGCCCAGTGCGCTGACCATTGCAGTTCAAGGCCCTGGGAGGACAGCAGATGCCCAGGATGGTTTTATTCTGACCCACCTTTATGTACTTCAAGAACACACACAAGAGGGGGAAGATTACGCGGGCCTTTTTCTGAGTTTCCACTCACTAACTTCACATCTAAGGGAAGAAGAAGAAGGTGAGCACACTCGGGTAGAGTTTTATCTCTGAAACCAATTCAGTTCCTGAGAGAATCCTTTTCCCAGTGCACTGTCAGGCCCTGGGCCTCTCATGACTTTCACCACCTGTCAAAATCCTCCACTCATGAAGAAAGTCACCGGCTAAGCGCACGCGCTGGGACTGTCCCTGAGAATGTAAATCCATGTGAAAGTCACTCTACCCACAGTAACATCCTTCCAGCAAAGCATCTGAGGGGCAAGGGCAGGGCTTCAGTTTAGTTTCACGATAGGATAAACAAAGTCCCAGACTTTAACATAAAATATGACTGGTTTTAATTCATTTAACGTGCGTGCATGTGCACATGTGTGCACGTGTGTATGTGTGTGTGTGTGCATTGCTGGGAACTGAAAGCAGCCTCGTACATCCCAAATCCCTTTAGGGAGATGGTGTGCATGCCTTTAATTCTAGCACAACAGTGGGGAGGCAGAAGGTAGAGGCAGGAGGATCTCTTTGAGTTAGAGGACAGCCTGGTCTACAGACCTTAGCTCCAGGACAGCCAGGGCTGCACAGGGAAACCCTGTCTCCAAATAAACCAAACACCAAAAACAAACAATGAGAAATTCTTTAAAATCAACTGAGTATGACCCAGTTCTGTTCTTTACACCAGAGAGCAGCTGCCTACCAATGGGTCCTTTCCTCTGAAAACTCTCCTTTCCTGAAATGAACACCCACCCACAAGCGAACAAAAAATGTGGTGAGAAAAAAGTCCGTCTTCTTGGAACACTTGCTAAAGAACAAACCAAGAAAAACAGGGGGAGTGCACAGGCCTGGAGAGGAGAGGAGGCCCCAGGAGAGGCGGCCCTAAGGGAGAAAAAGCAGGCAGAGCAGGAAGCTGGCACATCTGCTATCACAGGGCACTGGCCAGCTCCCTCCACTTCTTCCTCACACTCCCCTACCTGCCTTCCTCGAGGGGGACAAACCAGGATGAGAATCAGTGAGATGAGCCTCTCTCCCTCATCATCACCCTGGGCTGGCCTCACATTGGCAACCTTGCCTTGGCCTGGCAGCTCTAGACTGCAGGTATGTGCGGTCCTGTCCACTTAGGAGCTTTCAAAGAAGACGGGAAGGAGGAGGGGCCTGGAGAGAGATCAGCGGGGACGAACACTCGAGAGAACCCACACTGACCGTAGGGAACCAATTCCCACACGCTGCACACACATGCATGCTCACACACCAGTGCACCACACACGCCCCGACATATTTAAAGCCCACCCAGGGAGAACCATTATTCCATACATATATAAAAGGGAAAGTATCTGTAACTACATGCTCCCTTGGATAAGAGATAAACTATAAACACGGAATAAGTTGTATTTTTTTTTTTTAGCTGAGGAGTGATTATACTAAAGATATGACATAACTAATTTCTACATTGTGTTCTTACCAAAATCTCTCTCCAGAGTTTGGTATAAAATAAGTGGCATTTCTCAGGGCTGGAGGGATGACTAAGCAGGAGGAACGCTTCCCGCTCCTGCAGAGGACCACTTCCAGTTCTCACCATCTGTGTGTGTCAGGCAGCTCACAACTGCCTGCGATTTTATTTCAGGGAGACCCAGCCCCTTCTGGCTTCCACAGGCACCCACACGTGGGAACACACGCACGCACAAGCACACACTTAAACATTTTAACAATGGCTTCCATCTCGTTACTTACAGTGAGTCTGTTTTAAGTTATTTACCAGGTTTATTATGTATACAGCGTTCTGCCTGCGTGTGTGCCTGCAGGCCAGAAGAGGGCACCAGATCTCATCATAGATGGTTAATGAGCCACCATGTGGTTGCTGGATTTGAACTCAGGACCTCTTGGAAGAGCAGACAGCTCTCCAGCCCTACTCATATCTTATAGTCAGGTCCTCCCAGATACCATACAAATACCAAAATCTCTAGATGCTCATCCCTTAAATAGAATGGCATGTTTGTTTATAAACCTTTACACACCGTTGAATGTATTTGGTTTCCTGAAAGTGGGTCTTGAATACAGTGCAGGCTGACGGGCATCCTGACCCTCCTGCCTCAGCCTAACAAGTGCTGGGATTACGGCTGAACCGCCACACTAGGATCCATTTCTCTTCCTGCTGTTAACAGTTCATCCAAGAATGCCCAGTCTCTACCATGAGGCTGGCTGGTGACCAGAGAATGCACCGACCGTGTCATCAGCTGGATGGTCGAGTACAAAAGCAAAGAGCAGACGATCAAAGGCAGAACACTGCTACTCTGATTCCTTCAGGTTGGGGATGGGGACTTGGATCAATGGCAGAGTGACTGCCTAGCGAGTGTAAGACCCTGGGTTCGGTCTTCTTCAGTACTTGAGAGGCTGCATGGCTTACAGATGGGGCACAATCTGGGTGATGTATCCTTAGGCAATGTTGCCACTGGACACACATGCACGGCTCTAGATCTAACCGCGTGCTACACACTTAGGCTGGATGATATGCACATGCACTTTGCATATCTGCTCAGGCACTGGCGAGAATACTTTATGCAATTTCTCACCAGTGATAAACACATCCCACCTCATAAGCTTTTCCAAAAGAGCAGCCAGAATTCCTTAGCAGTAAATCATGGGCCCAACACACAAGAAGCCCCAAGCTGGACCCCTAGGGCCAGAAACAAGTAAGAATTCAGAATGCAGCGGTACCTTTAACCCCAGAACTTGGCAGGTAGATTTCTTGATTTAAGGGCTGCATGGTCTACACATTGAGTTCCAGCACAGCACAGCCAGGGCTACATAATGGGACCATCTTTATTTAAAATAAACAGGGCTGGAGAGATGGCTCAGCGGTTAAGAGCACCCGACTGCTCTTCCAGAGGTCATGAGTTCAATTCCCAGCAACCACATGGTGGCTCACAACCATCTGTAAAGAGATCTGATGCCCTCTTCTGGTGTATCTGAAGACAGCTACAGTGTACTTATATATAATAAATGAATAAATAAAAAAAATATTTAAAATAAACAAAACATACTCCCTAAACTGGTATTTCCTGAATCTTACAGCGATGATAAAGAAAAGGCTTTGGGCTGGAGAGATGGCTCAGCGGTTAAGAGCACTGACTGCTCTTCCAAAGGTCCTGAGTTCAATTCCCAGCAACCACATGGTGGCTCACAACCATCTGTAATGAGATCTGATTCCCTCTTCTGGTGTGTCTGAAGACAGCTACACTGTACTCATATAAATAAAAAAAAAATTAAAAAAAAAAAAAAAGAAAGAAAGAAAAGGCTTTAAACGGTGATCTACAATACCAGTTGTTATGGGGAAGGGCGGGGCACGCTGGACTGAGGCTCTGAGGATGATACAAGAACCCAAGCCACTATCACCACTTACACAGACAATTTCAGCATGAACTCAGCCCAGCAGAGGGGTTGGGATTACACTAAGACCATTATCATGAGACTAACTGTCCTACATCAGCCTTGGGAGCCAGATGAAACCCTCAGGGAACCATAGGAGTCTGAATGTTTGAGGAGAACCTTGCTCTATACCTCTCTGTCCTCCACAGTCCCTGGCACCAACTTTGTTCAGCGTCCCTCATAGGCCGGGGTGGCTAGAAGGCTGATGGCAGCCTGGTACCAGTCCATACGGGTATGTGGGGAAACACTTCCAGGCCATCTGTCACTATTACTGAGCACAGAGGCTCAGATGAAATCAAGTTGGAGAAACAGACAGATCAACTCCATCTCTGCCAGAGAAATGCAATCTGCAAGAGAGGCAGCAGGGAGGTTCTTAGTCATTGGAGCAATGTGTGACACAATTTTAGAAAGCCAAAGTTTTTAAATGCAGAGCAAAGAACTTCCTTAAGTCAAGGTGTCAAGTAGCCCAGGCTGCCCTTGAAATCAGCACTTCGGTGAGTTCCTGAGTCCGTGCCTTTCTTTTCTTTGTTAGGTGCATGTATGAGCACCACAGAAACCTCTGGTACCCGCAGACGCCAGAAGAAGGTGTCACAGTCCCTGGAACTGGAGTTACGGACAGTCTTGGACATCCACCTGAGTGCGAGGGAATCCAATCCTGGTCCTCCAGGAGAACAGCCAGTGCTCCCAACTGCAGAGCCTTCCCACCAGCTGTAAACTTGAAAATTATTCAGAGTTTACTGAGCAAGATATGGCCTACCCAGTTTACAGGGGGTGGGGTATGCATTTGAAATGACAATTCTGCAGGTGTCATGTGTGGTATTCTAGGAATCTCTCTATATAACACATAAGTAGAAAACTCTATGTATGGTTTAGATCAGTGAACAGTCACCAGTGTGGTCTTTTATAGAAATAAGAGAACCACGGTCCTTTTATGTTTCTGGTGCTCTTCATTCTTCTTTTTTTTTTTTCCGGAGCTGGGGACCAAACCCAGGGCCTTGCGCTCTACCATTGAGCTAAATCCCCAACCCCCAGTGCTCTTCATTCTTTTCTGAAGACCCTAGCTGTCTTAGTCAGGGTTTCTATTCCTGCACAAACATCAGGACCAAGGAGCAAACTGGGGAGAAAAGGGTTTATTCAGCTTACACTTCCACATCGCTATTCATCACCAAAGAAGTCAGGACTGGAACTCACACAGGTCAAGAAGTAGGAGCTGATGCAGAGGCCATGGAGGGATGTTACTGACTTGCTTCCCCCGGCTTGCTCAGCTTGCCCTCTTATAGAACCCAGGACCACCAGCCTAGGGATGGTACCACCCACAATGGGCTGGGCCCTCCCCCCTTGATAACTAGTTGAGAAAATGCCTTACAGCTGGGTCTCATGGAGGCATTTCCTCAACTGAGGCCCCTTTCTCTGTGATAACTTCAGCTTGTGTCAAGCTGACACACAAAACCAGCCAGTACAATTGACCCCTTGTCAACTTGACACACAAAGATATCACTATTAAGCCTCAACCCTCACTTTCTTATTCATACCCCAAGATCAAAATAACTGCAAGAGTCACACAGTCTTTACATATGGAAAGTTCAATCCCTTTAAAATATCCACTATCTTTTAAAATTCAAAGTCTTTTTAAAATTCAAAGTCTCTTAACTGTGGACTCCACTAAAATACTTTCTTACTTCAAGAGTGAAAAATATCAGGGCATAGCCACAAGCAAAAGTGAAATCAACTCTAAGCGTCCAATGTCTGGGATCCACCCAGGATCTTCTAGGCTCCTCCAAGGGCTTGGGTCACTTCTGCCCTTTGTAGCACACACCTTGTCTTTGAGGTTCCAGATGCCTGTGCCTCACTGCTGCTGCTGTTCTTGGTGGTCAACCCATTGTACTGGCATCTCCAAAACACTGCTGTCTTCCATTGCAGCTAGGCTTCACCAATAGCCTCTCACAGGCTCTTTTCATGGTGCCAAGTTTCAACTCCTTTGCATGACCCCTTCAGTCCTGGGCCATCAATTGCACCTGAGAGTGCACCTTCACCAATGGCCTCCCATGGCCTCTCACAGGACCCAGCCTCAGCTGCTCTTCATGACCCCTTCATGCCTTCAAAACTAGTACCACCTGGGTGACTCTTACACACTACCAAGTCCAGTCACAGCACAAGTTACAACCTTGGCTTTCTCTGGAACACAGCCTCTTTGTGATCTCAGAAAACACTTCCCAGATTTCACCTCAATGATGCTGGTCTCTTCTTAATCACCACTAATTTCTTAGCTCCGGCTGACCAGCATCAATAGTTCCAGTAATGCAAAGGTTTCGCTTTAGTAGTTCTGGTATCTTGTTAATCACAGCTGATTCTTCAGCCCCAGCTAACCAAAACCACAGAATCTTCGCAATCAAAATAGCAACAGCCCTGATAAGAGTTTTAACCTGGGGTTGGGGATTTAGCTCAGTAGTAGAGCGCTTGCCTAGCAAGCACAAGGCCCTGGGTTCGGTCCCCAGCTCCAAAAAAAAGAAAAAAGAAAAAAAAAAAGAGTTTTAACCTTCCCTCTTAAATTTTACAAGCCAGGCCTCCATCTTTCTGCACTGTTCTCAATATTATCTTCCAAGCTCTACAGAACATCCCACAGAGCTCTTAACATCCCAATGGCTCTTCTAGCTCAAAGTTCCAAAGTTCCTTCCACAGTCCTCCCCAAAACATGGTCAGGTTGGGGTTGGGGATTTAGCTCAGCGGAAGAGCGCTTGCCTAGTGAGCGCAAGGCCCTGGGTTCGGTCCCCAGCTCCGAAAAAAAGAAAAAAGAAAAAGAAAGAAAAAAAAAATGGTCAGGTTGTCACAGGAATACCCCACTCCTGGTACCAATTTGTCTTAGTCAGGGTTTCTATTTCTGCACAAACATCAAACATCGTGACCAAGAAGCAAGTTGGAGAGGAAAGGGTTTATTCAGCTTACACTTCCACATGGCTGTTCATCCACAAAGGAAGTCAGGACTGGAACTCAAGCAGGAGCTGATGCAGAGGCCATAGAGGGATGTTGCTTACTGGCTTGCTTCCCCTGGCTTGCTCAGCCTGCTTTCTTATAGAACTCAGGACCACCAGCCTAGGGACGGCACCACCCCAGTGGGCTGGGTCCTTCCCACCTTGATAACTAGTTGAGAAAATGCCTTACAGCTGGGTTTCATGGAGGCATTTCCTCAAGGGGGGCTCCTTTTTCTATGATAACTACAGCTTATGTTTAAACCAGCCAATACACTAGCTTATATTTACTTTCATTCCTCTTCTTTCATCTGAAGATTGCCCTTCAGGAGTGTACCTCATACTAGGGCTAAAAAAACCTCAGTTTTATAACTAGAAATATCTCTATCTCATCTTCTATTTTGTCTTACTTTTTTTTTTTTTCCGGAGCTGGGGAACGAACCCAGGGCCTTGCGCTTGCTAGGCAAGCGCTCTACCACTGAGCTAAATCCCCAACCCCTTGTCTTACTTTTCTATTGCTGTGATAAAATACCAAGATCAAGAAAACTTTAGAATAATGGTTTAATTTTGAGTTTACAGCCCCAGAGGGCTAGAGTCTAATGACAGAGCAAAAAGAGCCCAGACCTCATGTCAAACCACAAGCAGGAGACAGGGAATAACTCAAAATAGCATGAGACTTTTGAAATATCAAAGCTTACCCCTGATACATACTTCCTCCAGCAAAGTCACACATCTAGTCCTCCCCAAACGACAACTGGGGACCAAGTATTCAAACGTCCAAGACTTTCGGAGGAAGTCTTTCAAATGACCATGTACCTTTACAGGACATTTTAGCTGGGTATGAAGTTTGTAGAGTTTCTTTCAGCTATTAAAGTTTCATCCACCATCTTCTGTTGCTGTTAGAGTAATCGCTCACTGCTTTTTATACAGTTAATTTGCAGTTACTTTTATGTTTTTAATCTTTCATTGTCACTAATATGAGCATTAGGTCTCCAGGAATGATTTTGTTATTAGCTTAAGACAGTCTCTCTCATAGTCCAGGCTGGCCTTGAGCTTCTTATGTAGCCAGAGATGACCTTGAACTGTTCCTCCTGCTTTTGAATTCCAACTCTAGGCTTGGTGAACGTAAGCCTAGTAAGCTATCCCCAGACCAGAAATGGTTTTCTTTGTTCTCATCCCGTTTTGGCTGAACATCTTGCATCTAATAAAGCCTGCCTCTGATAACACCTCCATGGAAATACGACCACATGCCATACACATCCGTTTGTCAGTGACTTAACGCTGTCAGTCGTGCAACCATAAGTAAACCAACTTTAGAGCAGCTTCATTACCCCTCACTAAGAAAACCCATGCCCTAGCTGTTACCCCCAACAGTCCCACAGCAGTCCTAGTCAACCACCAGTTTATGGTTCTGCCTATTTGGGATGTTTAATATAGCAGGAATCATATATGGTCACTCCTTATTTAAAATAGCACAAAATCGTGCACCTGTACGAGGAGGGGCGGGGGAGTCACCACAACATGAGGAACTGTATTAAAGGGTCCCACCATTATGAGGATTGAAACCACAGGCTTAAAAATAAAGAGGGCTGGAGAGATGGCTCAGCGGTTAAGAGTACTGACTGCTCCTCTACAGGTCTTGAATTCAATTCCCAGCAACCACATGGTGGCTCACAACCATCTGTAATGGGATCTGATGCCCTCTTCTGGTGTGTCTGAAGACAGTGGCAGTGTACTTATATATAATAAGTGAATGAATAAATAAATAAATAAATAAATAAATAAATCTGAATTTTTTTTAAAAAAAAAGGGTAACCAATAAATGACCAGACCTTATAAAAAAAAGAAACAAGGGGGCAGTTCTGATGCTAAGATCTTGTTCCCCAGTTGTTTCTCAATCTGTCAGTAAAGAAAGCTGGAGCTTGATTGCTGGGTGGAAGGTACAGGTGGGACTTCCGGGTCTCAGGAGGGAAAGGCTGCAGATGGAAGGAAGAAGAGGAGTTTTCTGCCATGCTTTGGAGGAAGAAGAACACAACAACCGTGTGAGGTCTGGGGGGGTTGAGCTCATAGCCATCTGTAATGGGATCCGATGCCCTCTTCTGCTGTGTCTCCAGACAGCTACAGTGTACTCACATACATGAAATAAATAAATAAATAAATAAATAAATCTTTAAAAATAAATAAACTTTAGAAAGGAAGTTAAACATGGGAACATCACATTTATTTCCATTTAGTCTAACTTACTAATGCCTCACGACTCATATTCTGTAAAGAGAAGGTAACTAAATGCCCCCTAAGGGATCAATCAGTGTACACATTCTGGTTCTCTCACCCTCTGGTGGTTTGAATGATGACAGATATGTTTGAATGTTTGCTCCCCAGGGAATGAACTGTTTGGAAAGGATTAGGAAGTAAGTTCCTGTTGGTAGTTATGTCTCTGGTCAGTGTCTCCGCGTCTCCGCCCGCTACCTGTGCATCAGGATGCAAACCCTCAGTTACTAGCAGCTACAGCGCCATGCCTGTCTGCTTCCCGCCATGATGATAATGGACCAATTCTCTAAAACGGTAGGCCAGCCCTCTCAGCCCCCATTAAATGCATTCTTTTATAGGAGTTGCCTTGGTGTTAGTCTCTTCAGAACGACATAACAGTAACTAAGACACACTGTGCTGAGGTCCCAGTCTCCCGCACAGCATGTGCCGTGCATGAGAAGATGGCTTCTTTCTCTTTTCAAGCTCAGTGAAAGAGCATTCAACCCTGCTCCATTACAACATCTATCTGTGTAGATGGAAGGAAGGCAGCATGACAGCCGGCCTGAAACCACAGCCTCAGAAGGCAGAAACAGGGCAAGCTCAAAACAAGATGGCCACTGAGATTAGCCATGCTGGGGAGTTCTGGGTTTGACTGACAGAGTCTGCCTCAAGGAGTAAGTCATGGAGGACAATCCCCAGCATCAACCCTGAGCCTCTTCTTGGGCACACAAGTGCCCATATCCACACATACTCAAAGGCATGTGTGCACACGTGCACAGCACATGGGAATATGAAAAGTGGGTGTGTGTGGGCAGGGAAATGGCACAGCAGGCAAAAATACTTGCCACCTAGGAGGATGACCTGAACCTGTCCCCAGAATTCACATAAAGTACATACAAGGAGAAAACCGATTCCATAAACTTGTCCTCTGATCTCTACACACATATGGGACTCACACACCCTATAATAAATGTGTTGGTCTTGTTTTGGTTTGGTTTGGTTTGGTTTGGTTTTTCAAGTTAAGGTTTCTCTGTGTGGACCCAGCCTGGAAATGGCTCTGTAGAACAGAGAGATCACCTGCCTCAGGTGGAATGTTCCAGAGAAGAGCACAAGGCCCTGTGCCAAGATGACACAGTGAGGTTGTCAAGTTATTTTTAAATGTGATTTCTACCTTGGCAGTGGACATGTATGATCTCAGCACAAGGGAGGCTAGGGTAGGAGGATCATACACTCAAGTGCTACACAGTGAGACCATGTCTCAAGAAGAAACATGTAGGCTGGCCCTGTAGCCCAGTTGAGAGCATTTACCTAGAATGTACGACCCCAGATTCAGTGCCCAGCATTCCTCTGTGGAGAAGAACCGAGTGCAAAACAGCATGGGTGGAGTTAGAGATGAGGAAACTAAAATTTCAAGAAGCTAAAAAACTTACTGAGCACACAGCTTCAATTCACAGAAACTGAGTCCTAGCATGTGCTTGAACCCTCTCTTTCCCTCTCCCTCTCCCTTCTTTCCTTCTCCCTCTCCCTTCCTCCCTTTCTCCCTCCCTCCCCCCCACCCCCCACCCCCCACCCCCGCTACACTGCATGCTCTTAACTGATCTCCCAAGGCAAGCACGTTTCACTGCTGAGATCCATTCCTGTTGCGCTGCTGAAGACTACAGAGGGCTCTGAAATACGCTAGATGAAACTGCTGTGCTCTGCCCCCAGGCTTCCCTACAATTTTTTTTTTTAATTATTTCTTTATTATATATGAGTACACTGTCACTGTCTTCAGACACCAGAAGAGGGCACTGGATCTCATTATCGATGGTTGTGAGCCACCATGTGGTTGCTGGGAATTGAACTCAGGACCTCTGGAAGAGCAGTCAGTGCTCTTAACCGCTGAGCCATCTCTCCAGCCCCCTACAATTTTTTCAGACTGATTTTACCCCATGTGTATGAGTGTTTCAATAACATGTATGCTTATATACCAACTGCGAGCCTGTGCCTCAGACCTTAGGAGAAGGCATTGAAACTGCAGTCATGGATGGTTCTGGGCACCAAGTGGGTGCTGGGAACTGAACTCAGGCCCACAGCAAGCACAGCAGTGCTCTTAACTGTTGAGTCATCTTCTGCCCCAGACTTTCTGCTTTTAATAAAGTATTACTAGAAAAAGAGGCCATGAACAGGCTGGCAATATGCAAGGGAGTTAGAAGAAGCGTGAGTCTGACGTGGTGGCACACACACTTTTAAACACAGCACAGAGAGGCAGAGGCAGGCGGGTCTCTCTGAGCTCAGGGCCAGCCTGGTCTACATGAGTTCCAGGACAGGCAGGCTTACAGAGGAACCCTGTCTTGAAAAACAAAATAGAAGTATTATCTTTTGCCAAGCACAGTGGCTCAGCCAATCCAAGACTGGGGAAACTCAGGCAGAGTTGGTCACCAAACCCCAGACTAAATCAGCTACACAGAGACTCTCGAGCCAGAGCGTAGCCTAGCAGCTGGCAGCTCCTAACAGAAAGCCAGAGGGCGGGGGTTGGGGATTTAGCTCAGTGGTAGAGCGCTTGCCTAGCAAGCACAAGGCCCTGGGTTTGGTCCCCAGTTCCGAAAAAAAGAAAAGGAAAAAAAAAAAAAAAGAAAGAAAGAAAGAAAGAAAGAAAGAAAGAAAGAGAGAAAGGAAGAAAGAAAGTCAGAGGGCCTGAGTGCAATGCAAAGGGTCATGTGGCAGGAGAGTGGACTCTGCATGGCGCAGGCGCACTTGCACACAGACACACTGAAACAACACATACAGATGTAAGACGGAGGGACACTGTCTTAAAAATCATAGGAAAGGGGGCTGGAGAGGTGGCTCAGCGGTTAGCGCACTGACTGCTCTTCCAGAGGTCCTGAGTTCAATTCCCAGCAACCACATGGTGGCTCATTTGCCTTTTCATGTGCCCTTTTAAGGTTGTCAAGGTACTTTAAGAGGTTAACACAGGGGGCTGGGGATTTAGCTCAGTGGTAGAGCGCTTACCTAGGAAGCGCAAGGCCCTGGGTTCGGTCCCCAGCTCCGAAAAAAAGAACCAAAAAAAAAAAGAGGTTAACACAGAAGGGTAAAGGAAGTCTCCGTAAAACCCAGAGAGGAAAACTGCACCTCCTCTTTGGATCCTGTCTGGAGTCACAAATGAAAAAGAAAAGAAAGAAAAACAAAAACAAAAACAAAAAAAAAAAAAAAAACAACACGGGGCTCACAACCATCTGTAATGAGACCCGATGCCCTCTTTTGGAGTGTCTGAAGACAGCGACAGTGTACTCACATACATAAAATAAATAAATCTTAAAAAAACCACCATAGGGAAGTTATGCAATTCAAACTGGCGTGTCAATGGGTTGCTGAGATTACAGAGAAGACCAAATACTTAGCAAAGTCCCAGCTATTTAGAAAGAGCCCCTTTCCTCATGTCTGATAGAAGGTATTTCCACAGCTGCCACATCCACGTTTGCCGTGCGAAGCCTGGAAGTGCCCCATCTCCACTGTCCCTTTGTGATTCGAATGTTATTCTGGAATGACAGCAGGTGTGTGGGGATAGGGCATCCGAGTTTGAAGAACGGAGACCAGGGCTCTCTTTAGCTCAGTCAGCACCCGCCAGGCAGTGTGCGCGGCTCCAGTCCTCAGCGTCACAGAGAGTCAGCTGTGGTAGAGCAGGTTTCTAATCTGCATTAGGGAGGCAGAGACAGGAGGATCGCAGGAGTGCACTGGCCAGCTAGCCTCACCCTAATCAGTGAGTTTCAGGTCCCAGGGGGAAAACTGATGGACAGCTACTGAGAAATGATATATAAACACAGGCAGGCGCACGTACACGCGCGCACACACACAAAATGCTTAAGGCAAACAGCAAATACAGTGGTGTAAACCTGTAACACATGCACACATAATAAATAAAATGCTTATAAATATGTGTGCATATGTATGTATATATGTATGCATATACATATGTATGTATGTATGTACATGTGTGTGTGTGTGTGTGTGTATGTATGTATGAATGACAAGGATGGGCTGGGGACGGAGCACAATTGACAGTGTTTACCTTCCTTGCATGAGGCACTCACTGGGTTCAAACTCTAGGACTCCAGGGTGGGGGAGTGGGCGAGCCACAAGCAGTAGTACACACCTCTAAATCTTAGACTTGAGAGTTTGAAACCAACATGGGCTACAGAGACTCTGTCTCAAGAAATGAAAACTAGGGCTGTGCTTCAGCTCAGGGGCAGGGCACTTGTCCCAGGTGCGCAAAGTCCTGAGTTCTAGTCCCTATACTATAAAACCAAAATATCAATGTAAAGATTTTTTGGAAACATATACACTGTCCACTCACATAAAACAAGATGGCTCCACTTTGAGGGAGAGGTAATTCGGAAAGAAGCAGTGGTGGGGTAGGAAGCCTCGACGTGCTGGGAATACTGCTTTTCCAGCAGGGGCTTCAAGGTGCTGGGTTCGGTCTATCACACGGAACAGACGTGGAGCATCGCAGCGGCGGTGGGGGTTAGCGGGCAGCTCCAGAATAGAGCCCGCACTGGACTCTCCTCCCGTCACTCACTAGCTGCGACTCTGGGCAAGTTATTAACCTTTCTGCTGAAATTCTCCCTCTGTAACGTAAGCTGAACGCCTGCAGTAATCACTTCAGGATCACAAGACCGCAAGATCCTTCTTAGTGCAATTAAATGTTTGTTGAGTAAATAAGTATGAATGATTTATTGTCTATTCTAAAGCAACATTAGAAGAAGAAACAGGTTTTGAGCATTAGTAGAAAACGCACAGAATACTCAACGGAGAGGTGATGGTGATGGTGTCAACCACTAGTCTAGCACAAAGGACCTACATACAAGGCAAGACGAGTCCTCCAGACTTCCACCTCGAGGCCACTGGGAGCTGCAGTCTGCGAGGTCCTGGCTGCAGGCTCGAGGGAGCCAGTCCATCTCTAGGACTCCAGTGCTTTGGCACTCTGGAGTAATAGGAGGCACTGGTCGACTCAGTCAGGCTTTCCTGTTCTCCAGAAGGGATTCTGAAACTGCCTATGCCTCAGGAATTCACTACTTCCATTTAAAAATTGACATTTTCTAGTCGCTCCAAGGAAATAACTGAGACTTCCAATGAGTTTCTGAAAGACACAGCTGGCCCTCTGCCGCTTGCCTGGGCTTTGACCCTGACCCTAACTTTGCTGGCCATATTTTTTTTTTCTTTTCTTTTCTTTTTTTTTTTTTTTTTTTTTTTCCTTTTTTTGGAGCCGGGGACCGAACCCAGGGCCTTGCGCTCGCTAGGCAAACACTCTACCGCTGAGCTAAATCCCCAACCCCCGCTGGCCATATTTTACAACTACTCTCTTTATTACTACCACCACCACCACCGTCACCATCACCACCACCATCACCACCTCCACCACTACCATCATCACCACCACCACCACCACCACCACCATCACCATTATTATTACTTTGGTCTTTTTGAGACAGGGTTGTTCTGTGTAGTCCTGCCTGTCCTCAAGACAGCCTGCTGCTTCTGAGCGCTGGTATCACACATGTGTGCTCCCACTGCCCGGCTACACCTCTCTTTATTAAGCCCTCCTTAAATGTCAGGCGCTGTAACAAATACCATGTCCGAATCCTCAGAGGCATTCTGGCTAGCTTCCATTACTCTTCTTGTCACTTACGGCCAACAACAGCTTAGTTGGGAAGCCCTCCCTGACCAAGAACAGCAAGGCTAGACCTAAGCTCGGTTTGGTCTGGCTCCAAAGGCCACGCCCTTTCCATGAAGAGTGCCCTGGGCGACTGCACACCCTGCCTACACCCTCTGTCCAATCCCAGGTCATTAGCTGAGGTGGTCTAAAGCAAGAAGCACCAGGCTTGATGGCGTGGTGCTGACAACACCAGCACTCCGGAGACTGAAGCAGGTGGGTTCTCAAGAAGGGAAAACTGAACCATAACACGAAAAACCTGATCCAGTGAAAAAAATCTATTTTAGCATTTATTTATGAAACGAGGTCTCAATAAATAACCCACGAGGGCCTCAAATTCAAGGCCTTCCTGTCTCAGTCTCCCAAATGCAGGGGACTGTAGGTACGCGCCACCACTCCCCGGTCATCCTGACAATTTTCTAAATAAATAACTATTTCATGTCGCTAAACAGAGCTCTTCTCACGGGTCCGCTCCAATGAACGTTTAACGGGGCATTAAGGCTATGCGTATTGGACAACGGTCATCCAAACCATGGATGAAATTCCAGCAGCCTCTCTGGCACCTTGACCATAACTAGCTAGAGGAAATGCAGTCATTCAAAAGAAATAGCTGAAATTAATAAAAATTACCGGAATGCAATTTGCTGCCCATGGCCTGTCCTCTCTGCTGCAGGACACTGTCCCCGAAGGTACACAAAGCTGCTGTCACACTACAGTTAACACAGGAACTCTGCATATCGGCGGCTTTCTTCCCCATGTCAGGTTCTACAAGCCACCGAGCAGCGGCTCCTCCCCTTGCCTGTAGTAGCAAAAAGGACACACACCCACCTCTCGCTGCACTGAGGAGTGAGTCTAAGGTAAACAAAGGTCCTGGGAATTTGGCCTTTCCAACCAGATCCGCATCCTACCTCTGCTGGGAGCTGAGGTGGCTGCTAGAACACAACCTCTTCCTCCTCCTCGCAGCCCCACAACTGGGGAGTCAGACACACTAATCCTACTTTACTTAAAGCATAAGGGCTTTCTGCCCCCAGCAATCACCAAACGTGTCCGGAAAGACAGTCTGCTGCCAGCTCCGGTTACATGACCCCATATCTTAAATAAATAAATGAATGAATGCCTGGCTCCAGGGCGTCTCATTAACATTGTATGCTCCCAGGAGAAGCACAGTCCACGGACTAGGAAGCTGGTTCTGACCACTCCGTTATCTTCTAGAAAAGTCACTTTCCCTTGTGCCCTGGCTAGACTTGCTTCCTCAGTCAAGGGCCAGGGGTAGAAGCCAGGCACGGTGAAATACGCCTTTAAACCCCAGTGTTTTGAGAAGCAGAGGCTAGAGAATCTCTAGGACATTGAGACCAGCCGGGTCTACAGATCAAGTTTCAGGACACCAAGACTACACTTACTGAGATCTTGTCTCAAGGAAGCGAAGAAAAAGAAGAGGGGAGTGGAGGGGCTGGACTACAGCAAGGATTCTTCACTTATTCCGGGATGCTCTGAGAGAGATTCAGATATGTACATTTCTAACTCCCACCAAAACTGCTATAAAAAAAAAAAAATCACCTAAAACCAGGCATGGTGGCAAATGCCAATTACTCTGGCACTTCAGAGGCGAAGGCAGGAGGCCCATTAACTCCACGCTAACTCGGGCTACAAAGTGAGGGAGGCACTGTCTCAAGAGAGAGACAGACTACGAAAAGTCAGCAGGAGGCGTGGGCAGGGAAAGGTGTTTGATTCCCAGAACCCCCAGTAAAAAGTGGAACTAGACAACTGACTCCCCAGAGTTACCCTGCAACCTCCACATGCACACTGTGTGGTACTTCTGTACCTCCCTGAACCCACACGACACACACACTCATTAACGTCAAATAACCACCCACACAAGTTATAACCCCACATAAAAATACCCTGAGTCCGACTGAGCACTCCCTGTGTGTGAGGCTCTTCAACACATCTTCACATACAAAAACTCATGCAGTCTTCTACTTTCTCTACTCTAGGCTGGCCTTAAAACTGCACCCCTCCGACCTCAGCCTCCAAAATGCTAGGACTGAGGATGTGTGCGCCAGAGCAGCCTACGATAATCTCTGAAGTATATACTGGTATTATCCAGTTTGAAAGTGATCAGAAGGGGTTGGGGATTTAGCTCAGTGGTAGAGCGCTTGCAGCTCCGGAAAAAAAAGAAAAAAAAAAAAAAAAAAAAAAAAAAAGAAAGTGATCAGAAGTAATGAAGAGCCTAGACTCCAGGAGCCCAGTACATAACAAACAGGGTATCTGAATGTAGCTGATCACATAAGCCACTATCAGCCAGGAAAAGGACACCACCCACGTCAGAGATAGAGGCTCACACAAGCCTTGGTGTTCCATGTTGACTGGCAACACACACACACACACACACACACACACACACACACACACACACGGCACACACGCGCACTCGCCCACCCCCCCAAACCACTAGCCACTGTGCAGCCAAACTCTGGATCACTAAAACTACTGAGACCACGTCAATTAACAACCCTCACCAACCCCAAGCTAGAAAAAGGAGAGAAAACAAACGGCAAAGCTACCCCCAATTTTTGCAGCCACCAGTTCTAACAAGCTGCTGCATCACGTAGAGACCCGGAGTCCTTCAGGTATGGCTGAAAAGTTATCTTGCCAGTCAATCCCTCACCCTCCAAATACCCGGCCCGACAGAACGGATTATCAGAAAGCCACAAAGCACAAGTGGACACTGGCTGTCAAAAAAAACCCTCCAAGGCATCTTAAAGGGAAGGTTGCTGAAACTTTATCCCCACCTCCGCTGACCTTTCTCCAATCCGTCTGTCTGTGTAACGAGAAGAAAGCGTACCCAGAAAGGAGGGAGGTCCGAAAGGACGACCAGCCTCGGTTTACATCTTTTTCAAGGGTGATGCAACAGGGTCAGACAGAAGAGGAGGAGCTCGCCTTCCAGAAGGAGAGGGCCAGCGTCGGCGCTGCAATCTAAGGGGACCTGGGTAATCCAGCACCGGGTGGCAAAGCCAGAAAGGAAGCGGCGCTGGGCGGCTCGGGACGCGGGAAGAGGCCTGGACCGCTGGCCTGGCTGGGTTCCGTGCGGGTCTATGAGATACGGACAGGAAAGGGCTGGGTGACCCGCGCTGAGGAAGGAGGCGGCGGCGGGGGTGGGGAAGGAGCTGGCCCGGGCGAGGGAAGAACGCAGCGCTGACAACGGCCCGCTAGAGTTGAATCGCGACTGCCCGGAGCCGCTCGCCCTAGTGCGGCCCGAGGGAGGTCGGAGGGCTCGAGAAGGGAGCGGGTACGGAGGGTGGCGCTCTCACCGGGACAGATGCTTCAAGATCTGCTTCTTAATGATCCCGGCCATGCTGTAGCCGCGGCCCGCGTGGAGTGCAGGCAGGCGGGTTGTCCTGGCCTCCTCAGTTGTGGTAAAGAGGCGTCCTCTCACCTCGCCGCGGTGCGGGCACCGACCGCCGTAGCCACAGCAGCCGCCATGGCGCTCTGTCGCCCCTGCCGCAGCGCCCGGAGTTCCACCACGTTCCCACCCACCCGCGCAGCCCGCAGCCTCCCGCGAAGAACCGCGACCGCACGCCGCCCTCTCGGCTCCCCGTGGCGAGAGCGCACGGCGAGGGGCGGGGACGCGCGCCGCGGCACAGGCGCACGGGATGAGGGGCGGGGCGGCTCACAGGGCAGAGGGCGGGGCCTATGGCGTGGGCGGGGCTTAGAGGGTAGGAGGCGGGGTTCAGTCGTCCAGGAGCTGGATGGTGGTGGCACGCACCTCGACTCCAAACTCTCCCGGAGCAAGAGGCAGACAAATATGGGAGCTCGAGGCCAGTCTAGATGGGGAATTCCCGGACAGCCAAGGATACATTGAGAGACCTTGTCACCAAAGAAATAAAAAAAGTTTTAAAGATTGATGTGTCAGCCTTTGCGAGTATCCACTTATCACGTCAAGCTGAGGACACGGCTCAGGGGTAAGGCGCTTGCCACCAGCATTGAGGCTGAGTTCCATCCACAGACCCAGAGGAAGGCGCCTCAAACCCTGAAGCGCAAGGACAGTAAGAAACATTTCCAATGACCCTGGCTGACACTATGCTAGCAGCTGATTCTGAGCCAAGAAATCTAATCTTTAATGCTTCCAGTTTCAAGAAAAATGTCTGCGGTTATTATCTTCTGTTAAACCCATAAGGTCTCTGTGGTAAACAACATTCTAGGCAAGCCTCGGGGACACTCCATCAAACACCGGGAGGCTCCTTCCACTCTTCACTGTATCCGGAAGTCTCTGATAACCATCTGACCAACGCTACGCAACTGGGACAAGGGCTGAATCCTGTTTCCATGCATGAAGATGGCTCGGTGCAAGGATCTCATTTCTCAATGCACCACCCTGACAAACTGCTGAGGTCAAAACTCCGAACCACGGCAAACCTAAACAACATGCTTTGCTTAAAGCCTCCTTTAGGAAATTTAAATAAAAACTCCAATCTAGCTATTGATCTTTTGAGTACACATGACTCAAAGAAGAGAAAAAAAAAAAAAAAACAACTCAGCAACATACTCAACTGCCTTTTGAAAAGAAAGCAATGGGGCTGGAGAGAGGGCTCAGTGGTTACGAGCACCCGACTGCTCTTCCAGAGGTCATGAGTTCAATTCCCAGCAACCACATGGTGGCTCACAACCATCTGTAAAGAGATCCGATTCCCTCTTCTGGTGTATCTGAAGACAGCTACAGTGTACTTATATATAATAAATGAATAAATCTTTAAAAAAAAAAGAAAAGAAAGCAATGAAAACAAGCATCTTCAATGCTCGCTATTGAGTGTCATTTTGCTTTCTTGGTTAGTTTGGCAGGGGTAGGGATTAAGCCCAGTACCTCAAGCAAATGAGAAAGTCGCACAATTCAGACGCCATCCCCGCCCCCCTAAGACTATTGTTTTTTGTTTGTTTCTTTTTTTTTCTTTTTTCTTTTTTTTTCAGAGCTGGGGACCGAACCCAGGGCCTTGTGCTTGCTAGGCAAGCGCTCTACCACTGAGCTAAATCCCCAACCCCTAAGACTATTGTTTTTATTTATCTTTGTGAATGCCAAGTGAACTCAGGTGCCGGCAGAGGCCAGCTGTCAGATCCTTTGGCACTGGAGTTACAAGCAGTTGTGACCCACTAGGTGTGGGTGCTGGGCACAGAACCTGGGCCCTCTAGAGCAGCACTTAGCAGCCCAGCCATCTCTCCAGCCCCCAGGTCTTTTAAGTTTACTTTTAAGTTTACAAGGTGTCCAGGTATTGTTCTAGATGACCAGAGAATTGCTATGTAGCTAGACCAGTATCATACCAAACTTGCAGCAATCCTCCTGTCTCTGACTCCTGAGCACCAACAACACAGCTGTCCACACCACACCTAGCTATACTGTTTTAGTCACTGCAATTAAAATTCATTGAGCTTTCACAAGTTGCCATAAATTTTTCTGAATCTTTATTCCAAAACTAGCAATGTTTCCAGATGGAGATGTAATGAGAGAGAGAGAGAGAGAGAGAGAGAGAGAGAGAGAGAGAGAGAGAGAGGATTGAGAGGAAGGGCGAACTATCTGACAACAGTTTTGGTGGTGGTGGTGGTGGTGTTCTTTATTGAGACAGGGTTTTTCTGTGTAGCCCTGGCTGTCCTGGAACTAATTTGTAGACCAGGCTGTTCTAGAATTCTGAGATAGGCCTGCCTCTTCCCCCACCCCCACCCCCTACCCCAACCCTGAGTGCTGGGATTAAAGGTATTCGATGCCATTCCCAGTTGATACCACTCTTTGAATTCCCAGTCCTCATGAGCTGAAGTAGTTCAAGGCCATCCTGGGCTGTATGAAAACACTCCCATCTCAGGATAGCAGCCAGGCATGAGGGAAGCACCTGGAAGAAGCAGGACTTCGAAATTTAAGGTCATCCATAGCGATTTCTAGGACAACCCAGGTTCCTTGTGACCCTTCTCTTTTACTTATTTTACATATACGAGTGCTCTGTCTGCATAGACACCAGAAGAGGGCATCGCATCCCACTACAGAGGGTTGTGGGCCACCGTGTGGTTGCTGGGGATTGAACTCAGGACCTCTGGAAGTTTAGTCAGTGCTCTTCTTAACCTGCTCTATCCTGGAGACCACATTTTAAAAAAATAAAAGAGTGGCTGGAGAGATGGTAGACGGATAAGAGCACTGGTTGCTCTTCCAGAGGGCCTGGGTTCAATTCCCAGGACACACAGGGCAGCTCACACTGTAATTCCAGTTCCTGGGCTTCGGACACCCTCACACATATGCATGCATGCAAAACACCAATGAACATAAAATAAAAATAAATTACATGAGAAAAGCTAAAAAAAAAAAAAAAGTTTTGTTTTTTTCCAGGCAGGGTTTCTGTTTGTAGCCATGGCCGTCTGAGGACTTGCTCTTTATAGAGTGGGCTGGCCTCGAACTCTGCAATCTACCTACTCGTGCCTCGTGACTGTTAGGATGAAAGGTTTGCACTGAATGACACTCTGCTGCCAACTGGATCTCTGGAGGCAGAGATGCCAAATCAAGTGGCCTGGAGACCAGAGACCCTGAAGTGGTAAATCAGTAAAATGATTACCTCTGTGCCGTGGTGTAGTCAGGCCTCTCAGCCTCCACCTGCCGCCTCTGGATTCTGCGCAGTTGGCAATTCCAGGAAGCACAGCTAGATAGGTGGGTCATTTCAACTACACCGAGTTAGACCAACTAAAATGAACCTGTCTGACTTTACAAATCGTGTACCTGTCACCGCTAGCTGACAAGAAAGCTGGATGGGGAGCACATGCTGGGTACCCCAGCATAGGGAGGGGAAAGGACATCAGGTCAGGGTCAGCCTTAGCTAGCCAGTGAGGTCAAGGCCAGCAGGACCATGGGAGAGCCTTTCTTGCTCCGTGCCCCTCACCCATACCCCCTCATGGCAAAAGGCCAAGAAGGGGATCTGAGAAAAAGGAGTAAATGGTTAGAGTGGGTAGCTAAAGGCATGGCTTACAATCGCAGCTCACTCAGAGTAAACAGTCCATCAGAGATCTGCCTGCCTCAGTTCCCCGAGTGCTGGGATGAAAGGTGTGTGCCACCACCACATGAAGTGAAAATGTTAAAATCTGATGTGCCAGCCAGGCATGACAGCATACACCCATAATCCTAGCATCAAGGCTGGCCTGGGCTTTAGAGTGTTCACACGGCTGGCTGCTAACGCACTGCAGAACAAGCTATAGAACATAGCTGGCTTCAGCTCCCTAGGACGTGATGCAGGACAAAGGAAGGAAGGGAAGGAGACACACTTTAACTAAAAGAGCTGACGACTTTATTTTCACATTTCACAATGTAAGTGAAAACCGCACTTTTTTGTACCACTTCTCCCTCCAGAAGCGTTCTCTCTGTTAGGAAGGGAAGTTCCTCATCATGCACCTAGGAAACACTCAGGGTCAGCACCAAGATCTCCTGGCGAAACAACAAGAAATACAAAAGGATAAAGAGCGCTTCTGCTCTTATCTGTCTGGCCGGGTCATGCCAGGCCGTGTGGGCACCATCATAGGGCGGGCGGGAGGTCTCATCATTGGAGGCCCGGGCATCATGGGCATATGGCCTCCCATGGGTGGTCTCATCCCAGGAGCTGCAAAACAGAACAAAGGAGAAAGGAGTGAAAAACAATATTCGGGAGACAGTAGGTGGGACTTCAATTAAAACCTAAAGGAGAGCAGGGCGGTGGTGGTGCGTGCCTTTACTCCTGGCACTCAACAGTCTGAGTTCTAGGCCAGCCTGGTCTACAGAGGAAGTTCCAGGACAGCCAGGGCTACAAAGAGAAACCCTATTTGGGGAGAAGGGTGGAGGACATCACACATAACAAACTACAGATTGGACCTGAAAAGACACACAATAGAAAAAAAATGTGACAAATTCAAATGTTAAGTTACTTAAGACACTCTCAGACACAGAGGGAAGGAAAGGTCAGCACAGGAAGTGCAGGCAGGGACCCTGGTCCGATGACAGCAGCGCTATAAATAGAGCACTGCTCTCAAGGCACCAAGGACACCAGCTCTGTAGACCAGGCTGGCCTCAACTTGCAGTGCTGAGATTAAAGGCGTGCACTCCCATGCCTGGCCTGCTCAGCTTTCCCAACCAGTTATCTCCACCATGTGACCGGGCACTGTGTCCTCCATGTGCAGGTGCAGAGGCCAATCTCAGCACTCAGCCACTGTTGGGAACTATGGGGAAATGACTAGGCCAGGTTAAAAACCTAACAGTAACCGTTTTAGCTCAAGTCATAAAAAATAACAGGCATCACATTAAATGGAACATACCGAGTTCCATTTTCTAAATGCAGTTTAGAAACTATTACTCATCTGTTGTTATGCACTACAATGTTTCTGCTATGTGAATTCCTTATAGTACCCATGCTTTCAAGCACACCGGCCCATCCTGTAATCCAGCACAGGGCAACAGAGACGGGAGCACTGTAGCAAGTTTGAGGCCAGCGTGGTTACTTAATACGCCTAGGCCAGTCGGTTATATATGAGCCTTTATCTCAAAAGGGGAAATCAAAGTAAGTTAGGGGTAGGGAACACAGAAACTACAAATACATCATTGTATCCTATAAATGTTTCTTTTAGTTAATTTTGATTAAAAGCTTGTGGTATAAATAGCTCAAGATATAATAAGCATATTCAAAGTTGGATGTGGGGTACATGCCTGTAATGTCAACACCCTGAGGGGACAGAGGGCTCAGGTTCAAGGCCATCCTAGGTTATGAGTAAAACTCTCGGGGTTGGGGATTTGGCTCAGTGGTAGAGCACTTGCCTAGCAAGCACAAGGCCCTGCGGTTCGGTCCCCAGCTCCGAAAAAAAAAAGAAAAAGAAAAAAGATAAAAGAAAAAAAAAAAGAAAAAAAAAAAGAGTAAAACTCTTAATTCAACATTCCATTCCCCCACCATAGGAGGGCAAATGATGTATGGGGAGCTCTATCAGGCAAACCCAGTAGGTCCAGAAGCTACAAGAGCAGCGGCAAGGGTAGCATGCAATGCTGTCCTACGTGAACAGCAGGTCCACTCTGGTAACCTGTATGTTACTGTCCATATAAAACATTACCAACTAGATACTCCTCCTTTCTCTCCACAGTGTATTTAATTCAGATTTTCCAACAATGAGATTTTATATAGAGGTCTGTTTCCTTTCCACCTTTTAACTTTATACCATAAAGTCTTGGTTATGTGGGGTAGGAAAAAGGGTGTGGTGGCCCCAGGTCTTCACAGCCTCTTTTCCTTATCCATGATTTATTTGTTTTTATACAAATAGGGTGTGCTGTACTGCCCACAGTGCCTCAAACAAGTGTCCTTGTGAATAGCTGAACTGCTCAGGAAGGACTACAGCGAAGGCCATCACATCCAGCTATGAGGCTTCTTTCTATGGGCCACTCATTCCTGGTTCCCAACATCTTTAAATTCACTGTCACGGTTTGAATGTGCTTGGAACAGGAAGTGGCACTGTTAGGAGGTGTGGCCCTGTTGGAGTAGGTGTGTCACTGTGGGCCTGGGCTTTAAGACCCTACTCCTAGCTGTCTGCAATCAAGTCTTCCACTAGCAGCCTTCAGATGAAGATGTAGAACTCTCAGCTCCTCCTGTACCGTGCCTACCTGGATGCTGCCCTGTTCCTGCCTTGATGATAATGGACTGCACTTCTTTTTTTTTTTTTTTTTAAAGATTTATTCATTTATTATGTACACTGTAGCTGTCTTCAGATACACCAGAAGAGGGCATCGGATCTCTTTACAGATGGTTGTGAGCCACCATGTGGTTGCTGGGAATTGAACTCAGGACCTCTGGAATAACAGTCAGCACTCTTAACCGCTGAGCCATCTCTCCAGCCCTGGACTACACTTCTTAACCTGTAACCCAGCCCCAATTAAATGTTGTTCTTATAAGACTTCCCTTGGTCATGGTGTCTGTTTGCAACAGTAAAACCCTGAGACACTCACTAAATGTTTTATTTAGTGACACTGCTTTAGAGAACAAGGTAGTCACAGTGACACATTCCTTTAATTCCAGTATTTGGGAGGCTGAGGCAAGTGGTTGTCCATAAGTTCAAGGCCAGACTGGTTTCCACAGTGAAGCCCTGTCTCTATCTATCTCACGTGGTTGCATCTTGAGCTCATAGGCCAGTGTGGTGGTCTGACTAGGTTTGGCCCCCATGACTCAAGTGTTTGAAGGGTTGGCCCATACGGAGCAGCACTATTAGGAGGTGTGGCCTGGTGGGGGGCTTTGAGATTTCCTATGCTCAAGCTACGCCAGCCCCAGTTAATATAAGAGCTGCCATAGTCATCGTGTCTCTTCACAACCATGAAACCCAAAGGCCACGACTGACCCTCCTGGCTGGAAAGCTGCCCTAATTTATCCCTGTGCACCTTGTTTCTCCAGTGGAGTCGAAGGAACCACTCATCTACTTCCAAACCTTCCTATGTCCACCATTTTTATTACAATAGTTAATTTAATTATGCTGTAACCAGTGACATTTGAGAACTTGACGTTCTATGGTATGTGGGTGCCCCACGTGCCCACAGTTAAAGATCCCCAAGGCCATGGATGAAGCCACAGGCTCTGGCTAAGTGGGAGGACCTATAAGCCTGGCAGGGCATGGCGAACACAGTGTAAGGCATTGGACAGAAATCACCCTTCTGCTTTCTGAATTAAAAACCAAAATCAACGATTCCTGGGCACAGTGGCACAGCCCCTCAATACCAGCAGAGGGAGGCAGAGGCAGGAGGATCTGCAAACTAAGGCCAGCCTGAGCTACATAGACAGTTCCAGGACAGCAGGGCTTCAAAGGGAGACCCTGTCTCAAACACAGAAAAACCTACAAAGCCAAAGGTGTCTCTTCTGCTGGTTAGGTACAGTTCATCTCCGAGAATCACTCTCCAACAGGAGGAAGTTCTCCAACAAATCAAAATCCAAACTACCTTTCCTTTACTCCCAAGAGGCAGCAAGCTGATCCACATGGTAAGTAGCCAGAAGTCAGACTGAGGAGAGGACGGCAGGAGGAGGGGGAGGCAGCCTCACCGCTGCTGTCAGCAGCACAGAACAAATCGTCATCATTAAAGGTTGATGAAATTCAGGGGTACGGTACAGACAACTCTTGACAGCTAACAAAACCCACCCCTGAATGCAGACCTAATACTACACACTAAACTGTGACACATTCCAACTCACCTGGTCCCACAGGCATCATCCCAGGAGGAGGGGGGCCCATCATTGGCATCATGGGAGGGCCTCCCATGTGGGGTGCAGGCATCATGCCAGGCCGAGGAGGACCCGCTAAAACACACAAAGAAGCTGCGGTTAGAGGCTTTCCATGCTGCACGATCCTCAGTGAAGCTAAGAGGCTCACGCCTGGATCGACACATAAGTAAAAAACTTCTTCATTATTACAGTTTCCGAGTCTAACAGGATTCACAAAAAGAGCCTGTCATGGTGCGTTTACCAAGATCTAAGAGAGCCATCACTACACAGAGGAAACAAGGCTCTAATACAGAAAACATGAGAGAAATAACAAACTGGGTAGACAGAAATGTAAAAACACTCAGGGCTCAGTGCACAGCTCAGTGGTAGAGCATGTGCTTAGCTTGCACAAGGCCCTGGGTTCCATCCCCAGGAAAATTACCTCTAGTAAAAACATTTACCAGTGTGAAATTGAGAAATCATCTTGAAAAAAAGAAAACAAAATTATCAAGGGCTAGAATAATGGCTCAGTGGTTAGAGCACTGGGACTCTTCCTGAGGTCCTGGGTTCAATTCCTGGCAACTACTTAGCAGCTCACAACCGTCTAACTCAAGCTCCAAAGGGCTTTTTGGATTGGTTTTTTTTTTTTGGTTTTTCAAGACAAGGCTTCTCCCTGTAGTTGTGGCTGTCCTGAAACTCACTCTGTAGATCAGGCTGGCCTTGAACTCACATCTGCCTCCACCTCCCCAGAGGAAGGGATTAAAGACATGAGCCACCACGGCCACAGCCTGGCACCTAATTCCAGAAATTCAATGCCAACTCCTGGCACCAGGCACATACACAGCATACTTAGATATATGAAGGCAAAACACCCACACATAAAATCAAATAAAAACTTAAAAATTCTCTGCAGTGTGCTTGGTTTTGTTGTTGTTTGGGATAAGCACACACTAGATAAGAGGATCTGGGCTAGCCTTGGAAACTGAAACCCAGAGGGGAAAGAGCGGAGGCACAGCAGCCTGAGAGCCCCACAAGTCCCTAGAGGCAAGCAGCCTGCTTCTTCATTCACACCCGTCATTACAAGACTTAGCTGGTGTCTCTCAGGCTCTCCCAGGGGAGCAAAAGAACAATGACCGTGTACAGATACACCCCGCCACTACATGAAGAACAGGCCTTCCCAGAGAACAGAGGCTCATGTGTATGTGTATGGGGTGTACATGTACATGCTGTGCTGTGTGGAATTCGGAGGACACACAAACGCACACACACACACACGCACACACACACACACACAAAATGGGACACGCACACCTTTAGTCCCACCATTTTCGAGGCAGAGGTGGGCAAATCTGTGTGAGTTCTAGGCCAGTCTAGCCTACAGAACACGTTCCAGACCACCAGGGCTACAGAGAAACCCTGTCTTGAAAAATCAAAAATCAAAAACAAAAGCAATAAAATGTGCGCATTTTACAACCACATAACAGGAAATTATGTGGGCAAACAATTAGTGACTACCCAGTCAGTCACCAAGATCTGGAAACCAACAATGTGAGAAGCTAACGATCTAATCAAGGGCTGACCTGAGCAGCCGCACACCTTGACACAAAGTCTGACACTTACGGAGACTGGGGGGAGGCGGGATCATGGCCCCTGCAGGCGGAGGAGCAGAGAACGGAGCTGGAGGGATCTTTCCTTGTTGAAATGCAGCCGCTTGAGATAAAAAAACAAAAGTGATGCGTTAGACTGAACAACTCGTTCATGAAAATACCTCTTTGAAATCTGCCTGTATTGACTTCGCTTACCAAGTATTCTACAGGTCCTACCCATGGACCGAGATACTGTATTTTTTTTTTTTTTTGGGTTCTTTTTTTCGGAGCTGGGGACCGAACCCAGGGCCTTGCGCTTCCTAGGTAAGCACTCTACCACTGAGCTAAATCCCCAACCCCGAGATACTGCATTGTTACAATAGCAACGAACTCATTTCCTGAACTAAGGTTCCTAGAAGTCTTTTTTTTTAAAATTTATTTATTTATCATGTATACAGTATTCTGCCTGCAGGCCAGAAGAGGGCACCAGATCTCATCACAGATGGTTGTGAGTCACCCTGTGGTTGCTGGGATTAACTCAGGACCTCTGCAAGAGCAGTCAGTGCTCTAACAGCTGAGCCATCTCTGCAGCCCCCTAGAAGTCTTCTTGTAATGTAACCATGTAACCTGTGCTTCCCACTGCTGTGAGGCATGGTGCACACCTCTGGCCCCAGCACTCAAGAGACATTGCCGGAGGACTTGAACACAGGGGCTTGTGACTGACAAGCATATGAGACAAGTCTTTGCACTAAAAAAAAAAAAAATTAGTTTTAATCAATTTAAGCCAAGCTGTAAAACATGTGCATTCCCCTTCCTGAGTAAGGACAACATACACTCCTTGTTCACCTGAAACAAATGCAGTGAACCAGATGAGGAAGAAACAAATATTTGAAAGCAAGAGATGACACTGAAGGAGCCATTACGCTAACAAAGGTCTACCACAGTCAGCCTTCTCCTGGACCACATGAGTCGGCAGTGAGAACAGAGGAAAATGAATGTTATCCATGCAGACATGAGAACAATCGCATCGCTAATACATGGGCCAGAGCCATAACCCTACACTGGGAAGCCGGTGCCACGAGGCTGGGAGTTCAAAGGTAGTCTGGACCACAGAGCAAGACTCAAAAACACAAAACCTAAAATCCCCTAAATAAATAAACAAAGCCCACTCTTGACTCCTGTGGCCTACCCACTCCATCCACTAAGACAAAGGCGGGCAGACCATGACTTCAGGGCTTCTGTCCGTGTAGGGCTTTTCCACTTGGAAGAGCGCTGTCCATATCCTATATAGGCAGCCTGTAGAGTAAGTGCGGAGGGAACAGCAAACTCATATCTACTTAACTCTGGACAACACAGCAAGTTCCTGACAGTCTCCCTCCCCTACACCACAAGTCTACCACTGAGAGAATTCACTTAGCCCAGTGTGTGGCATTATTGGACTTCTCTCAAATCTCAAAATAATTGCTAGAAGTTCCAAAATACCCAAACAAAAGTGGAAAGACACTTCAGTGCATGAGCGTTCTTGCTCAAGCCTGAGGACCAGAGTTCAAATCCCTGATACCATATGACGGCCAGGCATAGCCATGAATGCCTGCCTGTAATTCCAGGACAGAGGGGCAGACAGAGGAGCATCTCCGCTCACTAGTCCAGCCGGCAGCCAGCTGAAATGGCTTCAGCTTCGATGAAAGGCTCTATCCCAAGGGACTAAGAGGCCAGAAGTGCTAAGAGCAGAGTCAGGCCCAGTGACAACTGCCACTAGTTCCAGCTCTCAGGAGCAAAGGCAGCCAGCCTGGTCTAAATAACAAGGACAGCCTAGGCTACATCTGAGATGCTATCTCCCACACAGAGTGACAGAATAAGACCTGACACCTTTTCTGACTTCCACATGTGCATTCATGGGCAGACATCACACATAGGAGAAAAAAAAAATACCAATTATCTAAAACAAAACAAAACAAAACAAAAGCAGACCAGGCCCATGTCTGTAACGCTCAGGCTTAAGAAGCTAAGAAAGGAGGATCTAGGGTTCAAATCAGCCTCCAACGCACAAAGTGAGTCAGAGGCCCACCTGTGCCACATGAAACTAAATGAATTTTTAGAAAAGGCCATGTTCTAAGTATACCTCTATAATTTAAAGTAAATACAAAGTCTTGCCAGGGTTTGGGACCCAAAACACAGAAGGTTCCTGTGAACAAACAGGTCCAGCAGCAGCCCACATCACATGGGCTGTTCTTTACCATCAGGTTTCCCCTGACTACTCCTCTCTATCAGTTACAAACATGAAACCCAAATAAAGTCTCTCAAATGCATCCCGACCTTTTCAAATCATCACGGAAAACTCTCTACATTGTGGCTCACAATTTTCAAAGACAGGTGCACATAAAGTACTACAAAATCTTGCCATTAACAGGAAAATCCTAGGCAACTCCATCTTCTCTACCCATCCAAAACAATTGACTGTCCTCTGAGGCACTGTCTTAATAATTAATATTAATATGTCCCCATATTCCTGGTAAACCAGTGAACTTCCATTCTACTCATTCGACCCAAGCAAATGGCCCGGTATGTCACACAGTGAACTGCTGCTGTGGAAAAGGGATGAAGAAAATGGGATCACACTATCCCACCAGAACTACGCTAGGAGACACTCTATCCCACCAGGGCCACACTGTGAGACACTCTATCCCACCAGGACCACACTGTGAGACACTCTATCCCACCAGGACCACACTGTGAGACACTCTATCCCACCAGGACCACACTGTGAGACACTCTATCCCACCAGGACCACACTGTGAGACACTCTATCCCACCAGGGCCACACTGTGAGACACTCTATCCCACCAGGGCCACAGTGTGAGACACTCTATCCCACCAGGGCCACACTGTGAGACACTCTATCCCACCAGGACCACACTGTGAGACACTCTATCCCACCAGGACCACACTGTGAGACACTCTATCCCACCAGGACCACACTGTGAGACACTCTATCCCACCAGGACCACACTGTGAGACACTCTATCCCACCAGGACCACAGTGTGAGACATACTTGTTTTGTCAATCAGGCTCTGGGCCTGTTCTTCCATCCATTTCTGGTAATAGTCTTTCACATTCTCTTTGTGTTTCCGACCACTGCAGTGTGTCTTCCTCACAGACGGCTGTAAAACAGAAAGGTCATGGCAGACACAGAAACAAAATCATCAAACTAAAACGGTTTCAGCTTTGCCTCTGGGTGGGTAGCCTAGCTAAGACACTGAAATACCTTTTCCACACACTGCCATCGGTAGACATCTTTACTGGACATATTAACTAGACCAGAGACCAGCATCCTGGGGCCCTGAGCATATCTGTCCCACCAAGACCACAGTGTGAGACACTCTATCCCTCCAGGGTATTTGCTTTTGAGCACTGGGGCACACAGACCCTTGCCTCCTGGCCTCCCTGCACTCCACTCAGAGCTTCTGCCTTTTAGACATGCACTCTAAGGTTACACATCAGCCAACAACTTCATTTATTTACTGTCTGTGGCTTCTGTCTACAGTTACAGACTGTTATAGAGAATCCGTATTTACAGATCTAAGACACAATTTGCTACTTTAAGAAAAAAATGTGCATACCGCTTATCTGAACCCTAGTGCTATTTTAATGCCCCCATGCTTCTCTTGGGAAAATAGCAGCTCAAAAGGCACAGAGGCAGCAGGCCAGCCTGCTCTACGTAACAAGTTCTAGGCCAGCCATGGCCACATAAAGAAACCTTGTCCAAAAACAAGCCAAGGAAGTTGTGGCGCACAACTTTAATCCAAGCACTCCGCAGCAAGAAACAAGCAGCTCTCTGTGAGTTCAAAGTCAGCCTAATTTACAAATCAAGTTCCAGAACAGGCAGAGCTGTGTCTTGTTTTGTTAGGGAAAGGGGGAGCAAATAAATAAATAATTTAAAACTATTAAAACCACACCACCAAATTTGGTTGTTGCTAAAATTAATTTTTTTTTTTGAGGTAGGGTCTCCCATCATAGCTTTAAACTCACAGCAATACTCCACCTCAGTACGCTGGGAAGGCACGAGCCCCACTACCTAACTTTGGTGCTGGGTAGTTTTTATCTTTCCCAGGGCCTTGTGATTGTTAGACAGCAGGTGGCACTAATCACATTCCACTAGATTCTTCCAATTATTTCTGATGATCAATAGATAATGGGGTCCCCACAGAAGCTAGGAATGGAGCTGCACTTGTACAAGCTAAGACATTTCTTTCCATTTTAACCGACATTTGAATAATGTGACATAATCAAGTCTCCAAGTTGTAGGAACACACTCCTGTTTTGTTTTGTTTTGTTTTGTTTTTGGGGGGGGGTTGGGGGAGCGTTATTTTGACAAGGCTTGAATATGTATCCTAGACTGACCTGGAATTTGCCAACTTCCTGGATCACCCTTTCAAGTAATGACATTAAACGTGCATGCAATTTCTGTATATGGAAATGCTTTCATCGACAAGCTTGCTAAAGTTTTACCATTCTGCAAATATCTTCACATTACAAAGACGTAGTCAGAAGGGTGTAAAAAAACACCCACCTCCTACCTACTTTCTAGGAAAGGTGATCATAAATTTCCAGGAGGCTGCAACGCACACCCCTGGACCTAAAGAAAAAGAATCTTGCATAATTTTAAGGCTATACAAAGACGCGCCACTTACAGAATCGTGGGTAAGATACGTATCACAGTAGTCACAATAAAACCTGAAATGACAAAAGAATACGTCAACAATTAACAGTTGTCCAAACAAACTGACAAAAATCCCAACTTACTCGGATTCTAAATCAAACGAAGCGTTCTGACAGAATCCAAGGCTTCTCGGGGGAGGGGGAGTCCGACCCCACTCTCAAAGGGTGACCGGAGAGCCTGGTTCCCCACCCGGCATCTCACCAAGGTGCTCCCTTGCCCTCAGAGCTTCGAGAACCAGAAACCGCGGCCCTCCACCTTCACCAGGCCCCGACGGATCACCGTAAGTCCGCCAAACCCCAGGGCACACTCACTTGGGCATGTTGCTCCACAGGCCGTTGGCTATCCCGGTCCCCGCCGCCAGGAACTGACGCACACAGGCTGCGCCGACGCAGGGATGCAAACGCGAAGAATAGGACTTCTGCTTCCGGTCTTTACTGAGGACGGCCAGGAAGTGGGCTATGGGTGCCTCGGAGGTTCAACCCGCGCTCACTTACTCGTGATTGGTTATTCCCTCTCGGAAGTGCGTTACTTAGTTCTCTGAACAAAAAAGTTCCAAAGCCCTAGGTCAGCAGTTCTCAACCTTTCTGCTGCCGCGGTCTTTTAATACAGTTCCTCAAGTTGTGGTGACCACTCCCCAACCATAATGTTTTTTTGTCGCTACTTCATAACTGTAACTTTGCCACTCTTACGACTAGTAATGTAAATATCTGTGTTTTGTGATGGTCTTAGTTGACACCTGAGAACGGGTTGTTCTACCCGCAAAAGGAGTCAGGATCGCTGCCCTAGTATGTTACCGGCTCTGGTGTAAGTGCTGAAAAACAGCAGAACCAAATCAGGTAAAAGTCCTCATTCTCTGACACCTGATTAGCAATAAACTGAAATCGATCGAATCAGTGGACAAGGGATCAAAGTCCTATGCTAGGGAAATGAAGCAGGCAAGAGGGCAGCTCAACTTTAGGGAAGACAAAGAAAATGTAGAAGACGACCACTGAGAAATTAATAATTGTTGTCGAGCCATTAAGATGTGAATTGTAGAGACGCACTCCTGGGTGAGTGGGGCCGGTCTCTGTAGTAGAGTCCCAAGGTTTAAAACCTGACTCACTGCTTCGCTCCTATCTGTACTACTTACGCTCTATGAGCTTCAGTTTCCTCATGTGAAAAGTACACGGAATGACTCGTTTTGTTTTTTTTTTTTTTTTTTGATTTATTCATTTATTATATATAAGTACATTGTAGTTGTCTTCAGATACACCAGAAGAGGGCATCAGATCTCTTTACAGATGGTTGTGAGCCACCATGTGGTTGCTGGGAATTGAACTCAGGACCTCTGGAAGAGCAGTCGGTGCTCTTAACCACTGAGCCATCTCTCCAGCCCCCAAGAATGACTCGTTTAAGGAAGAATCAAATGTAGAAATGCTTGTTCGGGGCTGGAGAGTTGGCTTAGCGACTATGCATTTGTTGCTCTTGAAAGGATCTAGGCTCAATCACCAACGCGGTGACTCCCAGATACCTGCAGTTCAAGTCCCAGAGGGTCTGGTGGACCTTTTTTTTTAATCCCCTCCCAGCACTAGGCTCACACGTGCTGCAGTTACATACGTGCAAGCTAAACATGCATAATCTAAAAAAAAATTAATGTTCATAAAGCATCAAGTGAAATGTCACTTAGGCCACATAAATGGTAGTTACTTCATAGGAAGAATTTGGTTGGTAGCAGGACCTTGCCAACTAAAAGGTCAAACTTACACTTTGCTCTCTCTCATTTTTTTTAAAGAAATACTTTATATGAGGTATATGAGTACACTGTAGTAGCTGTTCTCATTACAGACGGTTGTGAGCCATCATGTGGTTGCTGGGATTTGAACTCAGGACCTCTGGAAGATCAGTCAGTGCTCTAACCACTGAGCCATTTCTCCAGGCCATGGATTCCCTTTTATTTGAGTTCCAGAGAATGAGTCATACTGCTCTCTCTCTCTCTCTCTCTCTCTCTCTCTCTCTCTCACACACACACACACTCACACACACACACACACACACACACACACACACACACTCACAAAGGTAATCAGAAAAGTTACTATACCTAGCCAGTTTGCAAAATCCAACTCAAATGTAATGTCACTTCAAAGCAGTGATCTTCTTTTTTTAAAAAGATTTATTTAAGTATACGAGTACACTGTTGCTGTCTTCAGACACACCAGAAGAGGGCATCGGATCCCATTTACAGATGGTTGTGAGCCACCTTGTGGTTGCTGGGATTTGAACTCAGGACCTCTGGAAGAGCAGTGGCCACTGAGCCACCTCTCCTGCCCCTAGCGGTGATTTTCATTGTCACCTTCAGATAACTTTGGTCTTTATTAGTTCCTTAATAACCCAGACCTTTGGCTTGGTGGTGGTTGTACGAGCCCTTAGTCCCAACACCCAGGAGGCAGAGGTAGGCGGATATCTGTGTGAGGTCCAGTACACCAGGAATACACAGAAAAATGTTGTCTCAAAAAACAAATGAACCAAAATAAAATAACCTAGGCCTAGCCGGGCAATGGTGATGCACACCTTTAATCCCAGCACCTGGGAGGCAAAGGCAGGTGGATCTCTGTGAGTTCCAGAACAAGTTCCAAAACAGCGAGAGCTACAAGGTGAGAACATGTTTGAAAAACAACAAAATCTAAATCTTCCCTCAGCCTCCTAGATCCTCCCCCTGACACTAAAATTACAGAATGTCGTGTCTGGTGTGGTAACACACCTGCAATCCCAGCACTTGGGACAGAGTGGCAGAAGCAGAAGGATTGCCTCAACTTTATGACCAGCCTGGTTTACATAGCAAGTCCAGGTCAACCAGAGGTGGAAGTTACATCCTGAAACTGTCTCAAGAAGCCAAAATAAGGAACTGGAGATACGGATCAGTAGTTAAGGGCACTGGAAGATCTCCCAGACAACCCAGGTCTAGTTCCCAGCACCCTTATGGTAGTTTAAAAACAGTCTAACTCCGGGGTTGGGGATTTAGCTCAGCGGTAGAGCGCTTGCCTAGCGAGCGCAAGGCCCTGGGTTCGGTCCCCAGCTCCGAAAAAAAGAAAAAAGAAAAAGAAAAAAAAAAAAAAAACAGTCTAACTCCAGTCCCAGGAGATCTAAAACCTTCTTCTGGCCTGTGGGCACTTGGTCCATATGTGCACAGACATACACGAAAATAAAACACCCATACCTATTAAAAAAAAAAGAAAGAGGGGGCTGGAGAGATGGCTCAGCGGTTAAGAGCACCCGACTGCTCTTTCAGAGGTCATGAGTTCAATTCCCAGCAACCACATGGTGGCTCACAACCATCTGTAAAGAGATCCGATGCCCTCTTCTGGTGTATCTGAAGACAGCTACAGTGTACTTATATATAATAAATAAATCTTTAAAAAAAAAAAAAAAAAAAAAAAAAAAAAAAAAAAAAAAAAGAAAGAAATATAAAAGCTAGTCAGGATATATGATATGTGTCCAAAAATAATAATAAAAAAATACTAATGCTACAATTACCTTGCTATGACGGTGGCTTCCGGGTGGCAGAAGACACTGTCTTTGGTTAGTGAGAAGGAAATGATTCATTAGTTCTGTGAATGTTTTGCCTCCACCCTGGTAAATGCAGAGTTTACAGCTAAGAATAGAAAAGGCTGAAGTCCCAGGCCCCGAGGAATGTGCTGTCCTTTGAACCTCTTTATTAGTCTAAAGCTATTAGAGAAACAGGTTTGTTCATCAGGAGGAAGTCCAGCCAAGAGCAAAGAGAACAGGTTTAGCAGGGAGGCTCTGAGTAAGACTCTGCTGGAAAGGAGTTACTGCTCTCGGTGTCTCCTTTTAGAGCCTAAGCTTGTTATTAGCACAGGATGTTTCTCAGTCCAACTCGAGGGGTGCCCTGCTATAAGGTAGGACGGGAATGGAGGCAACCTTCGTATGGTGTGGCACTCCAACAAGACCTGAGTGTGGGAAGGACACACACAGAAACAAAAAGACACTGCCAGTTATTAAGCACCAAGTCTGTATCAGAATCAGAGGAGTCCGTTTTTTTTTTCCTTGTTATCTAATGGGATTCAGCTTTGAAAGCTTTTTACTGATAACCAAATTGAGCACCACAGCGGTGACATAACTTGGGAAAAACAAACTGCAAAGCTAGTAAGTGATGAAGTCATTACTTGGGCTCACATAGCCAGAATCCATGGTACACACAGGGCTGGCTGGTGTATCGAGAACCTTCCAAATCCCAGCCCAAGTGTACCGGTAACCTCCTGATGCCTTTTGCTGTGATTGGAGAGCCTTATTTTCTCAGGTAAGTTCTTGGAAGTAAACTGCCTTTATTCAGGGACAAGATCATGGCCCTAAAATATACCTTAGTCATGCCTGGGAAGTTCCTGAGGCCAGAGGAATACAAGTCCAAAGATAACATGTGCTGCAACAGTTCAAGGGCAGCCTAGGCTCCAGAGTAAGATCCTGTCACAAATGAAAAGGGGCAGGGGCTCTGGGGCATAGGTGGTCAAGTGTTTGCCATGAAAACATGACACTCTGAGCTCTGCCCCAGAAGAGGCAGGCACAGGCAGATCCTTGGGGTTCACTGGCTAGCCAGTCTCACTGAATCAGTGACCCCCAGGCCAATGTGAGAGACCCTGCCTCAAAAAAGCCAGGTGGATGACTCCCAAGAAATGACACAAGGTCGACTTCAGGCCTAAACTCACAGGGACACTCACTGGTATACACACGGATATGCACAGACACCTACACAAGAACAAATTAAAGATCAAATCATTTTAAGAGGCAAGTTAATGGGGAAGAAAAGAGGCTGGTAGGAAGAGGCACGACGCCACCTGTCCTGGTCATTACCGAGAGACCACTCGGTGGACGCCTCCTACTTCAGAGTGAGTGCCACCTCACTGTACAGCACAGCCTGTCTCCCAGACGGGCGCCTTGAACTCCCTCCACTACCAACTACTAAAGCCCTGCTGCAGAGGCCGGCGGGGCTGCTTTGCTATGTGGACACACGCTGTAGGTGAGGATGGTCCAGCGATTGTAATCCAGGCTCCAAAGATGACACCTGAGGCTTATTTCGTTGAGGAAAGCAGGTACTAACACCGGCCTTGGATTTCAGACCTAAGAAATACCAAGGCAGGTGTGATGGGTCACACCTGGTCTTAGGGTTTTGCTGCTGTGAGCAGACACCGTGACCAAGGCAACTCTTATAAAGGACAACATTTAATTGAGGCTGGCTTACAGGTTTTTGTTGTGTTGTGCCCTGAAGTTATCTGTATTTTGATGCTAATTCCACTGCCCCAAGGACAGCTGCCTAGTCACTACTCAGAACTCAGATGACTTCACCAGAACCACCTCCCCATTGAATTTGTAAAGTACAGGTGAGGGGCAGGTACAGATAGAAGGAGGCCTGTCATTGGAGGAGAAGGAAGGATGGGCGGGAGAGAAGTTTGAAGGAAGAGGAGGAGACTAGGAGAGAAAGGAGGAGGCAGGAGACAGACAGAGAGAGGGTAGAAGCCATGGCAGGTGATGTTAAGATTCTGCTCTGTGTATTTACAGGTTGTTATCAATGTTCTTAAGGGATGTTCTTACCGGGCTTTGTATGTTTAAGGGGGCAATTATATCTTATCAATTGAGTCAAAGATTATTGTGTTGTGTGTTCTTTTATGTGAGGGTTTGAGTGTAAGAAAGTGCAGCTGGGATGTGTTTCCGCCAAGATATCTAGCAGATATCTTGGGCACCGAGGTGGGGACCTAACGGGATAAAAGACAACCATACTTTTTTATTAATATATTTTTACAACAACAGGTTTAGAGGTTTGGTTCATTGTCATCAAGGCGGGAGCATGGCAGCATCCAGGCAGGCATGGTGCAGGAGGAGCTGAGAGTTCTACATCTTCATCTGAAGGCTGCTAGAAGACTGACTTCCAGGCAGCTAGGATGAGGGTCTTAAATCCCATGCCCATAGCGACACACCTACTCCAACAAGGCCACACCTCCAAATAGTGCCACTCCCTGGACCAAGCATATCCAACCCATGACACCGGTAATACCACCTCTTGGGAGTCTGAGGCAGGAGGATTGCCCAGACTGGTCTACGTAGTGAGTTACCCAAGGTCACTTTGGGATACAAGGTAAGACCCTTGTCTTTTCAAGGAAAGAAAAAGAGACCACAAGGGCTGTTTCCGTAGATCAGCAGGTAGGGCATACATTCACCAACAAGCACAAGGTGAGTTTGACTCCCTAAATCCACACAGCAGAAAATGAAAGCTGACCTCCCACCTGTGGTCTTTTTTTTTTTTAAATATTTTATTTATTTATTATATATGAGTACATTGTAGCTGTCTTCAGACACACCAGAAGAGGGCATCAGATCTCATTACAGATGGTTGTGAGCCACCATGTGGTTGCTGGGATTTGAACTCAGGACCTCTGGAAGAGCAGTCAGTGCTCTTAACCGCTGAGCCACCTCTCCAGCCCCACCACCTGTGGTCTTCTGACCTCCACAGGAACACAATGGCACTCCCATGCTCATACTTACAAAACAAATGAAATATAAGATGTCTGTATAGCCTGTATAGCAGGTACACCCATAATCCCGACACCCTAGGGGAAAAAGGAAGGAAGGTCAACCCAGGCTCCAAGACAGACTGAACTACACAGCAAGACTGAAAGTGGGGGTGGGGCTCGAGCTGTTGCCTCTCGAGCCAGAAAGATGACTCAATGGGTAAAGGCACTTGCACCAATAGCCTGATGACATAAGATGGATCCCTGGAACTCACGTGGCAGAGCTCGCCAGACCACAGGTCATCCTTTGACCTTCACACACACAAACACATTTTTTTTTTTTAAGTTAAAGGGATAGAGAGATGGCTCGGTGCTTAGAGAGCACTGACTTCTCTTGCAGAGGAAGGGATCAGTTCCCAGCACCCACAGCTCAGTTCCGGGGATCCCACCTCCGTTTTTAAAAGTCGGAGGAGGGGTTGGGGATTTAGCTCAGTGGTAGAGTGCTTGCCTAGCAAGCGCAAGGCCCTGGGTTCGGTTCCCAGCTCCGGAAAAAAAGAAAAAAAAAGTCGGAGGAGGTGAGGAGGGGGAGAAGACAGAGCGGGTGGACGTCCTGTCTGTCCACCAGTGTGAACATTTTACCACAGGCACCAGGCAGTTCCACACCCTGAACACAGCTCTCCATGGTCCAGGTATTCTCTTTGAAGCCAACTAAGAGAAACGAAAGCACGGTCCACATAAAGACCTGCCTAAAATCATTCCAAGAGACTTTTTCATGGCACCAAACTAAAAACTAGGACTTTTATCCCTGTGGTAGAACAAAAACTCCACACTAGAACCCCACTCAACAGCGGCTGCACTGTCAAGAACAGGAATCGTTTGCTTTGTTACGGGTTTAGGGGTGGTTTGCTGTTTTGGGGGTTTTTTGAGACTGAATTTTTCTGTGTAGCCCTGGCCCTCCTGGCACTTGCTCTGTAGACCAGGTTGGTCTTGAACTCAGAGATCCATCTGCCTCCTCCGTGCTGGAATTAAAATCATCCTCTGCACCACGAGACTAAGATGAATTTATTTTTGAGATAGGGTCATAGGGTTGGGGATTTAGCTCAGTGGTAGAGCGCTTGCCTAGCAAGCACAAGGCCCTGTGTTCGGTCCCCAGCTCCGGGGAAAAAAAAAAAAAAAAAAAAAAGAGAGAGAGAGAGAGAGAGAGAGAGAGATAGGGTCTTAGGTAACCCAGACTGGCCTCAGGCCTCCTGGTTAGTCCAAACCGGCCTCAACTGTTCCGGATTACCTGTGATCTCTGTGCTTTGTCTCCCAGATGCCGGCTTCACAAGCGTGCTCCGGTGCACACAGCACTCTTGAATGAAATGTAAGCAAGAGAGATGAAAGTTCCCAGGCACAGGAGTGTGCAAAACATCTTCCAGTTGTGTGATGGTCTGAAGCAAACTCAAGGGTAATGACCCGCCAGGGAAAGTGCCAGGATTACAAAGGTAGCGTTCCCAGTGCAGGGCTTAATGAGTAATTTTCTAGGCACACTGATCCCTGGGATTTCCTGAAACTTGGGAAACTCACCTGCCCATCTCGAAATAATTAACGTTGACAGCCCTACCCTCCCCAGAAGAAAATAAATAAGATGGTGCCAGGTCTGGGGTTCAAGCCCCAGTACCACACATGCAAAAAGTATTTCAAGGCGAGCACTGTACTCCCAGGACTTGGGAGGTGCACAACTGTCATGCTGGCCCTCCAGAGGCGGAGGCAGGAGGATTTCTGTGAGTTCAAGGTCAGCCCAGTCTAGACAGTTTCTCAAGCCTGCTAGTGTTTTATGGTGAGACCTGTCTCAAAAGCCCACAAAAACAAAAAGAACTAATTACCAGGCTGTATACTTAAGATCTGTCTGCCCCCCCCAACCCCAAACCTGGTGAGTTTGTCCACCACACCTGTAACTCCTGCGTTCCTGAAGCATAGGTAGGTGGATCTCTGAGGTAGAGGCCAGCCTGGTCTACAGAGAAAGTTCCAGGATGGCCAGGGCTGCACAGAGAAACCATGCCTCAAAAATAAATAAATACATAAATGAAAATAAAGAGGGGCTGGAGAGATGACTCAGCGGTTAAGAGCACTGACTGCTCTTCCAGAGGTCCTGAGTTCAATTCCCAGCAACCACATGGTGGCTCACAGCCATGTATAATGGGATCCAATGACCTCTTCTTCTGGTGTGTCTGAAGACAGCTACAGTGTACTTATATCTAATAAAGAAATCTTTTTTTAAAAAAAATCTGGCAGACAGGTTCACAGGCCAGTCTGGCCTGTCTGATTTAGGTAAATTCCTCAGTTCAAGTTCCCTCTTTCAGGTCTGGCTTTCTGGAGTAACAAAAGAGCTTATCTCTCTTTCCCTCCTTCTGTCCTTCCCTCTGTCCCTCCCTCCCTTCCCTCCCTCTCTGGAATTAATTAGGATGACTCACAGACTGTGGTCCAAATAATCCAAAAAATGGCTCCAACAATTGAGAAGTTGTCAGTCACCGAGGCTGGATGTCTCCCGTAGCCTTGGGTACACACTGGAATCCTGAAGAAGTCGGCCGTGATACCAGTGAAGGCAAAGACCTAGGCTTCCTTCCTCCATCTCCTTTAAATATGATTTCAGCAGGAGGAGTGGCCCAGGTTAGAGGGGGGGTCTTCCTGCCACAGAAGAGCTGGATTAGAGGTGGGTCTTCCCAATTGTATTAGATCGCGGATGGCTTAGGTTCTTTGAAAGAACTCAGGCTCCTCTACCACTCTCTGTTGCGACAAAGCTGTCCATGAACCCCGGATCCTCCCGATTCAGCCTCCCAGTGATGGAATTACACATATGCACCACCGATCCAGCTTTGAACTACAATTTGGATATTTGGTTTATCTCAGCAAAACTCTTACTGGGAGCCAGGAGGTGGTGGCACAAGCCTTTGACCCCAGCACCGAGGAGGCAAAGGCAGGTAGATCTCTGAGTTCAAGGTTAGCCTGGACTACCGAGCAAGTTCCAAGACAGCCAAGGCCGCACAGAGAAATCCTGTCTCAAAAAGACAACAAAAAAACCTCAGTACTCCCCCAGTCTGAGGTGAGGTGATTCGGTGGGTAAAGGCTTTTGTGTTTGACTGGAGACAAACACAAAAGAGAGTTCAGTTCCCAGAGACAGCATGGAAGTGAAGAAAAGTGGTTCCTTATGGTTGTCTTCTGACCTACACAGAGAGACAGAGAGACAGAGGTAGAGACAGACAGACACAGACAGACCGGGACAGACAGACAGACAGACACTACAGTTTTCTAAAGCATTCACACACAGGCCCTGGGGAAAGGCTTAGAGGGTGAGTCCTTGCTGTGAAAACAAGAGAACCTGAGCTGATGTCATTCCAATTGGTGTGAAAGCCAGGCATGGCTGGGTGTGTCTGTACCCCCACCGTGGAGAGATGGATGCTGGGAACTCCCTGGCCAGGCTGCCTAGTCTAGCTTGAGGTTCAGTGGGAAACTCTGTCTCAGAAGATAAGGTGGGCAGGAATGCATGGAGTGCACATAAATGCATGCGGGGGACCCTCCTATCCACATAAAAAGACACAGAGGTTCTCTGTGAGGACCAGGCTGGCCTCAAACTCAGAGATCCACTTAACCTCTGATTGCTGGGAGTAAAGACCTGCGCCAGCACACCCAGCCAATACAAGAATAAAATAAAAAGACAGAGGGCCATTGAGGAAGTTATCCAATATTCTTCTCTGGCCTCTACATGGGTGTATACTCGTGTATCCCCCAAACAAAACAAAACAACTTCATATACCTATATAATTTTTATTATGTTGTCTAAATCAGATGTCCAAGTTCTCTCGGTCTGATGGACTACCAAGTTTGGGAACACAGAGCAAAGAACAGATTATAAATCAAATGTGGTACCCACGTGAAATACAAAACTGCTTTTACCGAAGCCTTTTCTTTCACGGCGCCAGGGATTGGACCCTCGTGCATGTCAGGCAACAACTCTAACTCTACCATGGCACTGAATTCCCACATCGACTGGAGACTCCCGCACCACTCTATGCTAAGATTAAAGACCTGTGCCACCAGCACCCAGCAGCCCTGAAGTCTTAAAGTTCAGAACTTGGCTCTTCCCTGCAGAGACAAACGCAACTCCTAGTTCTCTGAGAAGCCCCTGGATCCTCAGCTTCCAGCCTGACTTAGTGGCTCAGGTCACATGGGCTGGTTCGGGGAGTCCCTTCTTCTCTGCAGGGGCGGAGTCTGGGCAGCCCGTTGCCTGTGTTAGCCCATGTCAGACTCTGCTCAGCGGTCCCACATTTGGTGACAGACCCTGCCCCCTTGGACTCTAGACCTTATTATATCTGTCTCAACTCCTGGTCACAGTCCATTTCACCCTCACCTCTCTGTGGACCCCTTTCTGTGGCTATGTTCCAGACCCCAGAAGACCCTGCCTCAAGAGGCTCAGTCTGACCAGAAGGACCTTAAGCAGGTTCCCTTTATAGGGTAATTCCTGTGTGTGTGTGTGGGGGGGGGGGGAAGGTCATCCATTACCATATACTTCTGGTACTCCTGAAGCTATGTAAGCCAGAGAATCGCTGGGAAGTGTCACATATCCGGTGTTATTTTTTTGTTGTTGTTATTGCAGGATATTTGGTCATACTGTGAACCGGGGAGATTGTGTTATGGCCTGGCTCAGCCCTCACACAAACCTTTAATCCCTCTGACTGGGATACAGGCAGGCCCTTAGTACACACCTTTAATCCCAAACAAGGAAGGTAAAGTTTATAGAAGGAAGCACCGGTGTTTGAAATCGATGTCTAACCGAGAGGCAGACAAAGTGAGGAACCAGAGAAAGATTTGACAGACTCAGATCTGCTCTCCCGAGTAGAGAGGAAAGGGAAACAACTTAAGGAGGCAGTGCAGAGAGGGAGGGAAGAATAAGGCAGTTTGACTGGGAGAGTTTTTACAGAGACTGGGTGAAGAGAGACCGAGCTAGAGAATGAGAAGGATCAGAAGATTAGATTGCTCTGTCAGAAGAAGGCCAGTCGGGGGGGTTGGGGATTTAGCTCAGTGGTAGAGCGCTTGCCTAGCAAGCGCAAGGCCCTGGGTTCGGTCCCCAGCTCCGAAAAAAAGAAAAAAAAAAAAAAAAAAGGCCAGTCGGAGCAACTCCATGAGAAGCCAAGAGACGCCAGATTGAATCAGTCAGTGTGGAGAGGCGTTTGAGCCAGAACCAGCCAGCCAGAGCTCAGAAAGAACTTGGAAGGGTGGGCTTATTGAGCAGCAAATCTCGGAAGCTGAAAACATTTCTGGTCTAGATCAGATTGTACATTGTACAGAGGTTAGAGGCTTTCAGGGCCAGACCTATGCTAGCAGAAGGCAGTAAGCCGCTGAGATGACGATTACAATTACATCATCAGGCAAGTAAAAGATACCTTTTTTTGTTGTGTAAGTAGGGTTCTGTCAGGGAGGGACAGGGAGGCTGCAGTTCTCCCCTTGGGGCCATGATTTCCACCCAACCCCACCTAACATGACAATAGATGTATGTGTGAAATTCAAAGAAGTATGTGTTGGTCAGCGGTGGTACACCCCTTTAATCCCAGCACTCAGGCTGAGGCTGAGGCAGTCAGATCCCTGAGTTCAAGGCCAGTCTGGGCTATAGAATGAGTGCCAGAATAGCTATACAGGAAAACAGTGTCCAAAAAAAAAAAAAAAAAAAAAAGAAAGAAAGAAAGAAAGGAAAAAAAAGGAAAAATCGAAATCAAGAGTGTCATATTATGTTGGGTTGGGATTTAGCTCAGTGGTAGAGCGCTTGCCTAGCAAGCGCAAGGCCCTGAGTTCGGTCCCCAGCTCTGAAAAAAAGAAGAAAAAAAAAAAAAGACTTGAAAAATAAAGTGTCATATTGTCACATCACAGAATAGCCAGGACCCCATAGGCCCTGTCTCAAACAAAACAAAACACAAGAGAATGTCCTATCAGCCAGGCACCATGGCCCACCTAAGGTTCAGGGATATTATGAAAGGTTAAAAGCCAGAAGAACAGGGGGTTTGCTGTGAGGAATGTCAGAAGCTACACTTATAAAGTCTTACCAACAAGGCTGTCAAACAAGGACAAGCTCCCAGATGCCCCAAGCCCACACGGCCACAGCCCTACACAAAGAATCAAAGGCCAGGATTGCTGACAGCACGAGAAGCCATCTCTCCTGGAGGGCGGGGAGCACAGCACCAAATCATACACAGTAGCATCACACACAGAGTAGGTTGTACATACATGCACATATATGTCTGATGACAGTTAATGAAAAAAGGCAGGGGGCTGGGGATTTAGCTCAGTGGTAGAGCGCTTACCTAGGAAGCACAAGGCCCTGGGTTCGGTCCCCAGTTCCGGAAAAAAAAAAAAAAAAAAAAAAAGGCAAACCTACGGTATGCCGAAGAAGGGTTTAGACTAAACATCCGAGGGAGGAAAGGGAAGCAGAAATTATGAACACATTTTTTTTTTAATTTAGGTGGCCAAAAACAAAACGGTTTTAATTTAGTACCTAGTACCGAATGTGCTTCCAACATATTAAAATCACCCAGACACAGGAACGTTACAAATTACTGCAGAAACGTATTTGGTACAGGAATGTGTTGAACTGATTTGATATTAAAAAAGAAACAAAACAAAACACAAAACAAAAAACAAGGGGCTGGGGATTTAGCTCAGTGGTAGAGCGCTTGCCTAGGAAGCGCAAGGCCCTGGGTTCGGTCCCCAGCTCCGGAAAAAAAGAACCAATAAAAAAAAAAAAAAAAAAACAAAAAACAAAAAACAAAAAACAAGCAGTTGGGTCATAGGAGTCAGATTTCAGGCTGAAGAAATCAGGCCATTCCCACCCAACAACTTGGTTGTGGGGCTGTTTTTTTTTTTTTTTTTTTACAGCCTCTAGTGTGTCATCCTGCCCCAGACCACATCACATGGTGGGGAACTCCCTAACGCCCTCAGAAAGAATATAAAAGTCCAGGTCAGATGCTTCCTTTTGATCAGGAGATTTCCTTGAAAGCTCTCCGGAGCCTCTTCACCTTGTCTCCCCAACTCCTGACCCTCCCTCCTGCCTCTCCTCTCCACACTCCTGACCCTCCCTATGCCCTTCCCCTCCCCTCCTCTTCCCCAGGCCGCCATCTCCTTTTATCTTCCTTTAAGCTTTCTCTCCTAGCGAGGCTCCTCTCTGTTGTTCTGTGGTTTGTTTGGAGACGGGGGTCTCCTATGGCCCTGGCTAGTTTGGAACCCACAGCCTCTGCCTCCTCAAGTGTCAGGATTAAAGTCAAGCCAACAGAGCAGGGATCACCCCTGGGCTCTATTTATATATATTTTATGTAGATTGGTATTTTGTCTGCATGTACACCTGCACACCAGATACGGCATCAGACCGTAGTGAACTGCCCTGTGGGTGCTGGGAATTGAACTCAGGACCTTTGGAAGAGCAGTTAAGGCCCTCACTCCCACCCCTACCACCGTCCCCAGGTTTTAAATAGAAGCCTGCGGTTCCATTAAGGCATCCTTACATCAGCTCTGTAATGATGCTGCTTTTAAAATGCTCTCCCGGGTTGGGGATTTAGCTCAGTGGTAGAGCGCTTGCCTATCAGGCGCAAGGCCCTGGGTTCGGTCCCCAGCTCCGAAAAATAGAAAAGAAAAAAAAAACAAAAACACATAAAATGCTCTCCCTCCTCCGGGCCACACCCATGCCCTGCCCACCTTGGTCATGAGGTTCCTCTCCTACAAAACTCATTTCTGAAGGAAGATTCCCTTCTGGGAGGGAGATCTCCTTTTTTTTTTTTTTTTTGGTTCTTTTTTTTCGGAGCTGGGGACCGAACCCAGGGCCTTGCGCTTCCTAGGTAAGCGCTCTACCACTGAGCTAAATCCCCAGCCCCCTCCTTTTTCTAACACAAGGCGGTAACATCCCGCAGTTGTGACCAGCTAGTTCTACAAACTCACGTGATAGAGCAGAATCGAGACCGAAAGCTGGGGAACGTAAGAGGGAGGGGAGAAAAGGAAGTCCCAGAAGCAGATCTACACACTCCTCACACCCACTTCCTGCTCTAGGGGCCGATGGCTCTCTACAACTTGTACCAGAACTTTCCTGGGAAGAAGGTGTTAAGACAGGGCCTGAGGTATCTCTGCTATTTGGTGGACTCTTCTTTCTTCCACCCTCCCAGCCCTCTAACACTGGATAAGAGAGAAGAAAGGACAGAGGGGAAAGGAAAGAGATCTCTGAGTAAAGTCAGGGGTCGGAAAAGGGTGCCGTTATCATCAGACTGCTTCCTGCTGATTATGGGAGTCATACTGCAGTTTCTTGGGGCAAGTTTGATCTTCACAGTCAGGATATATAATCCTTTCTTCCTTTCTTCTCTTCCTCCTCCTCGTCCTCCTCTTCCTCTTTTTCGAGCCTGACTACCTAACAAACCACGACCAACAACCAACAACCCCCCCCATGCTAGCTTACGGGCAGTTCCTCTGGCCTGCTCTCGGGGACCTAGCAATTGCTTATGTCACGACGGGCCACTTGTGTCACGACGGGCCACTGCCTCAGGTGTGTCTTGTGTGTGCTCCATATAAAAACCCACCTGTCATTCAGCAGCTCACTCTTTCCCCAGTTTCCCCTCTATCTGTTCTCTGCAGGCGCCCTCCTTTCTCTCTCTGCCCTCACAGTTCTGTCCACTTGTCTGCTTCTATCTCCTTCCCAGGCCTCCACCCCTCCCCCTCCCCCAATAAACCTCCTTCCCACCAGGTCAGTTGCATGGCATACTGACTCAGGGGCACCAAAGGCACCCCCCCTCCACATTGTATTTCATAACATACCAACCACAACAACCCTGCCTCTCAGGGCCCTAGCACTCACACTTGCTCTCAAAGTGTCCAGAATTTCAAATGTCACACAATCTGAAAAACTATCTGCTCCTGGCAAAATCACACCTCTGCATGAGGCAGCTCCGGGTCAGTGGCTGTGGACAATCTGAAGCAGCCCCATATCCCATGAGTCCTAAATTCCTTTATTCAGGCAGAGGACCAGAGGATGGTCCCCAGTGCCCATGTCAGGTAGCTCAGAACTGCCTATAACCCCAGCTCCAGGGACCTAACAATGTCTTCCAAACTCTTCAAATATCTGTACTCATACGTACACACACACACACACACACACACACACACACACACACACACACACACACACATGTGCACACATATACACTGTGTGCAGACTGGCTTTCAAACATCACTAGCTTCTGATGAGCTCCTATACCATGGACTTCCCTATACCAAACCTCCGGGAAACCTAGACCACACCCATTCCCTTTCCTACAAATGTCTTCTGCGTTACCAATCACAATTACTGACTGACAAGTCGCTGCCATTTCCAAGCCCTTTGTGGTGAAAAGACGTTTTTAAAAACATCATTTTATAAAAGCTCACAGCGCATTTTCTTTTTTTTTTTTTTTTTTGGTTCTTTTTTTTTTTTTTTCGGAGCTGGGGACCGAACCCAGGGCCTTGCGCTTCCTAGGTAAGCACTCTACCACTGAGCTAAATCCCCAGCCCCCACAGCGCATTTTCAAGACAACTTGAATCTGGAGTTTCCTGGACTCTAATCCTAAATCATTCCAAATAAATAAATATATTTTGCTGTTGACTAGATAGGCATGGGGTGGGGGTGGGGGGTGATACCTATCATTCCAGCCCTTGGAAACCTGAAGCAGGAGAATCAGAATTTGACACTAATCTGAGCCATATAGTAAAACACTGCTTCAAAACAAATACGTAAATAAATTTTATTTTTATTACATTTAGTTAGGGATGGATGCGCATGCGTGTGTGTACATGTGTGTAAGAACACATGTCAGGGGGCTGGGGATTTAGCTCAGTGGTAGAGCGCTTACCTAGGAAGCGCAAGGCCCTGGGTTCGGTCCCCAGCTCCAAAAAAAAAAAAAGAAGAAAAAAAAAAAAAGAAGAAAAAAAAAAAAAAGAACACATGTCAGAAATCAGTCTCCCCTTTTCCCATTTGGATTCAGAGAATGCACTAAACTTATCCAGGCTTGGCAGCAGGTGTCTTCACACACTAGGCCATAAACAGGTTTTAAAAGTAAAATGTAACTGATAATTTGAGAAATCGAACTTTAACAAAAGGAATGTAGGTAAGGAGTAGCACCTCCAAGAGGTTTTCTTTGGTTGGGAGTCCTTCGAGAACTCTACCAAGGCAGTGGGAGAGTGCCAGAATTCAAGACTCAGAGTTCTCTCAGGCTCCAAGGATGGACAGAGTCGCTGAATAATCTCCTGCCTCGGCTTCTCCAATTTAGAGAGAACAAAGGACAGCGAAACCCTGGGGCTTTTTCCAGCTCGGCCTCCCCTCCGAGGGTTCACCCACCTCTGAGGCTGCTGTGTGTTTCCATCGGTCTGCCATCTTTTTGTTGACTTGCTTGTGATCTAAAAGATCTTGCCCTCAGAGTAAACAAACGTATAAAGAAAAACCCCTGGGGATTTTTTCTGCAGCGAGAAAGCCGAGTTCTGGGTACCTGAAGCTTTTCCAAAACTATCTGTGGCTCTGTGACCTTAGGGACTTTCCTGGAAAGATCCAACCATTTTTTTTTTTTTTTTTGGTTCTTTTTTTCCGGAGCTGGGGACCGAACCCAGGGCCTTGCGCTTCCTAGGTAAGCGCTCTACCACTGAGCTAAATCCCCAGCCCCAGATCCAACCATTTTTATCTTGAGAAAAATAATTTGGAAAGTTAAGGACATGGGGCAGTTGCTATATTAACTCAAACTGAGAGGAATAAACTTTTTTTTCTTTTTTTCGGAGCTGGGGACTGAACCCAGGGCCTTGCGCTTGTTAGGCAAGCGCTCTTCTGCTGAGCTAAATCCCCAACCCCGAGAGGAATAAACTTTAATAAAAAGGATATTGTAAGTCAGGTGTGATTTATGCCTCTAATCCCAGCACTTGGTACACAGAGGCAGGAGGACAACACTTGAGGTCATCCTTGGGTACACAGAAATTTAGGACCAGTCTGGTCTACATGAAGAGATCCAGGCCAGCCAGGGTTACACAACGAGACCCTGCCTTAACTTCAAAAGGGATCATGTATATACCCTGTAACCTCACTCCCTAGGAAGAGGTCTGTGTAACATTTTTCCTTTTCTTTTTTTAATAAATGCATATTTTGTGCATATATATATATATATATATATATATATATATATATGCTGTAGCTGTCTTCAGACACACCAGAAGAAGGCATCAGAGCCATCATGTAAGGTTGCTGGGATTTGAACTCAGGACCTCTGGAAGAACAGTCAGTGCTCTTAACCACTGAGCCATCTCTCTAGCCCAGTGGTTAATATTTTGTAATTGATCCTTTCAAACTTCCTCTCTTTTTCCATTTAGAGATTAGTTTATTGGACTGGTGAGACGGCTCGGATGGCAAAAGCATTTACTGTACAAGTCTCCCAACCTGAGCCTCAGATTCCACAGTGGAAGGAGAAAGCCAGCTCCCCAAAGTGTCCTCCAACGGTCTATATTCGCACCCTGCACACACTCACCCATGCTCGAAGGCCCGACCCAGTGACTGGTGTTCTCTGTCATGTCTTTTCCCACTTCTCCGAAGCAGGGTCTCTCTCTAAACCTGGAGGATGAGTTTCCCCAGCTTTTGTTTTTCATTTATTGAGATATATTATTCAAACTGTCTTCAAACTCATCCTGCAGCCAGACTGGCCTTAAACAAATAGCAATGCCCCTGCCTCAGTCCCCTGTATAGGATTCCCAGCACTGGGATGACAGACATAAACCACCCTGTCTGGCTCTAATTTGTTTTGTTTGAGACAGAGTCTCAAGTCACCAGGGCTGGTTTCAAATACCCTGTGTAGTGGAGGCTGGCCCTCAATTCCCTATTCTCCACCCTTTGCCTCCCAAGTGCTGAGATCACAGGTGTGTCTGAGGCTGTCTTTTGGTTTTTTTCGAGACAAGGTCTCATGTAACCCAGGCTCATTTTGACCTTACTAAGCAGTTAAGGCTGGCCTCCCATCCTGATCCTCTGCCTCCCAACTGTGGGGATTACAGGCATGCGGTATGAAGCTAACTTGGTAGTTTATGTTTTAAGGAACCATGACTGAGCAGTAGGGTGTTTGGAAGCAGTGCCAACGGTAGGAACACACAGACCGTCATGCCGACCACCCTGAGCTCTGTTCCTCTTGCTGTTGGTGAGATAAATGCAATTCAAACACACCAGTACACATGGTTAAACTTGTTAATCTTTAATCAGGTTGAACTGCAGAGCAAACTATCAGCAATGACTGCATTGCTCAAGGCACTGATCTTAAAAGTTGAATAGGATAAAAATCGTCAGGTGATCCCTGAGCTTCAGTCCGAGGCCCACTGACTTCAACTGAGTGTGTCTCCCCAGTAGTCATTGTGACAAATCCCAGTTATCCCAGCAGGTAGGGGTAGGAGGATGAGGAGATCAAAGCCAAGTGCAGGCCTGCCTCTGCCTCTGGAGTGCTGGGGGTGGTTTAATTATTCTTCAAAGGCAGGGTCTAGAGTATCTCTGGCTGGCATCAAACTCACTGAAATCTGCCTGCCTCCCCAGGGCTGGGATTAAAAGTGGGAGAGACCGGTGCCGCCACCCTCGGCTGTCAGCCAGGTCTTATATGTGAGAGCAGAGTATCTGCTCTCAGGAACTCAGGTCTTCACGCTTGCAACGAAGCAGCTGATTAAGCCAGGTCCCCAATTGCAGATCATTTCTTGCCCACCCCCATCTTCGTACCTAGTCGTATCTGATAGTAGGGGTCACTGAGAAAAGTCTTGGTGACAGAAAGGACAGATGAGTCTGTCCACAGCTTTCTTTTTTTTTTTTTTTTTTTTTTTTTTTTTTTTTTTTTTGGTTCTTTTTTTTGTCCACAGCTTTCTAAATCCTTAAATCCTTAGGCTTCAAATGGAAACTCAGAGAAGTACATACACTCGATACTAACTACAGTCTTTTTTTTTTTTTTTTGTCTTGGATTTTAGAGACAGAACGAGATTTGCCTAAATTCTCAGGTGTTGACCTTCCTTTGCAAAGGATCGGGTCTGGCAGCGAGCGGAGTATTCCTCTGACCTATGACTGATGCTTGCATGAGGCTGCCTTTATTTTCCCGAGACGTCATGCTAAGGTTGCATAGTAACATAGGCAGTCATGAGAAACTCAGGGCAGAGACCAGAGACTAAGCGTGCACGGCTGCGACCCCCTTTGGGAAAGTGTCGTTTGAATTGGTCCTCTGAGAGCGGAGGAGGAGCAAGAGCCCGCTCTGCGGTGCCCTTTGCACTTTGACCTGGACGGGTCTCTGTCCCCGAGGCGACTTCTGGTTCCCAATCCGAAGAGGGGTGGGGCTGCTTGTCTTCGAAGCACACCCCAACTCGTGACTCCTCCCACGCAGCGTGGAGACTCCCGCGAGGACAGAGGCCCGCCCAGAGCCGCCCTTTCCGGCTCCCCATTTCCTGCCCCCTCCTCTCAGTCGCGGTGAGGTCACGCGAGATACGTCACCGAGTTATGACGTCACTAAAGGCGGGCTTTCGGGAGAGGAAGGGGCGGGGCCCGGGCGGCCCCGCGCGTGCGCGTTGGGCGCGGCCCGGGAGGAGGCGGAGGCGGCGGTGCTGCGAACCGCGGCGGCGGTAGCGGCGGCGGCGGAGGCGGGCGCTGGGGGGGGTGGGAGGGGGGGGAGCGCGAGCCCAAAAGCCAGCGAGAGAGGGAGCGAGCGGTGCGGCGCGTCGCGGCGCGCGCAGCCCATGAGGCGGTGAGAGGCCTGGGGCCTGTCTCGGAGCAGCGCGCGGCGCCGGCCAGCAGCGGGCCGCCCTTCGTGGGCCCGGGCCCGGGCGCGGCGGCCGCCCGTGGAGAAGCAGGTCGGGGCGGTGGAAGCTGTGCGTCCGGGCCCCCCGCCATGGAGGGCATGGACGTGGACCTAGACCCCGAGCTCATGCAGAAGTTCAGCTGCCTGGGCACCACAGACAAGGACGTGCTCATCTCCGAGTTCCAGCGGCTACTCGGCTTTCAGCTCAACCCGGCCGGCTGCGCCTTCTTCCTGGACATGACCAACTGGTGAGCCTGCCCCACGCGGAGCCAGCCCTGCTGGCAGCGGCTTCACGGCCCCGAGGGAAAAGACACCGAGCCTGCTCTCAGGGTCCGGCAGGGCAGGGCAGGGCAGGGCAGGGCCGGGCCCGGCCCAAGCGGGGAAGTAGCTGGGAGTCCGGGCTCCAAGAACATGGGAAGAAGGGAGAAGTGGTGGAGTGGAAGCCAAGGTAGTCGATCTGGGACGGAAAGTGTGTGTTCTGGGAGTAGAACGCGCAGGAAATGAGAGTTGCGAAGTGTTTTCCTTTTAAATAGGTGTGAAGTGTAGGAGCTGAGGATGACAGGATTGTGAGGAAACTCGAGGGAGTGTGTTAGGTGCTGAGGTCGAACTCTGGGCGCGGGAGAGGTCCCGGGGCTGAGAATGGATCGAGTGCGTGTGTCTCTTTGAGCAGAGATAAGGGAGAAAATGACTTTTGGGGGCGGAGGGAACACAAATGGTGTTTTCACGACTGGATATGGGGAGATAGGAAGAGTTGTGCCAGGGAGAGGTGACATCTAATGGAGGACCTGGAGTGCCAGGCCTACGAAAAGGACTGGGAAAAGTCTTCAGAAAGTGGAGGGAAGGAGCCCTATCTTGGAGGGCAGGAACTTTGTGAAGACATTGGAGTCCCGGGCAGAGGCTTGGTCTTGGGAACTTTGACAGGCTTACCGAATACTGGGAATGGATGGGCTTGTTTGATGGAACGCTGGGGAAATGGTCAGGTTGGGAACCAGGTGTTTTGCCCTGTTTGTAGTTGGGTTGTACAGACTGAAGTGGAGCTATCTGACTACGGTACCGAGGTGTGTCTTGGCTCGGAACTGCAGCACGTGCTGTTTTGATAAGCAAGACTTGCCCCTGGTCTCCCAAGTAGGGATTGTTAAGTTCACTCGGGGTGAGGGAGGAACTGGAGACCATCAGACTGCCTTTGAAAGGCTCTCTGGTGAAGCAACTACTCGGGATTTGGGCAGAAAGCAAGGAGGTGCATGCCCTTTGCCCTGTGTTGAGCGTTCAGTGCCCTGACATGTGGAATCTTGTTTCTCTTGGCATCCCTTGAACAAACTCCCATTTATTTCCATGTCCATCCGATGCCCTGAGCAATGTCTGAGAAGAGGTGGTAAGCTTAGATTTTTTTCTCCTCCTCTTGCCTGGTGCCCCCCACCTCACTGATGCTTATCTGTAGATGAGAACCAGAGGTGAAGCATGTTTTCACTATTAATCTTTTAAAAAAAAATCATTACAAGAACGGGGCTGCTATTTTAGTGTTTGGTAAACTGGGGGGCATTAAAAGGAGGACACGGCCTCAGTTTTAAACAAGTAACTTGTGAGTTCTGTTTATGTCTTTAAAAAAGACTTAAGTTTATTTTTATTATTTTCTTTTTTTTCTTTTCGTTTTTTTTCGGAGCTGGGGACTGAACCCAGGGCCTTGCGCTTGCTAGGCAAGCGCTCTACCACTGAGCTAAATCCCCAACCCCATTATTTTCTAATTATGTGTGAGTGTGTGCAGGTTCTTTTGGAGGCCAGAGGCATCGGGTACATCTGGGCTGGGATCTGCTAGTAGTGGGTGCTAGAAACTGACTCTGCGGTCGCTGAGCCCGCCCCGCTGATCCTCCCGTGCTTGTGTGTTTGGTCCACATGATCTGATTTGGGGAATGTAGAGCTAACTTTCTGAGCACCAACTGGGTGGGTTTCCTCTGTGTGCACCTTTAAACCTGGGACATCTAAGTGAGCTGAGGCCAGGCTGGTCTATATAGCAAGTTCCAGGCTAACCAGGGTACACTGAGAGCCTGTTTTAATAGGCTGTGACTGAGACGGCGTGATAGGTTCTAGACGCTGTAGTTTCTAGGAACTCTAGCTTGTGGTGTCCACTTCGTTTTTCTGCCTCCCACCTCCCAGCTCCTTGCTTCCTCTTATTTACACTAGGGAGTTGGGCAGTTTGGTAGGAAAAGAACATCCTTTCTCCCTAGTTTCTCCTGGCTTGACCATTTAAATACCGAAGAGATCCCGGGGCGCTTGATCCTTTCTGGTGAGTGCCGGGTTACAGGTGTGAGCCATCAGGCAGGCCCAGCTAAGCCTTTAGTGCTGCCAGGGTTAACTAGTACGGTTAAATTGACCACAAACCCAGCACAACTAGTTTTATATGCCCCAGGGGTAGGTGCTCTCTGAGGCGGTTTCAGGGTTTGTGACAAGTGAGGAGTAGGTGAGACATGTGATTGAGAAAAGTAACAGGAACATGACTGGCCAGCCAGATGTGGTTGTGCAAGTCCCAGCACTCTGGAGGCAGAGGCAGGCAGATCTCTGTGGGTTGCAGGCCAGCCTGGTCTACACAGAGAAACCCTGTCAAGAACTACCAACGGTTGACCTGACCTCCATACACCTGCATGCAGTACTCACACAGAGTAACCATAACAGAGCTTGGGTTTGTTGGTTTTTTTTTTTTTTTTAAATCTTTATTTTATTTTAATTTTTATTTTGCATTTGTCCCTAGGAGCTTTGGAAGTAGTTTTTTTTTAAGGATTTATTTATTTATTTTATATAAGTACACTGTGGCTGTGGAAGTAGTTTTTTTTAAGGATTTATTTATTTATTTTATATAAGTACACTGTGGCTGTGGAAGTAGTTTTTTTTAAGGATTTATTTATTTATTTTATATAAGTACACTGTGGCTGTGGAAGTAGCTTTTTTTGGTTCTTTTTTCCGGAGCTGGGGACCGAACCCAGGGCCTTGGGCTTCCTAGGCAAGCGCTCTACCACTGAGCTAAATCCCCAGCCCCCTTTTTTTTTTTTTTAAAGTTTATTTATTTATTCATTCATTTATGTGAGTTCACTAAAGCTGTCTTCAGGCACACCAGAAGAGGGCGTCGGATCCTATTACAGATGGTTGTGAGCCACCATGTGGTTGCTGGGAATTGAACTCAGGACCTCTGGAAGAGCAGTCAGTGCTCTAACCACTGAGCCATCTCTCTAGTCCTTGCTGGTTGTTTTTTATGAGACAGAATCTCTATTATGTAACTCCCACCAGCCTGGCACTTCCCATGAAGACCTGGGTGGCCTCAAACTCCCAAGAGATCCAGCTGCCTCTGCCTTCCGGGTGGTAGGATTAAAGGCGTGCACCACTACCACCCCACTCATTTTTTAATTAAAAAACCGTAAGTTCTCAGAACCACACAAAAAAAGACCCCATCGACCAACTAACTTGATAGTTGTTCACACCTGTAGTCGCTGCACGTGTGTGGCAGAGGCAGGTGGCTCTCTGAGTTCAAGGCCAACCTGGTCTACAGAGCCAGTGCAGGAAAGCCATGGCTACACAGAGACACTGTCTCTAGAACCCAGTCAGTCAACCAAAGACTTTATTAGATAAATGCTCCTCAACACCTGTTTAACATATCACTCCAAACAGTTGGAAAGTGCCTTCAGGTCTTCAGAGTGACAAAGGCTTGTGAGGTTTGAGATACAGACAAAGACAGGTAAAAGGATGTAGGGCTTTAAATAGTAAGCATCTGAGACAGCAAAGTTGCAACACGGGTAAAAACTGTCATTTTAAAATGAAGATCCTGAGTCTTCCCAAAGTACTTTTGCTGACATACCGGTCTTATATGTTATCTACCTCCTTCTGCCTTTTTTCTTTTTTCTTTTCTTTTTTGGCTGAGACAGGGTTGTGCATAGTCTAGGCTGGCCTAGAGCACCTGATTCCTGCTTCCACATCCAGAAGCTGAGATCCAGGTGCCTGTCCTTCCTTCCCAAATAATTCTGTTTTATGATTTTTGGTTTCTTTTGAGATAGGGTCTCATTCTGTAACTCTAGCTGGCCTGGAACTCAGAGATCCTCCTGCCGAAGCTTCCCCAGTGTTGGGACTTAAGGTGTGCACCATTGTTTTCTTTTTTATTTTTATTTATTTTTTATTTTTTTAAATGTTTATTTATTTCATGTATGTGAGTACACTGTCGCTGTATTCAGACTCACCAGAAGAGGGGATCGGATCCTATTACAGATGGTTGTGAGCCACCATGTGATTGCTGGGAATTGAACTCAGGACCTCTGGAAGAGCAGTCAGTGCTCTTAACCCCTGAGCCATCTCTCCAGCCCCTTTTTTATTTTTTTAAAAGAGATTTATTTATTATATATTAAGTACACTGTAGCTGTCTTCAGATACATCAGAAGAGGGCATCAGATCTCATTACAGGTGGTTGTGAGCCACCATGTGATTGCTGGGAATTGAACTCAGGACCTCTGGAAGAGCAGTCAGTGCTCTTAACCGCTGAGCCATCTCTCCAGCCCACCCCCCCACTCCCCTTTCTAGAGCATTTTTCTAATACTTAAACTGCCAGCAACGTCAGAACTTCCTCTTAAAGTGACTCTGCCCCACATGGATAAATTCAATATTCAGAGACTGAGCTGAAGACGGGATGTAGCTCAGTGGTTAGAGTAGTTGCTTAGCCTCCATGATGTTCTGGGTTCAAGCCCTGTCACCAAAACAGCTAAACGGAATAGTTTGTAGATGAGCATAATTTCCTGTCAGTGGAATTTCTTTGATACATGTGACTGGGCTATGAATTAAGGAATTTGTAGAGAGACACGCACAATGATACACATCATTCATTCCAGCATTAGAGAAGCAGAGGTAGGCAGAGTTCTGTGAATCTAGGCCAGCCTGGACTACATAGGGAGTTTCAGGACATCAGGACTACATAGTGAAACCGGGTGCCAACAGAATAAAAAGAAAATCTGTAGGAGATGGTGTGCTGTATATAATCCGCCGTGTGGAAGGCTCGTGTGGGCTGAGCACCGAATCATAGGTCGGCCGCGCACGGTGAGCCCTCGTTCTGTGTGGGCATAGAGAGCACAGGCAGAACTCGCCATCTTCACTCACTTTAACTCTACAGACTTCAAGTTAGCTTTCCATTCTCTCAAGCTTTCTCTCGCTTTCATGTTCTCCACGTAAGTGCCTTTTTTTTTTTCTTTCTCTCTTTCTTGAGACAGGGTTTCTCTGTGCAGCCTTGGCTGTCCAGGAACTTGCTCTGTAGACCAGGCTGGCTTCAAACTCAAAAAGATCTTCCTGCTTCTGCCTTCCAAGTGCTGGGATTAAATGTGTGCGCCACCACACTCAGCAACGAGGACCTTAATTCAAGAGTTGGCCTTGGGCTAATTTGTGATAATGGCTGTAGGTTTTTCCCTCACTAACAGTTGTGTGTGTGTGTGGGGGGTGTGTGTGTGTGTTGGCCAATCTTAAGTTCATGTTGCATTAAAGCCTCCTAAGCTGTCTCTGGGATCTAGGGGTCTTCGTTCTTCATGGATTAGTTTTTGGCTCACTGCCATGGGTGGGGCAGGTATGTTTCTTATCTCTGAGAAAGGGTTTCACATATCCCAGGCTGGCTTTGAGTTTGTGGTTCTGCCTAGGATAACCTTGAACTTCTGACCCTCCTGCCTCTGCCGCATGTTGGGGTTACAGGTGCACAGACCACCCCTGGTGTATGCTGTGTAAACTGAGGCTCTGGGCTGTAGGAGGACTCTCTACAGGTGAGCTCTAGCCCCTGTCTGGAACATAAGTTTTCTAGAAAAAACCGAGGAAAACCTTCGTGTACAGTCATGCCCTCCCGTTAGTGTTGTCAGAGCCCCCTGTTAAGTAAAGGTGCACCCAGAGAGGCTGAGGTCAGGGGGAGTGACTTACCTTTGTGTGGTCCCTGGTGTCTCCTGTTATGTTGTCAGAGCCCCCTGTTAAGTAAAGGTGCACCCATAGAGGCTGAGATCAGGGGTAGTGACTTACCTTTGTGTGGTCCCCTGGTGTCTCTGAGCTAACCCCACTCTCAGTCACAGCCCTGCGTTAATACTTCTCTGGTCCAGTTTCTGATTAAAGATGAGGCTTGATATCTCAGCAGTCTTCTTACAAATGTACGAGTCGGCCTTGCTGGCCCGCACGAAATCCCTGGAGATGGAGGATTAGGGATCAGGGTCATCCTCAGATGTGTGAGACTTGCTTCAACCCCACCCCCAACACACACACACACACACACACACACACACACACACACACACGCCAAATGCATGTTTTCCTGAGGGAGTCATTCATTTGATGGTGTGTGCTTAACATGTGTGAGGCTCTGAGTTCAGACCCCAACACCAAAAGGAGAAAAAGAAAAATGTGCCAAACACTAGCTTCAGAAAAGGACCCCACAGGGTTATTTTTCTATGTCTGACGGTGTGGTTCTCCTATGTCTGATGGTGGGATTCTTTATTCATTTTATGTATGTGAGTACACTGTAGCTGTCTTCAGACACACCACAAGAGGGTATCGGATCCCATTACAGATGGTTGTGAGTCACTGTGTGGTTGCTGGGATTTGAACTCAGGACTTCTGGTGGTACTCTTTTTTTTTTTTTTTTAAGATTTATTCATTTTATTTTATGCATCAGTACACTGTAGCTGTCTCAGACATACCAGAAGAGGGCATCAGATTCCTTTACAGATGGTCGTGAGCCACCATGTGGTTGCTGGGAATTGAACTGAGGACCTCCGGAAGAGCAGTCAGTGCTCTTTTTTTTTTTTTTTTTTTTGGTTCTTTTTTTCAGAGCTGGGGACCGAACCCAGGGCCTTGCGCTTCCTAGGCAAGCGCTCTACCACTGAGCTAAATCCCCAACCCCCAGCAGTCAGTGCTCTTAACCACTGAGCCATCTCTCCAGCCCTCTGGTGGTACTCTTAACGAGTCTGTTGAGAATCAGGAGTTCTTGCTCTAGGCTTTACTTTACACCCATTTTTAGGTAGCACGTGGGATTTGAGATTCATAGCTTATGAAGCTGTATAGAACATGGTCATCAGGGTTCCTTTTACAAAAACTGTTCATGTGGGTTTGCGAGTGTGCTCCCAGCCTGTCCTTGAAGGACAGAAGAGTATCCAGGCCTGGGCTGGAGCTACAGGTGGCTGGGAGCAGCCTGATCAGTGGAGCGTCGGGTCCTCTCCCCTTCCTTTTGCTCCCCAAGATGGGTTCTTTCTAAGTAGCTCAGCCTTGACCTCCATCCTCCGGTTGCGCCTGCCTGGGTGTCATTTTAGTTAGTAGGAAGAGAACTTCGGCGTCTCAGGGAAAGAGCTCACATGTGCTGTTACTGTAAGGCTGCATTTCCAGTCACGGACAGGAGCTGCACTGCAGAGGTGTGATTGGCTCGTGTTTTGCTTACGTTTTATTTATTTTTGTGGGGAGGAGAAGTGGGCATTGGGTTCCCTCTACTGTGGGAATTGGGTTGTCTCCTACAGTGTAGGTCTTGGTCATCTCAGGTCATCAGGCTGGATCACAAACGCATTTACCTACTGAGCCATCCTACCAGCCCCCAGTGGCATATTCTTTTCTTTTTCCTTTTTTCTTTTCTTTTTTTTTTCTTTTTCTTTTTTTCGGAGCTGGGGACCGAACCCAGGGCCTTGCGCTTGCTAGGCAAGCGCTCTACCAGTGAGCTAAATCCCCAACCCTCTTTTTCCTTTTTCCTAAGACAAGGTTTCTTGGTGTAGCTCTGACTGTCCTGGAGCTCCCTGTGTAGACCAGACTGGCCTCAAACTCAGAGATCTACCTGCTGTTGCCTCCCCAGTGCTGGGGTTCGAGGCGAGCACTGCCTCGCCACCGTACCGCTGCAGGGCTGGCTTCTTGACCATTTCCCATGCACCGCTGCCCCAGAGTCCATCTAAGTGTATGCAACAGCAAGAACTAAGTACCAGGGAGTGGGTCGTGTGTGTGTTTGTGTATTTTTACTTAACATTATGTGTGCACTCGTGTAGTACGTACACACGAGTGCAGGTGCCCACAGAGGACAGAGGCATTGGGTTCCTAGGTCTGGAGTTAAAGACACTTGTGAGTCACCCAGGGTGGGTGCTGGGAACTGAGCTTGTAGCAGTAAGGCCTTTAACCACTGGGCCATCTCTCTCTCCAGCCCCACAAGGTAGGATTTTTTTTTTTTTTTTTTTTTTTTTTGGTTCTTTTTTTCGGAGCTGGGGACCGAACCCAGGGCCTTGCGCTTCCTAGGTAAGCGCTCTACCACTGTGCTAAATCCCCAGCCCCCAAGGTAGGATTTAAAACTTGTTTGGGGGCAGCTGCTAGCAATAGTGTAAAAGAGGGAGAAATTGTTGCTTCTGTCATGATTTGATGATCTCCAACAGGAAATTCAGTGCCTGAAGCCATCAGAAGTTTCCTGATGCCCAGGAAGATTCCTAGTCTACAATGAGATAACAGAGATAAAGCGTCAAAACACAGTCCGGGATATGCATGCCCGTGTGGCTGGCTGCTGTGGAGGGTTTTGTTTTGGGCAGGGATGATGAGATCATGACTGACAAGTGTGGAGTTGTTTTTGGTATAGGGTATTAGCCAGGTGGTATTGTTCGAATGAGAAAAATTGTTGTAAAATTGGCTGGCTTGTTTTGAGACAGGGCTCTGCTCTGTAACCCCGGCTGGTCTAAACCTCGCTGTATAGAACAGGCTGCCCTGGAATTTGCTGGCAGAAAGCCTCCTAGCTCCTCCTGCCTCTCCACTTGCTGAGATTACAGGAGTGAGCCCCAGTCGGAGCCACTCCTGGGGCTCACAGTACTTCACAGCAGCCAGTACCCCAGGGGCAGCCACAACCACTTCCTCCTGTCTAGGCCCCTCCCCCACCGCCATTGGCACCTGCCCTCAGTTCTGTTACCTCAGCTGGAACTAGTCTATAAATAGAAGGATAAAGTATTTGACCTTTTGTGTCTGGCTGCTTTCTTCCTTTTCCCCTATCTGTCTGTCCCTCTGGAGCTTGTGCACCCATTCCCCTTAAGTACAGAAAGCTGCCAGTGCCACTGCTAGGCCGTGACAGTGGTTGCGAGCTGCTCACACTTCCCAGTGAGTGATGATTTTACATTTCCTACCAGGATGGATGAACGGGAGCCTATCCTAGTTTCCTCACGTTGTCATGTGTTCAATGTCCTAATAAACAAACATAGCCATCTCAGGCGGTGTGAACCAACACTGGCATCATTGTGTGCATTGTGTGCATGGTGGATAGGGGAGCCACAGTGAGTGGAAGTCAGGGCAGCTCTTTGGATGGAGCGGAGGTCAGTAGGCTCATACAGCGAGCACTGTTACCTGCTGTGCCATCTTGTCAGGCCCTTCCTCATGATCTGCATTCTTATTTCCTAATTACCGGTATTCTATCTTTTATGTTTGTTGACCATTAGCACATTTGCTTTGGTGAAATCTGTCTTCTGGTCCTCCCCATTTCAGTTGGTTTCTGTGTTTGCTGTGAAGTTCTAAGAGGCCTGTGCTCTGGGTGGTGGACTCAAGGCTGCTGGAGTCTCTCCCACTCTCTTGAGGAGCTGACTGCCTCGGTGGATTTCCCACACATCTTTGCCTTCCCAGCGGCCAGCTACTTCCTCTCCTTAGAAGGTGCTCTGTCCTTTCTTCCTGGCCTAGGAATGCATGGGTTTGTTTGTTTGTTTCCTGGAATTGGCGCATTCAGCACCATTCTGAGACACTCTTCTCAGAGTGCCGCCTACATTTCTATAACGTCACCTCGCACACCGGTCCTCAGGAAATGCCCCCTAAGCATCTTCTGTGGTGTGTAGACATGCTTGGTGTCTATGAGAGCAATGAGAGATGTATTTAACTGTTAGAGACCTCATCTCACTGCGGAACCTTGAATACTTGGTCCTGCCTCAGCTCAGCCAGTGGAAAGGCTTGATCATGGCAGTCTGTATTTCTCTCTTTATTGTTGCAGCGTGTGTTAGAGCAGCTGTGCACATCCCACGGTGCTCACATAGATCCTGTGGATCTCAGGTGGCAGCTCAAGTCATCTGGTTTGCAAAGTAAGCATTTACCTGCTGAACCAATGTTTCCTTTTTACCTCCGTCCCCAGGAACGGAACATAGGGCCTCCTGCATTGAGATTAGAGCTCAGCTACATCCCCATCTTCTAGTGACTTGGAACTTTTCTGCTTCAGCCTTCCAGTTGCTGCCGTACATACACATGGAAGCCAGGCCTGATGGCATTTGTCTGTGATCCTGGTACTGGGGGGACTTGCTGAGCACTCATGTACTGTGGCCATCAGCTCGCACTGTTACAGACCATCCACCCTCTAATGACTGATCAACGTGAGACATGCTTCTAAAGCGTCTCTGGCTGAGTCTCGCTCTAACCCAGACAGGCACCCCAGTTCAGGTGATCCTTCTTCTGCAGGTAGGAGCCGCCACACCTGCTCCTTGCTCTGTTTGCTTTTTGTTGTCTTTCATAGCCCTATAACCGCCAACTTCCTTGTGCTGTGGTCTCCACTCCCCAGTGCTGGGCTGGCAGGGTTTGTCCCCCTCCCCTGGCAGTGCATGCGTCCCTGGAGCTTGCTAGGTGGGCACTCTACCCACAGAGCCAGACTGCAGCCGCTCTTCATGGTTTTCTTTTCTCTTTTTCATTATGGAAACATCTTAGTGTTGGTTTTTCTAATTAATCTTTTTAAAGATGTGTTTATGTATAAGAGTTTTACTTGTATAATGTGTGTACTGTGTCCCCAGTATTTGTGGAAGCCAGAAGAAGCCATCAGCTCCTCAGCTACTATAAGGATGTTTAAACTTCTGAACCCAGGTCCTGTGCCAGAGCATCCAGCGCTCTTGACTGCTGAGCCATGCTCGTTAGGGAAGGTTGTATCTCTTCTCTTCTGCACTCACATCACGGTCCTTCAATCGTTAGCAGGAATGGGGTGAAAATGTGTGCTTAGGCTAGCCCCATTGTGCTTACTGTGTTGACTTAGGCTAGTCGTGTTGGCTTAGGCTAGTCCCATTGTGCTTACTGTGTTGGCTTAGGCTAGTCCCATTGTGCTTACTGTGTTGGCTTAGGCTAGTTCCATTGTGCTTACTGTGTTGGCTTAGGCTAGTCCCATTGTGCTTACTGTGTTGGCTTAGGCTAGTCCTATTGTGCTTATGGTGTTGGTGCTGGAAAGTTTAATGTTCTGATGGGCTTGAACTACTGAATTCTCAAGTTGCTTTAAAGTTTGTTTTTGCTTTTTCCAGACAGGGTTTATTTCAGCCCTGGCTGCCCTGGAACCCATTCTGTAGACCAGGCTGGCCTCAAACTCACAGATATCCTCTTGCTTCTGACTCCTGAGTGATGGGATTAAAGATGTTTGCCATCACCCTGCCCTGCTATTGCATAAAATCTTAAACTTCAGCTAGCAAACACCCTCCAAAGTAAGACAGACAGACATCCTCCAAAGTAAGGCAGCCACTGGGTGTTTACTTTGCTTCTTCCTTGCAGAAACACATCCTTTAACTATTTAGGGGCTGGTTGTTGTCCCACGTGCCTTATAACTTCCTGTTAGCTCACATCTAACAGGGACCAGAGCATCGAGCTCTGGTGGATCTGCACTGAGTGCGTGCAGACTTACATCTGCCAGGAAGTTTCAGGACAGCCAGGGCTACACAGAGAAACCCTGTCTCAAATAACCAAGCGAAAAAAAAATGTGTTTATCTTGTGCGTTGAGTATTTGGTGTTTGCAGTGTATCCATGTCTGATGTCCTACGAGGTCAGAAGAGGCCATCAGATGCCCTGACATGGGAACTTGCTCTGAGCTGCTGTTGGGTCCTGGGAATTGAACCAAGGTCCTTTGCAAGAGTAGTCAGTGCTTTTAACCACTGAGCCATCTCCAGCCTCCCATGCATGTGGAATTGACAATATATTTTAACACGTGCTTTTCACTGCTGAGGATCCAGAAAAGAGGACGGGCGGGACTCTGTAGTCATAAAAGTCCTGTGCTTCTTCGCCCTGGACAGCTACAAGTTTGGGTGTCCGTGGGGGTGGGAGCAGTCCAGACCGAGCCCTCAGACACTGAGGGACGACTGGGTTTCCTTAGTAGCATTTTCTGTGATGTGTTGCTTGCATGCCCATTTTTAACTATTACACAGTATCTGCTACCTTGCCTAGCCTCTCTGTCTTGTCATGACTTACATAGACACTTGTTTTTAGTCTCCCTGTGTGCTCCTGGCTGCCCAGAACCCACTGTGTGATACGCTGCAGACTCACCGTGTAGAGACTGGTCTGGAGTTGGCAGTATTCTGCCTCTGGTTGCTTCCCCAGTGCTGGGATTACAGATGTGTACAACCACACTGAACTCCTCCATGTTTATAGGAGTGGCCACTGTTTTCTGTTTCCGAGACTGGCCTTGACCTACTACTCATCATTCCACCTCAGTTGACTGAACCCTGGCATTACAGATGTGTGCCACCACATCTGGCTCATCTTAGAGGCTCTCAAGAATGTTCCCAGAAGGAAGTTGCAGTTCATCTTGGTAACGAGGCAGTTCGAGAGCCTGCTTTCTGAGAACTTGAGCTTTCCTTGATTGGCTAGTGTGGTTCAGTGCGTTGCTTATATGCAGGGTGGCTGTTTCTCTGCTTTCTTTCCTCTTTCATTCTGTTTTCCCTTATGTAGCCTGGGGCTGCCTTGAACTCACTGCATTGAAGGCAGCCTCGGAACTCCTGGTCCTCTTGTCTTCTCCTGCCTCCAGTGTACTGTATCATGGCTTTCTTACATACGCAGAAGAAATAGAGGATGCACAGTCTATGCACTGGCCATCTGGATTTCAAAATCATTAAGACTTTTGCCTTTTTTTTTTTCCTCTGGCTGATCAGAACTTTTTTGCTGTTCTATTATTTGTTTTCTTAAATGCTACTAGGTTTAATTTGTGTGGTTTCTGTCTGTCTGTGTGTATGTCTGTGCATCCTGTATTTTATTTTTAAAAAGATGTGTGTTTGTATGAATGTATCTTAGAGGTGCCAGTCGAGGCCAGAAGATGTCTGGGGCACTGGGGATAGTTACACGTAAGTGAGCAGCAGGAGATTGTGGATCTTTCTGTGTTTTTATTGGTTGTTTGTATGTTTCTGTGACTTGTGCAGGATAGCTTTTCTCCTTCAGATTATGTGAGGTATCTGCACAGTAAGAAAAAGAGCTGCATTCAGCACTTGCTGTTACACACACACACACACACACACACACACACACACACACACACACAGTAGCTGTCTTCAGACACACCAGAAGAGGGCATCGATCTCATTACAGATGCTTGTGAGTCACCATGTGGTTGCTGGGATTTGAACTCAGGACCTATGGAAGAGCAGTCAGTGCTCTTAACCACTAATCAATCTCTCCAGCCCTCAGCCATTTTTAAATTCCATTTTAATAGATTAGTTATAATAGGGTATGGTGTGACATCCGTAGGTTTGTGCCGTGTGGTGGTAGCATCTACCGATGTCGTCTGTCTCCCTCCCCCCACCCCCCATGTTTCTTTTTTGTAGTTCTACCTGTCCTGTAACTGGGCCTGGCCTTGAACTCAAACTCAGATCCTGCTGCCTTTGCTTGGATTAAAGGTGTGTGCCACCTCCGCCTGCTCTAGCTATGTGTTTTGTTTGGCTGGGTTTCTTTCTTTCTTTCTGTCTGTCTGTCTGTCTGTCTGTCTGTCTGTCTGTCTGTCTTTTTTTTTTTAAACTATTTTTTTTTAAAGATTTTTTTATTTTATTGTATGAGTACACTGTAGCTGCCTTCAGACGCACCAGAAGAGGGCATCAGATCTCATTACAGATGGTTGTGAACATGTGGTTGCTGGGATTTGAACTCAGGACCTCTGGAAGAGCGGTCAGTGCTCTTAACCACTGAGCCATCTCTCCAGCCCCCTCTTTCTTCCTTCCTTCCTTCCTTCCTTCCTTCCTTCCTTCCTTCCTTCCCTTTTCAATTAAATACCTTTGTTCCTTCCAGCTGTGTATTTATTTTCAGTATCATTAGATGCGTTGTTCTGTCAGCCCTTTTCCTCTCCCATGCTTTATCTTTTTTTTTTTCCAGAGCTGGGGACCGAACCCAGGGCCTTGTGCTTGCTACGCAAGCGCTCTACCACTGAGCTAAATCCCCAACCCCCTCCCATGCTTTAAAATAGAAAGTATTCTAAGAGATCGGAGCGCTGGCTCAGTGGTTAAAGGCTGTGTCTGTTCTTACAGAGGTCCCAGGCTGGATTCTTAGCACTTGGCACTTGCATGGTGGCTCGCAGCTGTTTAACTCCAGATGCCGGGGTCTGATGCCTCTTCTGCCTTTGTGGGCAATGCACACATGCTGCACATACGTACATGAGAGAAACACCCGTGTACATTAAAAATAAACATTAAAACATTCCGTGCCAGGCACTGTGCCATATGCCTTTAATTCCAGCAGGTAGAAGGCAGAGGCCGGTCGTTCTCTGTGAGTTGATGCCAGCATGGGGAGAGGGAGAGAGACCTACTCAAAAAATAAAATAAAGGCTTCTAGAGCTTTAGTTCCGTACTGGTCTTTGTAGTTGAGCTGTATAGGCCTGCTGCATGGGTCTCAGCCTGGGGTTCTTTTCTTTAGATTGAGCACATTTCTTGGAAAAGCTTCCATCCCCTTAAAGCTAGCCTTTCTGAAAGTGCAGTGGAAATATTGGAGACTTTGGCATTCTGAAGCAACTTCTTTCATTCTCTGACCCATAATTGGTAGGAGTTTGGCTGGGCGGTTCATTGGAAGGCTGGCTATATTTTTCTCAGTATTTTGAAGGCCTGGTTAGATCTTGATATACTGTAATTGTTTTGATTCCTTGAATGAATCATGATCTCTCCCTTCTGGAAGCCTCTGATAGCTGCTCTGACTCCAGAGCCCTTGGCTGGACTGTACCTCAGTCCCCAGCGTGTTCTCTGCTCAGCCTTGGTAGACCTGCCATCTGGCCTTGGGAATTTCCTATTCAATTTTGAGTCCCCTCATGTTATAGTCCAGGCTGTCCTTCAACTGGTGATTTTCCTGTCACACAAATGCTGGGCTAGCGTGGATGTACTGCCACATATACTGCCATAGTGGCTTCTGTCCTACCACATCTGTCTGTCTGTCTTTTTCCTTTTTTTTTCTTTTTCTTTAAGGAGGATGATTTTATTCAGGTTCTCGGAATGCAGTCCTGACTTGGCTGGCATTGAAGAGCAGGCTGGCCTTGAACTTTGGTCATTCTGACTGGCTCCGTTGTTTCCTAAGTGTGGGGAGAATTACAGGCCTGTGCCACCTGGCCTGGCCATTTGTACTTCTTGATAAAATTATTTATTTTGCTCTTATTGTCTGGGTGATTTCTTTGGTCTTGTCGTCTTTAAGTTGTTTTATTTTGATTGAGACGAGGTTTCTCCCTGTAGCCCTGGCTGTCTTAGAACTCAATCAGTAGGCCTTGAACTCAGGGGTCCTCCTACCTCTGCCCCATTGCTGACAGATTGCAGGCTATGCCTCAGAACAACAGTGGAGCGTGTAGCTGGCTCTCCTCTGGATGGGATTTTATTAAGTTCATGCTTATCTTGGCGTGTGTTGGTCCATCTGTCTTCATTGGTGGGAAACCTTGTCTGTGTGGAGAATGTGTGGACGTGGGCAGACACACTGCACACTCTTCATTGTTTCCTGTCCTTTCTACCCAACCTGCTTTTTGTGTGCCAGGTACGGAGCCCAGGGCTCACACATGCTCTCCACTGAGCAGCCCCAGCTCTCACTAGCTCTGTTGAATAAATGATGGAGACTTAGTAGAGGCGACTTTTAGAGTTTCCGTGAGGTAGGTACCTAGCAGTAGGCTGCTGGTTTGTGTGGTAACTTGTGCAGATTGAGAATATCTGCCATACTGTGTTCCAGAGCTGCTGCTGGCTTGCTCCCATGACCAGTGTACGGACAGACGTCATGAATTCTCTTTTCCTCAGCGCCTGTGATGAGCCTCAGGCGCCCCACAGAGAGGGCAAGGACCTCTGTCCATCGTCAGCACATGGAGCACGGGCACAGGCCAGTCGCTGTCCCTGCCCCTGCTGTCCCCAGAGTGCCCGCTGACACATCGTCTGCACGGTTTGGGGTTTCTGATGTGTATAGCCTTTGTGGCCTGGGCTGGCCTTGAATTCATTGTGCACCCAAGGTTGCCTTAGCCTTACACTGACCCTTCAGCAGCCTTGAGCTGGGATTACAGGAGGGGACCAAGGCTCACAGCCAGCATCAATTTTGTTTTTAAACCCGTAATTTTCCTCACGATTCTCAAGCTGAAGCAGGAATTGCAAACCAGCCTGAGCTATAGAGCAGACCTGTCTCAGACATCCAAAGCAGCAGCCACTTCTCCCTCACAGAGGATCAGGTGTGCTTGGTTGTCACGTCTCCTCACCTTAATGCTCTTTTTATGTGCATTCTGTGTGCATGTGTGTCCCTGGTACACTCGGAGGCCAGAACCCCCCCTTATTCTTCCACTTTGTGTATGTGCCTGCCTGTGTGTGTGTGTGTACGTGCTTGCAGCCCCAGGAGACCAGAACAGCATCAGATGTCCAGGATTGGAGTTACAGAGGGCTGAGCCACCATGTGGGTGCTGGGAACCAACCCTGGGTTCCTGAACAGTGACTAGTGCTTTAACCCCGTACCATGCTCTCCAGCCCCAGGCGTTCGTTCATTTGTGTGTTTGAGCATGTGTGTAGTTTAAGCATGTGTATGTTTAAGCATGTGTGCAGTTTAAGCTCACTCACTGCCGCTGATAAGCTGCAGCATTGTGATTAGATTTAGAACCGTTGTTGTTGTTGTTGTTGTTGTTGATGTTGTTGTTGTTGTTAGAAATGATGGCTAGCTGTTTGTCTTCCAGTACAGCAAATGCTGTGTGAGGTTGAATGTTTGACTCTGGCCGTGTTTACCTGTGGGAACAGAGAGAGCCTCAGCAGCCTGTCAGCCCACAGCATCCACGATGAGCCTGACTTCCTTATCAGATGGCTCCTTTCTCATTCTGGTGTTAGCTGCAGTCTGGGGTAGGGTTAGGTTTAGTTTTTGTGGTGAAACACCATGACTAAGAATCAACCTGGGGGCTGGGGTTTTAGCTCAGCGGTAGAGCGCTTGCCTAGCAAGCGCAAGGCCCTGGGTTCGGTCCCCAGCTCCGAAAAAAAGAACCAAAAAAAAAAAAAAAAAAATCAACTTGGGGAGGAAAGAGTGTTCACTCACATTTGTGTGTATTTCCAGCTCATCACTGAAAGCACTCCGGGCAGGAACCTGGGGCAGGAGCTGTGTAGAGGCTGTGGAGTGGGGCGGGCTGGCTGGCTCACCATGTCTTTCCTACTCAGGCTGCTCTCTTATAGAACCCAGGACCACCAGTCCAGGGATGGCCCCACCCGCAGTGGCCTGAGCCCTCCTCTATCAGTCATAAGAGAATGCCCTCTAGGCCTGCCCACTACAGCCCTGTTCTACAGAGGCATCTTCTCAAATGAGGTTCCCTTCCTCAAATGACTGCCCAGTCAACCTGAAGTAAAACTAGCATTCTCTAAAGTTGATTCTCTTTTGGGGGTAATGGCAGTAGGTTCTTTTGAGACTGTCTCTTTTAGTCAGGTTGACCTCAAAGTCAGTGATCCTCCTTGGCTCCCAGGTATGCACCACCATACCTGCTATGAAATTAAGGTATCTCCCTTCCCTTTTCCCTTCCTTGTGTTGTACAGGCTGTGAACTCTGGAGCCTGCTGAGTTCACCTTTTCAGTGATGGGCTTGCAGCATAGACTATACCCCCATTCTGGGTCGTTCTGTTCTACTAGCAAGGTCTCCCTCTGTCTAGCCCATGCTGGCCTGGAGTTCACCGTGTCACCCAGACTGCATCACAGTGGCTCAGCTTCTCCGGTCTCAGCCTCCTGTGTGCTGGGTCACGGCTGTCACCTCTACAACTCAATCTATTCTTAAAATGACAAGGACTCCTGGATTGGCAGCCCAAAGCGACAGTCTCAGCCGAGGACTGCCTGGCTCTTCATTTAGTGAGTCCTTACTTTAAGTGAAGAAAAGTAATTTTTCTTTTTCTTTTTAATTCTAGTCCTTTTTTTTTTTTTTTTAAGATTTAGTTATTTATTATGTATAGAGTTCTGCCTGCATATACACTTACACACCAGAAGGGGGCATCGGATCCCATTACATCTTTGCTGCATTTGCAGTGCTAAGAATGCACCAACCTATAATACCCTACCCGTTAAAGGTTCGCTATTGTTGGGTGGCATGCCCTGGTGTGTTTATGGCGGTCAGGGACAACTTGGTTCCCATGATCCCTGTGGGACCCAGGGACCCAAGATCAGGCTGCTGAGCTGATAACATGTAATTTATTCAGTACGGTTTTCTCTCTGTCTAGTATATAGCTGTTAATTTAATTTTTTGTTTTATTCCATTTATTTCTTTAGTGCATAGATTTGTGTGTGCACATGTGTGTGAAGGCTGTCATGTAGAGTCAGAGGATAACACTCTGGTTTCATGTATCTCACTCAGGCCACCGTGGTTGGAACAGATGCTGTCACTTGCTCAGCCATCTTGATGGTTCCAGTGTATGTATGTTTGTGTGTAGGGGGCATGTCCTTGTTGATGTGTACACTCAGTGCCAGAGCCATGAAGGCCAGTTGAGGGTGTGTGGTTCCTAGAGGTACCATGGTTGTGATCTTCTTGTATATAATGTTTGTGTGCATGGCTTCTGCACCGTGTGCATGCAGTGCTGGGAACCCAGAAGGGGGCGTTGGAGGCTTGGGACTGAAGTTACAGACTGAGCCCCCATGTGGGTTCTTTGCAAGACCAGCAAATGCTCTTAACTCTTCTCCAGCCCTGTATGGAACTTTGGCTTTTGTTTTTGTGTTGTTTGAGACAGTCTATGTAGTCCTGGATGGTCTGTAGCTTGCTGTGTAAACCAGGCTGGGCTCAGATTCATAGTTTAAAGTCCTGTACCGCTCCGTCCAACCTTTTTAAAGGTGCCTGTTAAAGTAGCTTTTTTTTATTTTATTTTTTAAAGATTTATTCATATATTATATAAGTACACTGTAGCTGTCTTCGGACACACCAGAAGAGGGCATCGGATCCCCTTACAGATGGTTGTGAGCCACCATGTGGTTGCTGGGAATTGAACTCAGGACCTCTGGAAGAGCAGTCAGTGCTCTTAACCGCTGGGCCATCTCTCCGGCCCTGTTTCATAACTCTCCGGCCCTGTTTCATAATCTCTACAGCAGTAACAGCTAGATTGTAGAATAGAATACATATTCATATTTTTTTGGGCAACTTTAAAAAAGTCAAAGCCAAGATTTCTTTATATTTTTAAACTAGGAAACAACTCTTTGACAGTCTGAGGATCAGATCAGTCTGAAGCTCTACTTAATTGCAGATTTATCTGATCATATCATTACTCACTGTCTGAATTTCATGACAAACCAAAGGTGTTTGTAAGGAGTGCTGTCTGAACATGCTCCGCCCTGTCATCCTGGGGCATTTGGGGTATCCCACATTCTCGTGTATCCTCAGTGTCTCAGCAGTTCCAGAAACTGTAGTTACCATAGACACGATTGCAAATCATTTCAGGAAGTTAAATCCAGGGACCAAAACAAGGAGTTAATTCTAAACCTGCATTTTTGACGGAAACGTGAGTTCTTGGGTGCAGAGGTCCATGAGGTCCATGACGGAAGTGACTCAGCAGAGTGCAGTCTCAGGTTACCAGTGCACGGTCTGCCTTTGTCCTCCTGGTGTTTTCTTCTTGAGTACACAGTGAAGTACACCGCAGCACACACAGTCCTAGCCTGGGGATTTTACATTGCAATAAATTATTATAACAATGCGGCTTCCATGTGCAAATTCATCACAATAGTTAGCAGTGTGAATCTGGACTGACTGAGCCAGACTCAGGGTCCTTCTGGGGATCCCTGCTTCCAGAGCACTGAACTCTGGCCAGCCGGCCCTATTTTTCCATCTTCACAGGAATGAGGAGAGCCTTCAGACTCCTCAGACTCCTCCTCCTACCCTTGAGAGAAAGCAAACATGAGGCTTGGCCAGCGAAGGTCTGCTGATGAGTGATTTAATGTCCCTTTGCAGTGTGCCTTGGCGTGGGTCTGAGGGCAAAGGACACAGGGATAAAGTGGGTGCTTCATCAGGAGCGCCACAGTGTGGCAATCGATGCCAGGCTATGACCATCCGTACAGTTGCAAAGGACATCATTGGAGGGAGTGCTTTGTGATTAGTGGCCCTGTGCTTGTTTTTCAGGCCTGGGATGAAATTTATGGCCGTGTGCGTACTTAACACTCTAGCCTGAGCTGTTCCCTTGGCCAAAGAATAGTATTTTTTTAATTCTTTAGATTTTTCTCTTTTTCTTTCTGTCCCTACCCCCTGCTATTTACTGTGTGTGCATGTGTGGGAACACATGGTGGCCACAGCTACTGTGGCGGTCAGAGGAGAGCTTGTCAGGAGGCAGATCTCTCCTTCTGCTCTTTGGGTTGTAGTGACAGAACTCCAGTGGTCAGGCCCATCAGGCCTTTACCCAGTGAGCCAGCTTCCCAGTCCCCTTCATATCCTCTCTCTCCTTTTTGGGGGGCTCATGTCTCATAGTTCAAGCTAGTAACCTCGAACTTACTGTGTAACCCAGGCTGGCCCCAAACTGCTGACAGTCCTCCCACCTTAGCCTTTTGAGTGTTGCGACTACAGGCATTAACTGCCATGTTGTGTTGGGCTAAATGTTTCCTTTGCTTTAGTCAGTCTAAATTTCCCTGTACTTGAGAGCAGGAGGGTCTTATGTGGCCCAGGTTAATGTTGAACCCCTAATCTGTCTCTGCCTCTCATCTACCGAGTTCTCAGACATGCACCACAATGCACAGCTGGTCTTCTTATTTCTTTTTTATTTTATTAATTTTTTAAATATTTATTTTATGTGTGTGAGTACACTGTAGCTGTCTTCAGACATACCGGAAGAGCAGCAAGTGCTGTTAACCACTGAGCCATGTCTTCAACCCTGAGTAACCGCTCCTAAGCAGTCACAGGGTGTTGGGGAGAACAGGTCTAACAAGGTGGCCTCTGATCTTCACGTTGTTCTGGCGGCACACTCACCGCAATCATGTGAGCACATGCTTAGTTTTCCAAATTCACACAACATTTTCAATTCTAATTTTTTTGGGGAGTGAAGGATATAATTTTGCTATAGACTGTCCTTGAACTTGTGGTAGTCTCCTACCTTCTTGGTACTGAGTCCCAGCACTTAGGACTCAGGCAAGAGGGTCTCTGAGTTGGAGGCTAAACTGGTCTCTTTATGTGAGTTCCAGGACAGCCAGGGTCACATAAAGAGACCCTGTCTGGAAAAAAGTGTATTGTGGTAGTGACAGAGTGGCACTTCAGTCGTCCCATGGTAGAGATCCCAGACAGTAAGGGCCGTAAGGTATCCCGCTCTCCCCGCTCTCCCCGCTGCCCATCCGTCCTTTGTCAGGTTTTGTTTTGTGGGGTTTTGTTGTTGTTGTTGTTGTTGTGTTTTGTTTTTTGTTTGTTTGTGTTTTTTTTCCCCGAGACAGAAGTTCTCTGTATAACAGCCCTGGGTGTCGTAGAACTCTCTTTGTAGACCAGGCTGGCCTAGAACTCAGTGAACCACCTGCCTCTGCCTCCAGTTAGGATAAAGGTGTGCGCCACCACAGCCAGCTTCTTGAGAATGTTTTTAACTGAATGGACTTGTACTGAAGGCTTTCTGCCTTTCTGGTCAGCAGCAGCAGAATGTGCTGTCGGGAGACCGGAGCATACATGCTGGCACTGAATGGGAGGGAGCTGCTTGATCTCGTCTTGGCCTTGCTGGCCCAGGGTCTGAGCAGTAATCTGACTGGGGCCCTGAGGAGGCATGCCTGGCTGTGTCTGGTGCTGCCGTCAGCTTTCTGCCTGTGTCTAGGAAGTGATTTGCTTGATCCAGTTCACCCCTCATTGTAAGTTTAGGCTTTAAGAGGGCCCTGGCCTTTTCTGGCAGAAGTACCTGTACCAAGCAGGCCTGGGTGAGGGAGCACTTTGCTTGCTTGGCTGTGGGATGCATTGGGGGCGTTGGGGAGGTTGAGGAAGGGGAGCAAGTGTCTCTGCTTAGAGTGTGACTTTTGCTCTTGTTAGTTAGTGCTCCATCTCCAGTGCTCAGGGAGGCTGACCTGATGGCACACCCACTGGTAAGACCGGACACAAATGACTGGGAATTGCTATTCTCCTGAATGTGCAGGAGAGTCTGCACCAGAAGACGGTGCAGGCTGTTTGCAGGAGAACGAAGGAGGCAGAAAATGGTCTTCATTTTAAAAATGGACACGGGGTTGGGGATTTAGCTCAGTGGTAGAGCGTTTGCCTAGCAAGCGCAAGGCCCTGGGTTCGGTCCCCAGCTCCGAAAAAAAGAAAAGAAAAAAAAAATGGACACAACTTTTACTAAATGTTTTCAAATGCTGCGCCAATTGAAAGTAAGCTAATTTTTCTCACACCTGATTGTCGGTCCTTAAGGGTAGGGCTGATGCTGACGTGCCTTGGTGTCTATTGTGGGCCACCTTAGGTTTGCCAGCCACTGTTTACGGGTTTTGATCACTGTTATCTAAGAAGGAAGCGGGTGGGAAGACTAAAGTCCAAGCCTTTGTATGCAGCAGGGAGTGAACAGGTGCAGCTTGGCTCCTGGCCCAGCTCTGCTCCATGTAAATTTCATCAAGCACATGGTTCAGGCGGGCAGCTGGTGCCGTAATTCCAGTCCTTACTGATTAGCAGGACGCGCCGCCATCACATGATCCTTGCTCTAAGTATAGCCTGCCTTTCTGGCAGCTGCAAACACCTGGAGAAGCGGGCACAGAGGCCCTAGTCAGAAAGGATCTGCTGCTCCTAGTGTCCATGCTGTGGCCGCTTCCTGTTGTGCTTGTGCGTGGTAAGCCAGCCCCCTGGCTCCATGGCGTGCAGTGGCTTGTGCTGAGAGGCATGCAGATGGCTCGTTGTCTGCTATGAGAACTGGTTGTGAGCTTCCTGACGTAAGACAGAAGAGAAGCCTATTGTATCATCACCAGAATGCCTTTGGTCTCTGTTTAAACAGCCGTTGTGGTCTTTGGTTTCTGGCACTGGGGCGCTGAACCGGCGCTGACGGGGAGCTGTTGTGTTGGGAGGACTCTGCACTGTGTGCTGGGCTCCTTAAGGGCAGCTAGCCAAGTGGCTCTTCTGAGAAAGAAGTTACAAAGGCGTTTTGCTTTCTTCCTTTTCCTTTTCTGTTTTGAAATGGGTTTCTTGTAGCTCAGGTTGGTCTTGAACTCTTTAGCATCTTAAACCACTCCCTGAGTTCTAGGGTGTACAGGCTGTGCACCCTCCCTAGCTGACAAATAGTCTTCCTTGCATGCCGGTCTGTGTGGAGGCCAGAGGTAGGAAGATGGCTGTCCCTCTTCAGTGTTTTGTTTGCTTTGAGTCAGTGTCTCACTATGTAGCCCTGGATGGCCTGAACCTCAGGCCATGTGGACCAGGCTGGTCTTGAACTCACAGAAATCTTCCCTGCCTCTCTGCCTCTCAAGTGCTAATTAAAGTCCTGTGCCATCATACCCAACCCTACCTAGCTCTTAGAGACAAGGTGTCTCACCTTGAATTTCACCCTGAGAAGTCTCCGGCTTCCATGCCTGGTTTTGCATGTGGTTCTAGGACCCAGAGTCACAGCCTCTCGCTTGTGTAGCATCAGTGCTTCACTCTCCTAACCACTTCTCAGCCCCAGTAATAATCCCTACCAAACATTTAAAGATTATGTACACTGTGTACACCACATATGTACAGTATGTACACCACATGTACACCTGGTGCCCTCAGAGCTCAGAAGAGGGGGTCCAGATTATGAGGTGCTATGTGGTTTCTGGGAATTGAATCTCAGTTCTTTGCTAGCACCCCAGCTCTTAAACATGTAAAAAAGTGGTCACTTCTTAAAAGAAAGATTTCTGTTGAGACGGTCACCATATTGTCACCATATTTAGCTAGGCTAGGTCCAAACTCTGCTACTTTCGCCTCATCTCCTGAGTGCTTACCGGCTTGACTCACCACACCCAGCCAAGAGAAACACACTCTAAACTGTCAGTGACCCAGCACAGGGAGGCAGGTCTGCTGCAGATGCAGAAGGAAGGCTGTACCCAGCAGTGAAGATCCAGACCCTCCTAGAAGTGCTACGTAAAGGGACTGACTCATAGATAACATACAGGGTGATAGATGCTGGAACCCTGGGAAGGATGGAGTTTAGAAACCCTCAGTAGGGATTGGTTAAGTAGCGGCCTGTTTACCTTACACTACTCAGCTGTCCTGACAGAGACTACTCATTCCTGACAGAAATATTAAGACCTAGTGTCAAAGTAATATAGCCAAGGGCAGTGTATAATGTCTGCTGTGAGGAGTTAGAACACTCAAAAGAAAATCAATGGAGTGTTTTAAAAGTGGAACTTGTGCCATTGAGATGGCTCAGTGGGTAGGAATGAATGCTTGGCACCAAGCCTTGTGACCTGAGTCTGATCCACCTCCACCTGTGTGCATCACATGCCACACCCACACTTACACATGTACAATTAATATATGGTTTGAGGGGTCGTTTCACTTGGGTTTATGAAGGTAGGGTCTCTCCTAGCTATCCTGGAATCCTGTATGTAGACAAGGTAGGCCTTGGACTCCTGCCTCTGAAGTGCTGAGCACTTTAATCTCTTAAAGGGATTTGCCACCACTCCCAATTTTTGTGGTTTTATTCTTAATTTATAGAGGGCATAGAGAGGTGGTTTAGCAGGTGGGAGCACTTGCAGCTCTTCAGGTGACCCAGGTTTGGTTCCCAGCACCCGTGTCAGGTGGCTTGCAACTGTTCATAACTCCAGCTCCAGGGCCTCTGTGGTTACCTTCAGTGCTTTGTGCACACACATGTGGACGGACACACACACACACACACACACACACACACACATGTGGACAGACACATGCACCTGTATGCATAACTAAGATGATAAAAATAATTCTTTTAAAAACAAAGTTAACAGAGTGGTAATCTCCCTAGCTCTGTCCAAATCCTGGGGTTGTACCATGTCTGGTGTTGGAGAGACTTGGTTGATGGTGTTCTATCCTGTGTCTGTGCTTCTTGTAGTTCACAGTAGTCTGTCACCCTCTGTGCCATGTCTTCAAGAGAAAGTGGCACAAGTTTGTTGGTTCTGCTTTTCCAGTTATTTCTCAGCAGTGGCCGGTGGCTTTTGAAGGCCAGATCATAGGAGCCCCTGCCTCTGTGACCATGTTAAAAAAGGGTTTCCTTCGCTGTGACAGTTCAGAGAATATCCTCAGAGTGCACTGAAGTCTCTTGTCTTTTACCTGTAGGAACTTACAAGCGGCAATTGGCGCCTATTATGACTTTGAGAGCCCGAATGTCAGTGTGCCCTCCATGTCCTTTGTTGAAGATGTCACCATAGGAGAAGGGGAGTCAATACCCCCTGATACCCAGTTCATAAAAACATGGCGGATTCAGAATTCTGGTAAGTATATAATGGGGATTTGTATGTTAATTGTTCGTTTGTCTGTCTGTTTTAAAAGTTAGAGAAGGGCTTGTTGGAGCTTACAGCTGTCACTAAGGTTTGTTTTGTTTTTTCAAGACAGGGCTATTTATTCTATGTAGACCAGCTGTACTTGAACTCATAGAGATCCTCCTGCCTCTGCCTCTGCCTTGAGTACTGGAATTAAAGGGGTGTGCTACCTCCTGGTGTGACTGAGTTTTCTTTCTTTCTTTCTTTCTTTTTTTTTTTTTAAGATTTATTCATTAAGTACACTGTAGCTGTCTTCAGACACACCAGAAGAGGGCATCGGATCTCTTTACTGATGGTTGCTGGGACTTGAACTCAGGACCTCTGGATGAGTAGTTGGGTGCTCTTAACCGCTAAGCCATCTCTCCAGCCCGTGACTGAGTTTTCTAATGCACAGTGTGTAACATTTTCTTATACCAGCACAGTGAACCAGTGAACTGTCTTAAAGAGACAAACCCAATTCTCGTTTACACTAGAAACTAGGCAGTGGGTGCTGTTTTCGCCCTGGAGTTCTACTTTAATCTCACCTCTGCTCTCGTGAACCCATCTTCTCTGCCAGACCTGAGGAGAGGGGCCTTCTGGGCCTAGAGGAGCGCAGTTGGGCAGAGCAGTGGCGTCTGCTCCATGCAAACTCATGTCAGTGCTACCACAGAACTCAGATTGACCTGCAGTGTTGTGAGGCGCTGAGACCACGTTGAGAAATAGGATAGAGGTGTGGAAATGACCTCAGAAGGGTTGTGATAATAAAGTACAGTAGCAGGCAACTGTAGTCTGACACTCGGGAGTTAAAGCTGGAGGATTGCTGCAAGTTTGTGCTCAGTCTGGCCTACATAGTGAACCCAGATCAGCCAGAACTACATAGGCGACCCATGGCAAAGGCAAAGCACTAAGTAAAGCACACTGCTGGCTTGCCCGTCAGTGACCGCGGAACGGTCATGGTAAATACGATGTCTATTACACCTTTCCTTGTTCACTCCGTGAGTTGTCTCTGTCCTCTGTAAGGCTGAGGGCTGTCGTCCCACTCGGTGATGAGGACTGGAAAGGTCAGCAAAAAGCGTTGAGCGAGTGAAGCTGTGCTGGGCTGTGCTGTGTCTTACCAGTCTGAGGTGGCCTGGCCTAAAAAGCCGGAGACCCCAGCAGACCAAGTACCTTTCTTTTTTTTTTTTTTTTTTCCCCGGAGCTGGGGACCGAACCCAGGGCCTTGCGCTTCCTAGGCAAGCGCTCTACCACTGAGCTAAATCCCCATCCCCCCAAGTACCTTTCTTTAGATCCAGTTTCCTTGTTCTCTGTACTGCAGTTCATTGTGATGAGGAAACTGGCTGACCGGTTTTGTTTTGTTTGAAATAGTCTTACTTTGTAGCCCAGACTGGCCGCTGTTGAACACGTCAGTCCTGCCTTAGACTAGAGTTCTCTAGCATTGTCCTTGCAGGTTCCGCTCGTCCTCTTTTCGTCTAGTTCACAGACCCTAAGGAAAGCCGAGGAGCCGAGCAGAGGCGGTGGGCGCAGCGTAGCTGTGTCCCCCCTGTTCAGCTCAGGGGCTGCTCTGACACAGGAAATGCTCGCACTCTCTGGGCTTGTGTTGTCTTTAAATGCTTACCCAATGTCTGGGTTTTTTGTTTTTGTTTTGTTTCACTTTTTACATTGCTTAATTTTTTTTTCACCTTAAAATTTTCCTCCTTTAAACTACATCAGAGCTCCTCCCAGCTCCGCTTCCTTCATCCTCTCAGAAGTGTGCGAGCTCAGTCTCAGACTAAAAATGTTTTCAACCATGCGTCAGTTTTCTATGGTTTGTTTTCCTCTTTCTTTTTTCTGGAGGGGGTACGGGGGACAGTTGAGACAGGATCTCTGTGCAGCCTTGGCTGCCCCAGAACTCACTCTGTAGACCAGGCTGGCTTTGAACTCAGAGATCCACCCGCCTCTTCATCCCAAGTGCTGGGCTAAAGACTTGGGCCACCACACCCAGCTTTGGTTTCATTTTGTTGAGGGGACTCCAAGGTCATCTTCCTGTTCTACCTCTCAGGTCCTGAAAGTTAAGCATATGCTGTGTTCTGGAATTATTTTGATTTTGAAAAACTGATTTATTTTAAAGTTATGTCAGTACCTTACATATATACAGGGGGAAAATGGTATTTCTGTGAGTTCTTTAGTATTTTAAAAATATATATTTTATAGCTGTCTGTGTGTGGGTGTTTAGTTAGCAGCACATGCGTGTTCGATGCCAAGGAGGGTAGAGCAGGTGCCGGGCTCCGCAGCTGGAGTTAGAGACCGCTGTGACTGCCGTGGGACTGCTGCTGGCAGCGAGCTCTGCTCCTCCTCAGGAAAGGCCTGAGCTCTTAGTCTCGGAGCCTCTCTCCAGTCTCGTATTATTAATTACGTGTTCTTATGTCATTTCTTTTATATTGTGGATGCCCGAGTGCGACACCATCTCCTGTCATCCACTGGGTCCTGGGGACTGACTCCAGTTTTCAGGTTGGCTCAGGCATCTTTTACCTACTTTGCCATCTTACCAGCCATTTGTTTGTTTTTTCTCAAATATTTATTTATTATATTTAGCTGTCTTCAGACACACCAGAAGAGGGCATCAGATCCCATTACAGATGGTTGTGAGCCACCATGTACATACTGGGATTTGAACTCAGGACCTCTGGAAGAGCAGTCAGTGCTCTAACCGCTGAGCCATCTCTCCAGCCCCATTTGTTTGTTTTGAGACAAGGTCTTACTCTGTAGCCCTGACTGACTCATAGCTCAGAGTTTGCCTACCCCGCTGTTCATAGGGGTGTATACATTTGCTTCGGGGTAAGGTCTCACTCTGTAGCCAGACTAGCATGCCATCTTCCTACTGCATGAGACCTCACTGTGGATTATAGACGACGGTGCCACCATGGTAGACTTGTGCTACACAGCCTGTCACAAGGCTGCAGTCAGGAGGCCACAGAGGCGGAGTGTGCTAGGAGTCCCAATGTTGGGAAACGAAGGCAGTAGAGTGCCTCTCTAGCCTAAGCCAGAGACGGTGTCCTAAGACAGCAGCAAAACCTCACTTGTCGTACAGTAGCTGTTTTGCTCTCTGTAAAGCCTCTGGCCTAGCATTTTCTCAGTAGATGGCTCTGCAGATGTGGGGAGGTTGTCTGGAGTCCGCCTGCTTCTCCTGACCTAAACCTGTTGAGGTTGTTGCTGTTGGCTCACAGTGCTTGTGTGTGTGAAAAGCAGCTCCTGTGTCTGAATTCCAGTCGCTTCAGACTTTATCCCTCAAGGTGCCATGCACAAACCAGTCCTTCTGCTAAGGTTGAAGCCAATATCGTGCTGCCTTATCCTGCAACCTGAATCTTTCCACTTGGTGAGGAGCTGAGTAGGGGACATCCCAGGGCAACGGCTGTGGGCTGGTTCCCCAGCATCATGCTGTGTGCCTGTGTCTTTTCTTTTGGAACTGGGGACCGAACCCAGGGCCTTGCGCTTGCTAGGCAAGCGCTCTACCACTGAGCTAAATCCCCAACCCTGTGTGCCTGTGTCTTAACAGTGTAGAGTGGGGTAGGCACCAGCCACTTCCAGTCTCCGCCTCATTTCCGGAGCTGAGCGAGGTGAGTGCAGAGCCAGACTAACCCAGAGCCGGTGAGCTAGGCAGTGACTGCGTGTAGCTGTCCCAGTAACTTCCCTCGAGAGTTGACCGTCATATACACTAAATTCATCCTTTTGACATTTAGCTATGTGGGTGCATATTGCCCGGATTGAGACTTTTGCTGCAGAATCTTCCCTGTAAAGATGGAAGTCGGGCTAGGCGCTCACCCTGATGCCCAAGGCCCGGGGCCTCGCATACACACTTGGGCGTGCGCACACCCCCAGTAAGAAGGCAGAGCTGTCTGTTGCCACCCACAGCATCTTAGTCTCTCAGAGCTCGGGGTCGGATGCCGGTACTCTTGAGCTTCCTAGAGGTGAAAATGGAGCTGCCTTTGGAAAGGAGGTTGAGCAGTGTTTCCAGCCTTCCCCTGCTGAGATCCAGTGTCCTGTGGAACTGGGCGTGAGACTGGTCCGTGCTCACCTGTACCCCTCCCACCCCAGCTTTCTTCCTTCAGACATTAAGTGAGCAGCTCCCTCCCCTACTTTCCAGAGGGTATTTATTTCCCTGCGCTCATGTCGTACATTTTAGCGTGGTGTAGCTGCCTTGTCAGGTGGGGGAGGTTTGTCTTCTGCGCTGACATGTTGTGGGGTGTTTCCTGTAAGCTGCGCCCCTGATCCCAGAGAGAACGACTGAGGCTTTATACTTAATGCCTTGGCCATAGCTTTGACTTGCTCTCCGTCTAGCTCATAGCTTAATCTCTCATTTATTCTATGCTCTGCCTCACGGCTGGTCACCTTACAACTCTGCTCCACTCTCACACATCTGTCCTCCTCCATGGCCCAGGGTGAATCTGCCTGCACTTGACTCTATGCCAGAATCCTTTCTTTCTACCAATGTCCCACCTTCTATTTCTCCTGCCTGCACTTACAAGACAGTCAGCATTTTATTGACAGGAGCTGCATCCAGACATCTCAACCCCTGTAGCCACACACACGTGGTCGTGTCCAGGCTTCTTAGAGCTACTGGATGCCTTTACTTTGTTTTGGTCTTTCTGATGCTGTTGTCTCACGATTGGCAGTGTCGGGATGGTGGGATGTGATTCGCTGCTTATTGGTTTGTTTTGTGGTGACAGAATACTGCCACCTTAATTGAATATGGAACTTAATTTCCAAGGTCATAAAGCTCCTGAGTGGCCATTTTATTCTAGAAAGATCTATCCAGTTTGTCTTGGAGACCAAATTTAGAGTTCTTTTAGACTCTCAGATCTAGATTTCAGGTCTGCTCAGCAGGTGGCCCAGGCAGCTCTCATATTTCCTTCCTTCTCTGCAGCCTAGGGAATCCGTGTCAGGGACAGCAGCTTGCTGTGCAGCTTGGGTAGTAGGCCTTGAGCTTGTGATCCGTTTGCCTGTCCTTGGGTGGTGGGATCAGAGGCACGTGCCATCAAGCATGGCTGAGGAATTACCTGTCCTAGCCCTGCACTATGAGAGCCAGACGTACACCGCTGGAAGCTCAGAAGGCTGGTGATCGCTTGGGTCTTCATGGCAGTGGACCCCTTTCTCTGTGTTCTTCAAGAGCTGCTTCATGCTGCACATCAAACAGGCACAGTTAGCAGGAATGTCCAGAGACACCACCCTACCTAGTAACCCCAGAGGTTACTCCTGTGCATTTCCCTGTGATGTAGCAGCTCACGGTTCTGTGCACAGCCGAGAGCCCTGGATCTCAGCCATTTGGGTTTCTTAGCCATGTCGTGTCTACACAAGACAGCCAAGTTTCACACTCGTAGTCTTGGCTAATCATATTTTCTTAGTTCAAAACAGACCTGCTAGCATTTTTGTGCTAACCAAATTATTACAGGGTGGGTGTGGGTGTGTGTGTGTGTGTGTGTGTGTGTGTGTGTGTGTGTGTGTGTGAGTGAGAGAGAGAGAGAGAGTGTGAGAGAGAGAGAGAGAATGAATATGAATATCTTGGTCTTTAATGAGACTGACATTTCTAAGGCACCCACTATTTTCTGACCTACAGCAGTAAGCTGTGCCAGGCCCCCGTGGAGTAACAGCATTGCCATGTGATGTCCCAGCTACTGCCCTGCCAGCTCTGGTTGCCCTTTAGACTGAAGAGAGCAGTTGGCTGGCGGGCTCCATGGTTTAGGATGTGTTTAATGCCTTGTCCCTGCCTAGATTGGCCCTGAACTCCTGGGATTCAGCAGTCTTTTTAAACTCAGCCTCTAGAGGGCCTGTGTTACTTCAGTGCTGGCAGAAATTACTAGTGTTTTGCTGTTGTCTGTTTCGTTTTACGCTTAAATGTTTTTTATTTTAATTTTTAGATTATGCATAGGTGTGTGTTTTATGTGGGTTTGTACTGGAACTTGAGGAGGTCGGAATAAAATGTTAACTCCCGTCCGGCTAGAGTCCAAGGCTGGGAGATAACTCAATCCTTAGTAAGAGCAGTATCCCTGTTCTTAATAGCTGAGCATCTCCCCTCCACCACTCAACCAACTGACAGTGTGCCCCAGGCTTGTCTCAGACTCGCTAGGCAACAATCCTCCTGTCTCATCTCTTTCAGTGCTGGGATGGTAAGTGTGAGACACTTTTTAAAAGAGGGAGCACCTTACTTGGGCATGGGACTGTATATATACCTTTGGTCCCAGCACTCTAGAGACAGAGGGTCTAGAGGCAATTTGAGGCCAACCTAGTCTACAGAGCAAGTTCTGGGACAGCCAAGGCTATACAGAGAAGCCTTGTCTCAAAAGAAAAAAAACAATCACAAGTCTTCTAATAAACTAAAGGACAGTACTGCTGGGTGCGTGGTGGAGGTAAGTCACAGGCAAGAGCACATCTACTCCTCTGTGGCTGCCTACGGCCCTTGACTGGCAGCATGTAGAGTTCTCATTTTCATTTATGCATTTACAGTTTGCACAAGAGCACAGTCCAGATGAGACCGTTGGGAGTTAGAAGAGAGGGAGGCGGTGCTGCCGAGGCCTCCGTGTCCCCACTCTCCCTCTCTGTGGGAGATCATTCAAGCTTCCCATTTTCTCCTGGCTGTTTGAACCTGAGACCTAAGCAGTCTCTGAGCCCCTGGGTATTTCATAATTTAGAACCCCAGAAAACAAGTAATAAACTGAGCAACATGAACGGGCTGTGTGCCTGTAAGTCAGAGGACAGCCTCTTGTACTGCCTGCTGTTTTTTGGAGACAGCCCTTTACTGAGTGTGACCTGATAGGTAGGGTAGGCCGGCCGGTAGACTCTCCACCTGTGACTGATATTACCAGCACAGAGTACTACATCTGGCCTTTTATATTAATGTTGTCATGTGTTTGCTATAGAGGCATGTGTTATGCATGTCTCTGTGTCTGCATATTTTTGTAAGTGTGCACAAGTGTTTGTGGGTGCTGGCTGCCTATGCTCGCACACTCTAACAGAGGCCCCCGCTCATGTTGGGAATCTGCACTCATTACTTTTTGAGGGAGGTCTCTGAGTCAAACCTGAGTTCACATCTTTACTCGTTGGTAGCCGGCTTGTTCTGAGTGTTCCGACTCTTTTTTTTTTTTTTTTTTCCTTCTTCTTTTTTTTCGGAGCTGGGGACCGAACCCAGGGCCTCCGACTCTTCTAAGACTGGAATTGCAGGAGAGCTGCCGTACCGGAGTAGAATTTGCCTGGGTCGGGGAACTCAAATGTTAGTCATCTTGGTGTTCAGCAGGTCCTGTAACTGCTGAACCCCCTCCCCAGCCCCTGCCAGCTCTCTGTATGTGGGCTCTGGGGCTCACACTCAGGTTCCTGTGTCCTTTACTGACAGACAGACGCCCTGTCCTGGAAACACTGGTTTGGAATGAAAATGAACGTTTTTTATCCTCTGGTCTCTAGAAACACTGGGAGCAGACTATTTGCCTCCCTCCCTCCTTATTTCAAAACAAAAGTCAGGGTGTAGCTGGGGTGGTCTGGAACTTGCTGTGGCAGACCAGGCAGGCTCCTGAGAGCGGTTATCACAAGCGTGCGCCACTGGACTGCCAGTGCTTGCACTTCAAAACGGAATGAAAGTGCTGCATGCTGGGTGTGGGCTTGGGCTTCCTCGCCAGGGATGTTCTTGGGCTTATGATGAGCATGGTCACCCAACTGTGTGTGTGTGTGTGTGTGTGTGTGTGTGTGTGTGTGTGTGTGTGTGTGTGTCAGGTTGGCTCTATCCGGCCTTCACAGTAAGTTCCTGCTGAACCGTTTCTTCCATCGTCACGGTTTTCTTTGCTGAATGGTCAGACCTTGGGTTGAGGGATATAGGCAGACTTGTGCCTGTGTGTGAAGAGGCCTCTCTCACAGTTTGAGAAGATGCTCCAGTCCAGTGGGAATAACTGCCTAACAATATTTTTCCTTTTTTTGTTTGAATTTAGGGGCAGAAGCCTGGCCTCCGGGGGTTTGTCTTAAATATGTCGGGGGAGACCAGTTTGGACATGTGAACATGGTGATGGTGAGATCACTAGAGCCCCAAGAGATCGCAGATGTCAGCGTCCAGATGTGCAGCCCCAGCAGAGCAGGAATGTACCAGGGACAGTGGCGGATGTGCACTGCTACTGGACTCTACTATGGAGGTGAGTGTGTCCTCGTGCAGGCCAGGGCAAAGGAACTAAGGCAG